>NC_069500.1:745365380-745732047 GCF_027579735.1 Bombina bombina
GCTGTGATTTGAATCGTCAGTTTGCTGGTGCCATTGAATAGCACTTTCCTCCTGCCTTGCAGCCTGCTGTGAGCCAGGCCCACCTAGCCAATTGTTGTCAGCAATCTTATTTCTGTTAACAGTATTTCAAAAATTGTCAATCATCACTGTTTAGACTGTCAGTAATCAGTCTCCTAGTTTCCTTGAATTGCATCTCCCTCCTGCCTGCCATCCTTTTGTGCCAGGCCGTCTTGCCAACTATTTACACCAATCCAAATTTTTTGTCACAGTATAGTTTCTAATGAAAATTAAAAAAATCTTTATTGTTGATGATCTTAACCCTCAGTTTTCTCGTGCCTTTGAATTGCACTTTTCTACAGCCTTCCAAGCCTGTGTGCCAGGCCTACTTAAAAAATATTTACACCAATCATATTTGTTGTGACAGTATTCTAATAATTAAAAATTAAATTTTTTGGTAATAGTTGCTGTGATTTGAATCGTCAGTTTGCTGGTGCCATTGAATTGCACTTTCCTCCTGCCTTGCAGCCTGCTGTGAGCCAGGCCCACCTAGCCAATTGTTGTCAGCAATCATATTTCTGTTAACAGTATTTCAAAAAGTGTCAATCATCACTGTTTAGACTGTCAGTAATCAGTCTCCTAGTTTCCTTGAATTGCATCTCCCCCCTGCCTGCCATCCTTTTGTGCCAGGCCATCTTGCCAACTATTTACACCAATCCAAATTTTTTGTCACAGTATAGTTACTAATTAAAATTAAAAAAATCTTTATTGTTGATGATCTTAACCCTCAGTTTGCTCGTGCCTTTGAATTGCACTTTTCTACAGCCTTCCAAGCCTGTGTGCCAGGCCTACTTAAAAAATATGTACATCAATCATATTTGTTGTGACAGTATTCTAATAATTAAAAATTAAAATTTTTGGTAATAGTTGCTGTGATTTGAATCGTCAGTTTGCTGGTGCCATTGAATAGCACTTTCCTCCTGCCTTGCAGCCTGCTGTGAGCCAGGCCCACCTAGCCAATTGTTGTCAGCAATCATATTTCTGTTAACAGTATTGCAAAAATTGTCAATCATCACTGTTTAGACTGTCAGTAATCAGTCTCCTAGTGTCCTTGAATTGCATCTCCCTCCTGCCTGCCATCCTTTTGTGCCAGGCCATCTTGCCAACTATTTACACCAATCCAAATATTTTGTCACAGTATAGTTACTAATTACAATTAAAAAAATCTTTATTGTTGATGATCTTAACCCTCAGTTTGCTCGTGCCTTTGAATTGCACTTTTCTACAGCTTTCCAAGCCTGTGTGCCAGGCCTACTTAAAAAATATTTACACCAATCATATTTGTTGTGACAGTATTCTAATAATTAAAAATTAAAATTTTTGGTAATAGTTGCTGTGATTTGAATCGTCAGTTTGCTGGTGCCATTGAATAACACTTTCCTCCTGCCTTGCAGCCTTATGTGAGCCAGGCCCACCTAGCCAATTTTTGTCAGCAATCATATTTCTGTTAACAGTATTGCAAAAATTGTCAATCATCACTGTTTAGACTGTCAGTAATCAGTCTCCTAGTGTCCTTGAATTGCATCTCCCTCCTGCCTGCCATCCTTTTGTGCCAAGCCGTCTTGCCAACTATTTACACCAATCCTAATTTTTTGTCACAGTATAGTTACTAATTACAATTAAAAAAATCTTTATTGTTGATGATCTTAATCCTCAGTTTGCTCGTGCCCTAGAATAGCACTTTTCTACAGCATTCCAAGCCTGTGTGCCAGGCCTACTTAAAAAATATTTACACCAATCATATTTGTTGTGACAGTATTCTAATAATTAAAAATTAAAATTTTTGGTAATAGTTGCTGTGATTTGAAACCTCAGTTTGCTGGTGCCATTGAATAGCACTTTCCTCCTGCCTTGCAGCCTGCTGTGAGCCAGGCCCACCTAGCCAATTGTTGTCAGCAATCATATTTCTTTTAACAGTATCGCAAACATTGTCAATCATCACTGTTTTGACTGTCATTAATCAGTCTCCTAGTGTCCTTGAATTGCATCTCCCTCCTGCCTGCCATCCTTTTGTGCCAGGCCGTCTTGCCAACTATTTACACCAATCCTAATTGTTGTCACAGTATAGTTACTAATTAAAATAAAAAAAATCTTGATTGTTGATCTTTATCCTCATTTTGCTTGTGCCATTGAATTGCACTTTTCTACTGCCTGCCAGCCTGTGTGCCAGGCCCAACTATCCAATTAGTGCTAGCAATCATATTTCTTTTAACAGTATTGCAAAATTTGTCAATCAACACTGTTTTGACTGTCAATCTGCAGTCTACTAGTGCCCTTGAATTGCATTTTCCTCCTGCCTGCCTGCCTGTGTGCCAGTCCCAACTAGCCAATTAGTGCCACCACTCATATTTATTGTAACAGGATTGGAATTTTTGTTAATCATAACTGTTTTGACTGTGATTCTTCAGTCTCCTAGTGCCATTGAATTGCAGTTTCCTTTCTCCCAGCGTGTGTGCTAGACAGACTCATTTGCCAAATAGTGCCAAACAATCATATTTGTTGCCACAGTACTAGTAATATTTCAAAAAATTAACAATTTGTGATTTTTAAAACATCTGTCTTTTTTGTTGTTGTCAGTCTCACAGCGTATACTGTGCCCACTTTCACAGTGCCACCACTCAATTGGTGTAATAGTATTGTTAGTGTCCATTTAAAAAAAAATGACAGGCAAAGGCAGGCCACCCCGCAGGTTCCGTGGTCGTGGTGCTGTGATTCCTTTAGACCCTACAAATATGCACATTGTTCAGACGCCGGGTGCCAGGGGGGATGCAAAAACTTCTGAGGAGGACCTAGTTTAATGGCTAACACAGGAAACCCAATCTTCTTCAGCTTCCGCTGCTAGTCCTCCTAACCTTGACGCACCATCTAAGTCCAGCTGTGCTTTGGGCAGGTCTCAAGTGACCAGTGCCACTCCGCCGCCTGTCGCCACCACCAACACTAGCACCACAGCCGCTTCACTTGATCTGTCACAGGAGTTATTGACACATCATTTTGAAGAAATGAGTGATGCGCAACCATCATTGACAGAGGATGTAGATAATAGTGATCAGTCTCAGTCAGGCAGCATTACCGACATGGAGGTACGGTGTGATGATGATGATGATGTTGTACCCGCTGCTGCTTCCTTTCTTGATGTTTCAGATACAAGTGAAGCGGTTGATGATGATGTGTCGGTGGATGTGACGTGGGTGCCTGCTAGAAGAGAAGAAGAAGAGGGGGAAGTTCAGATGGGGAGACAGAGAGGAGGAGGAGATGATTTGGAAGCACGGGGAGGTCGTCTCAAGGAGCTAGTGGCACAGTCAGACAGCATGCATCGTCACCAGGGGTCAGCCAGACAGCCCGCCGACGCCCATCAACGCATGCTGTTGCCACCACCAGAATTCCATCATCGCAGAGCTCAGCAGTGTGGCATTTTTTTGTGTGTCTGCCTCTGACAACAGCGATGCCATTTGCAACCTGTGCCAAAAGAAACTGAGTCGTCGGAAGTCCAACAGCCACCTAGGTACAACTGCTTTGCGAAGGCACATGGTCTCCCATCACAAAGGCCGATGGGAAGAACACATGAGTAGAAGCAGCACACAAAGTGAAAGCTGCCCTCCTCCTCCTGCTCCAGCATCTTCAGCCACGTCAACCAGTGCTGTCCTCCTTGCCCCCTCTCAACCATCCTCCACTCAGTCTCTCTTACGTAGCAGTTCCTGGTCATCTGCCCACAGTCAGGTGTCTGTCAAGGACATGTTTGAGTGTAAGAAGCCAATTTATCAAAGTCACCCCCTTGCCCGGCGTCTGACAGCTGGCTTGTCTGAACTCTTAGCCCACCAGCTTTTACCATACAAGCTGGTGGTGTCTGATGCTTTCAAAAAATTTGTATCTATTGGGACACCGCAGTGGAAGGTACCTGGCAGAAATTTCTTTTCACAAAAGGCAATCCCAAACCTGTACTCTGTTGTGAGAAAGGAAGTTATGGCATGTCTGGCACACAGCGTTGGGGCAAGGGTCCATATGACCACGGATAGCTGGTCTGCAAAGCATGGTCAGGGCAGGTATATCACCTACACTGCGCATTGGGTAAACCTGCTGACTTCTGACAAGCATGGAATGCGTGGCTCTGCAGAAGAGTTGGTGACACCGCCACGACTTGCAGGCAGGCCTGCTGCTACCTCCTCTACTCCTCCTACTCCATCCTCTTCCATAACCTCTTCCTCGGCTGAGTCCTCTTCAACTTCTGCGTCTTGCTCCACATCTATGGCACCCCCCCCAGCTCCCCAGGTACTATGCTACATCCCGGGTACGGCAGTGTCACGCCGTCTTGGGGTTGACTTGCCTGAAAGCGGAGAGTCACACCGCACCAGCACTCCTGACTGCCCTGAACGCACAGGTGGATCAGTGGCTGACTCCGCACCAACTGGAGATTGGCAAGGTTGTTTCTGACAATGGAAGTAATTTGGTGGTGGCATTGAAATTGGGCAAGTTGACACATGTGCCGTGCATGGCACATGTGTGTAATCTGATTGTACAACGATTTGTCCATAAGTACCCAGGCTTACAGGATGGCCTGAAGCAGGCCAGGAAGGTGTGTGGTAATTTCAGGAATTCCTACACGGCCATGGCGCACTTGTCTGATATCCAGCGTCGAAACAACCTGCCAGTGAGGCGCTTGATTTGCGACAGTCTGACACGGTGGAATTCAACACTCCTAATGTTTGACCGCCTGCTCCAACAAGAAAAAGCTGTTAATGAGTATTTGTATGACCGGGGTTCTAGGCCAGCCTCTGGGGAGCTGGGGATATTTTTGCCAAATTACTGGACGCTCATGCGCAATGCCTGTAGGCTCATGCGTCCTTTTGAGGAGGTGACAAACCTTGTCAATCGCACCGAAGGCACCATCAGCGACATCATACCATTTGTTTTCTTCCTGGAGCGTGCCCTGCGAAGAGTGCTGGATCAGGCAGTAGATGAGCGTGAAGAGGAAGCGGGAGAGTTGTGGTGTCCATCATCCCCCGAAAACAGCCGAATCAGCATTGCTTGCTGGACCTGCGGCAACGCAGGAAGAGTATTGTAAGGAAGAGGAGTCAGAGGAGGAATGTGGCTTTGGGGAGGATGAGGAGGAGGAAGACCGAGCACAACAGTGACCCAGGGTGCTCGTTGTTGTCACCTCTCTGGTACCCGTGGTGTTGTACGTGGCTGGGGGGAAGAAGATACCATCAGTGAGATCAGTGAGGAGGAGGAACGTGGCATGATTAGCTCAGCATCCAACCTTGTTCAAATGGGTTCTTTCATGCAGTCGTGCCTGTTGAGGGACCCTCGTATAAAAAAGCTGAAGGAGAACGACCTGTACTGGGTGTCCACGCTCCTCGACCCCCGGTATAAGCATAAAGTGCCTGAAATGTTACCAAATTCCCGCAAGTCAGAAAGGATGGAGCATTTTCATAATAAATTAAAAACTATGCTTTACACAGCGTATAAGGGTGATGTCACAGCACCACGGGAATGTAACAGGGGAAGAGATGAAATTAATCCTCCTCCTCCCACGACCACAGTGGCAAGGACCGGGCGCTTTCCTGATGTCTTGTTGATGGAGGACATGCGTACCTTTTTAACTCCCATGCACCATCAGAGCCTTTCAGGATCCAGCCTTAGAGAAAGACTCAACCGACAGGTAGCAGACTACCTAGCTTTAACTGCGGATCTCGACACTCTCAGGAGCGATGGACCCCTTGACTACTGGGTGTGCAGGCTGGACTTGTGGCCTGAGCTATCCCAATTTGCAATGGAACTTCTGGCCTGCCCCGCTTCAAGTGTCCTGTCCGAAAGGACTTTTAGTGCAGCAGGAGGTTTTGTCACTGAGAAGAGAAGTCGCCTAGGTCAAAAAAGCCTTGACTATCTCACTTTTATAAAAATGAATGAGGGCTGGATCCCGAAGGGACTGACATTGGGCGATACATTTGAATAAAGGTACTATGATGATGCTACTGATGATGATATGAGCTGCCTTGGGCTACAACTGGTACACAGGCTGGCCTTTTTTTTTTGGTTATAAAGACGGAGGACTTGCTTGACTTATCCGCCAACAAGTAGTGTTCAAGCCACAAGCTTTTAGGGCACTTTATAAATGTTTTACAAACATCGATTTTTCTGGCCGCTGCTACAGCAGTTGCTCCAACAATACCCCAATTTTTCAGTTATTTGTACATTCCTAATTTTTCTGGCCTCTGCTGCATCTCTGTGGGTACAAAACTCAAATAAAAAAAATAATGCACATAACACTAGTGATTAAACTGTTATGAATTGTACAACTTTACACACCACTCATATCCGGTGTACCATTCAATTGAATGCAAAATGCAACAAATTTGAAAGAGTAGGACCGACCAAGCATCTTTATCCGTCTCTTGGTTGCTCTAAATTATCTCCGTGTTCCATCTATGACATACCTGTACTCTATTGTGCAAAAAGGTGGCATATGTTGTGTTTCATGCTGTTGTGCCTGTTGTGGGTCGTGGCCCATGATATAAAAAGGCTGAAGGAGAACGACCTGTAGTAATGGGTGCCCCATCCAGTTTTTAGAAAAATGTTCCTGGTTCCTCTCAATTATCTTTGGGTTTCTAAAATGGATGCCATACCTGTACTCGCTTGTGCAAAAGGATGGCATATGGGGTGGTGTTTCCTGCAGTTGTTTCTGTTGAGGGTGTTGGACCCTCTTATAAAAAAGCTGAAGGAGAACGACCTGGAGTGGGAGTCCAAGCATGGTTTTTGGTGCTATTTCACTTTTACAAACAATTATCTGTGGGTTTCACAAATCAATGCCGTACCAGTACTCTATTGTTCCAAAGTATGCCATATGTTCTCTTTCCTGCTGGTATTTTGTTTGAGGGTCCTGGACACTCTTATAAAAAGGCCTAAGGTGAAAGAGGTGTACTGGGTGTCCACTCATTTTTATTTTCTATTTCTCATTTGACCAAAATTATCTCTGGTTTTGTAAAATCAATGCCGTACCTGTACTCTATTGTTCAAAAGGATGCCATACGTCCTCTTTCCTGCTGGTGTTTTTTTTGAGTGTCCAGGACCCTCTTATAAAAAGGCCTAAGGAGAAAGAGGTGTACTGGTTGGCCACTCATTTTTATTTTTCTATTTAACAATTGAACAAAATGATCTCTGGGTTTGTAAAATCAATGCTGTACCTGTACTCTATTGTTCAAAAGGATGCCATACGTCCTCTTTCCTGCTGGTGTTTTTTTTGAGGGTCCAGGACCCTCTTATAAAAAGGCCTAAGGAGAAAGAGGTGTACTGGCTGTCCATCGAATCATTTTTTTAATTCAAATTTACATTTTAAAAGAAATTTCTATGGGTTTCTAAAATCTATGCCTTTCCTGTACTCTATTGTTCAAAAGTTTGCCATATGTCCTCTTTCCTGCTGGTTTTTTGTTTGAGGGTCCTGGACCCTCTTATAAAAAGGCCTTATGGATAAAGAATTGTACTGGGTGTCCATCCAATCATTTTTTTTTAATTAAAATTCACGGTTGCAACAAATTATCCCCGGGTTTCTAAAATCAATGCCTTTCCTATAATCTTTTTTTCACAAAGGATGCCATATGTCCTCTTTCCTACTGCTGGTTTTGTTGAGTGTCCTGGAGCCTCTGCTAAAAAGGCCTAAGGATAAAGAAGTGTACTGGGTGTCTATTCAATGTTTTTTTAGATTTCACGGTTGTAACAAATTTTTTCTGTCTTTCAAAAATCAATGCCTTTCCTGTAATCTATTTTTCAAAAGGATGCCATATGTCCTATTTCATGCTGTTCTTTCTGTTGAGGCTCCGGGACACTCTTATAAAAAGGACTAAGGATAAAGAAGTGTACTGGGTGTCCAATCAATGTTTTTTTTCTATTTCCCGGGTCATATAACTGATCTCTGTGTTTCTAAAATCAATGCCTTTCCTGTAATCTAATTTTCAAAAGTATGCCATATGTCCTCTTTCCTGCTGGTGTTTTTTTTTGAGGGTCCAGGACCCTCTTATAAAAAGGCCTAAGGAGAAAGTGGTGTACTGGGTGTCCATCGAATCATTTTTTTTATTCAAATTTACATTTGCAAAAAATTATCTATGGGTTTCTAAAATCAATGCCTTTCCTGTACTCTTACTCTATTGTTAAAAAGTATGCCATATGTCCCCTTTCCTGCTGGTGTTTTGTTTGAGGGTCCTGGACCCTCTTATAAAAAGGCCTAGGGAGAAAGAATTGTACTGGGTGTCCATCCAACCATTTTTTTTTCTTCAAATTCACGGTTGCAACAAATTATCCCCGGGTTTCTAAAATCAATGCCTTTCCTATAATCTTTTTTTCACAAAGGATGCCATATGTCCTCTTTCCTACTGCTGGTTTTGTTGAGTGTCCTGGAGCTTCTGCTAAAAAGGCCGAAGGATAAAGAAGTGTACTGGGTGTCTATTCAATGTTTTTTTAGATTTCCCGTTTGTAACAAATTTTTTCTGTCTTTCTAAAATCAATGCCTTTCCTGTAATCTATTTTTCAAAAGGATGCCATATGTCCTCTTTCATGCTGTTCTTTCTGTTGAGGCTCCGGGACACTCTTCTAAAAAGGCCTAAGGATAAATAAGTGTACTGGGTGTATAATCTATTTTTTTTTAGATTTCACGGTTGCAACTAATGATCTCTGTGTTTCTAAAATCAATGCCTTTCCTGTAATCTAATTTTCTAAAGGATGCCATATGTCCTCTTTCATGCTGCTGGTTTTGTGGAGGGTCCTGGAGGCTCTGCTAAAAAGGTCTAAGGATAAATAAGTGTACTTGGTGTATAATAGAAGTTTTTTGTGATTTCACGGTTGCAACTAATGATCTCTGTGTTTCTAAAATCAATGCCTTTCCTGTAATCTAATTTTCTAAAGGATGCCATATGTCCTCTTTCATGCTGCTGGTTTTGTGGAGGGTCCTGGGGCCTCTGCTAAAAAGGCCTAAGGATAAATAAGTGTACTTGGTGTATAATCAAAGTTTTTTGTGATTTCACGGTTGCAACTAATGATCTCTGTGTTTCTAAAATCAATGCCTTTCCTGCAATCTAATTTTCTAAAGGATGCCATATGTCCTCTTTCATGCTGCTGGTTTTGTGGAGGGTCCTGGAGCCTCTGCTAAAAAGGCCTAAGGATAAATAAGTGTACTTGGTGTATAATCAAAGTTTTTTGTGATTTTACGGTTGCAACTAATGATCTCTGTGTTTCTAAAATCAATGCCTTTCCTGTAATCTAATTTACAAAAGTATGCCATATGTCCTCTTTCCTGCTGCTGGTTTTGTTGAGGGTCCTGGAGCCTATGCTTAAAAGGCCTAAGGATAAAGAAGTGTACTGGGTGTCTAATCTATGTTTTTTAGATTTCATGGTTGCAAAAAATTATCCACCGGTTTCTAAAATCAATGCCTTTCCTGTAATCTATTATTCACAAGGATGCCATATGTACTTTTTAATGCTGTTGTTTCTGTTGAGGCTCCGGGAGCCTCTTAATCTTATTAAAAAGGCCTAATGAAAAATAAGTGTACTGGGTGTCTAATCAATTTTTTTTTCTATTTACCGTTTGCAACTAATGATCTCTGTGTTTCTGAAATCAATGCCTTTCCTATAATCATTTTTTCAAAAGGATGCCATATGTCCTCTTTCCTGCTGCTGGTTTTGTCGAGGGTCCTGGAGCCTCTGCTGAGCATAAAAAAAAAAATCTATTTAAATTGACTTAATAACTGAAGCATCACTTCAGGAGTCAGGTGTGGTCGTAGGTAGTGGTTGTTGTTAGCAGATTATTTTTATTGCAAATTGCAATTGCCACAGCGTGCATAAAATGTGCGTCACTAGTTCAAATTTTAATTATTTTTTTTTCATTCAGGATTAGTTTGGGGTACGGCGCAATATTGGAAAGGCAAAAAACAGGTCTCGGTACCCGTTGATATAAGGGGTGACTACTACTGCTTTTACCAGGCTCCTCTTGGATAGCCCCAGAAAGTGTGACTATGAATCCCAAAAAGAAAATTAAATTAAGGTTGAAAACTAACTCCAAAGTAACTTGTAAGACCTGGAGCTCCTCAAACACACGTCCTACCTTAACAGCTATAGGCTCCCCAACCCACAAATCTTAACTTTTTCATGCCAATTGATATTGCCACAGCTGGAACAACAGTAAATAACATGTGCGTCACCACAGTCACCGAAGCTGTTGTCAGATGTATACAAAAACACTGATAAAGTATTCCTTTAGGAGCGCAAAGAGATGGCTACCGGAACACTCCAGGAACTTCACAAGAGTGGCTGTATTGTGTTTCTGGTGATGTTTGAGACATCTGGGTAGTGTACAGGGAGGGCAAAAATCGTCTCCATCTCTATGCACCAAAGGACATGACGTCCTTGTCATCCATAATAGATAGATAGTACAGAATTAAATAAACTTTGGTTTCCTACCATACTCAAGACAATCTTGTATTTCAAAATTCGTACTTGCTGTGGGAAACAGTGGCCTGTCCATACCAGGAAGATGATTTAGACAGAAGTAACGAGCTCTGCTTGCAGGTGACACATGTTTATCGTCAATCATCAAAGGGGTTGCGTGCAGAATATGGCTGATGGCCCCTTATTCAGATGTTTGTCCAGAGCCACAACATTTGCAAACAGCCAGAAGAAAGGTCGTTTCTCACCAGCCTTAAGTTGAGCTTCATTTACCAAATGCTGATATTAAAAAAAATAGGCAAACAGTGCCTTAAATAACACATTTGCGATATGGATTCACCAGAGCAAGGTCATTGCAAGTACTAAGTTCCCACGATAACAAAATTAAAATGCCACAACTATGCAATCTTCACCTTCAGATTATTATTGTCACACTCCATTGTACTCCTATGCCCAGCTCCCTGCTCTTGTTTTTGTTGAGGGTCCTGGAGCCTCTGCTGAAAAGGCCTATGGATAATAAAGTGTACTGGGTGTCTGTTCAATGTTTTTTTTATTTCCCGGTTGCAAGTAATTATCTCAGTGTTTCTAAAATCAATGCCTTTCCTGTAATCTATAATTCAAAAAGATTGACATATGTCCTCTTTCATGCTGTTGTTTCAGTTGCGGCTCCGGGACCCTCGTATTAACAAGGCCTGAGGATAAATAAGTAACTGGTGTCTAATGAATGTTTTTTTCTATTACACGGGTCATATAAATGATCTGTGGGTTTCTAAAATCAATGCCTTTACTGTAATCTTTTATTCAAAAGGATGACATATCTCCTCTTTCATGCTGTTGTTTCGGTTGAGGCTCCGGGACCCTCATATTAAAAAGGCCTGAGCATAAATAAGTGTCACGGCTGTGTAATCAATGTTTTTTTCTAATTTCACGGTTGCAAATAATGATCTGTGGGTTTCTAAAATCAATGCCTTTCCTGTAATCTTTTATTCAAAAGGATGACATATCTCCTCTTTCATGCTGTTGTTTCGGTTGAGGCTCCGGGACCCTCGTATTAAAAAGGCCTGAGCATAAATAAGTGTCACGGCTGTGTAATCAATGTTTTTTTCTAATTTCACGGTTGCAAATAATGATCTGTGGGTTTCTAAAATCAATGCCTTTCCTGTAATCTTTTATTCAAAAGGATGACATATCTCCTCTTTCATGGTGTTGTTTCGGTTGAGGCTCCGGGACCCTCGTATTAAAAAGGCCTGAGCATAAATAAGTGTCACGGCTGTGTAATCAATGTTTTTTTCTAATTTCACGGTTGCAAATAATGATCTGTGGGTTTCTAAAATCAATGCCTTTACTGTAATCTTTTATTCAAAAGGATGACATATCTCCTCTTTCATGCTGTTGTTTCGGTTGAGGCTCCGGGACCATCGTATTAAAAAGGCCTGAGCATAAATAGGTGTCACGGGTGTGTAATCAATTTTTTTTTCTAATTTCACGGTTGCAAATAATGATCTGTGGGTTTCTAAAATCAATGCCTTTCCTGTAATCTTTTATTCAAAAGGATGACATATCTCCTCTTTCATGCTGTTGTTTCGGTTGAGGCTCCAGGACCCTCGTATTAAAAAGGCCTGAGCATAAATAAGTGTCACGGCTGTCTAATGAATGTTTTTTTCTAATTTCACGGTTGCAAATAATGATCTGTGGGTTTCTAAAATCAATGTCTTTCCTGTAATCTTTTATTCAAAAGGATGACATATCTCCTCTTTCATGCTGTTGTTTCGGTTGAGGCTCCGGGACCCTTGTATTAAAAAGGCCTGAGCATAAATAAGTGTCACGGCTGTCTAATCAATGTTTTTTTCTAATTTCACGGTTGCAAATAATGATCTGTGGGTTTCTAAAATCAATGCCTTTCCTGTAATCTTTTATTCAAAAGGATGACATATCTCCTCTTTCATGCTGTTGTTTCGGTTGAGGCTCCGGGACCCTCGTATTAAAAAGGCCTGAGCATAAATAAGTGTCACGGGTGTGTAATCAGTTTTTTTTCTAATTTCACGGTTGCAAATAATGATCTGTAGGTTTCTAAAATCAATGCCTTTCCTGTAATCTTTTATTCAAAAGGATGACATATCTCCTCTTTCATGCTGTTGTTTCGGTTGAGGCTCCGGGACCCTCGTATTAAAAAGGCCTGAGCATAAATAAGTGTCACGGCTGTGTAATCAATGTTTTTTTCTAATTTCACGGTTGCAAATAATGATCTGTGGGTTTCTAAAATCAATGCCTTTCCTGTAATCTTTTATTCAAAAGGATGACATATCTCCTCTTTCATGCTGTTGTTTCGGTTGAGGCTCCGGGACTCTCGTATTAAAAAGGCCTGAGCATAAATAAGTGTCATGGGTGTGTAATCAATTTTTTTTTCTAAATTCACGGTTGCAAATAATGATCTGTGGGTTTCTAAAATCAATGCCTTTACTGTAATCTTTTATTCAAAAGGATGGCAAATCTCCTCTTTCATGCTGTTGTTTCGGTTGAGGCTCCGGGACCCTCGTATTAAAAAGGCCTGAGCATAAATAAGTGTCACGGCTGTCTAATCAATGTTTTTTTCTAATTTCACGGTTGCAAATAATGATCTGTGGGTTTCTAAAATCAATGCCTTTCCTGTAATCTTTTATTCAAAAGGATGACATATCTCCTCTTTCATGGTGTTGTTTCGGTTGAGGCTCCGGGACCCTCATATTAAAAAGGCCTGAGCATAAATAAGTGTCACGGCTGTGTAATCAATGTTTTTTTCTAATTTCACGGTTGCAAATAATGATCTGTGGGTTTCTAAAATCAATGCCTTTCCTGTAATCTTTTATTCAAAAGGATGACATATCTCCTCTTTCATGCTGTTGTTTCGGTTGAGGCTCCGGGACCCTCGTATTAAAAAGGCCTGAGCATAAATAAGTGTCACGGCTGTGTAATCAATGTTTTTTTCTAATTTCACGGTTGCAAATAATGATCTGTGGGTTTCTAAAATCAATGCCTTTCCTGTAATCTTTTATTCAAAAGGATGACATATCTCCTCTTTCATGGTGTTGTTTCGGTTGAGGCTCCGGGACCCTCGTATTAAAAAGGCCTGAGCATAAATAAGTGTCACGGCTGTGTAATCAATGTTTTTTTCTAATTTCACGGTTGCAAATAATGATCTGTGGGTTTCTAAAATCAATGCCTTTCCTGTAATCTTTTATTCAAAAGGATGACATATCTCCTCTTTCATGCTGTTGTTTCGGTTGAGGCTCCGGGACCCTCGTATTAAAAAGGCCTGAGCATAAATAAGTGTCACGGCTGTGTAATCAATGTTTTTTTCTAATTTCACGGTTGCAAATAATGATCTGTGGGTTTCTAAAATCAATGCCTTTACTGTAATCTTTTATTCAAAAGGATGGCAAATCTCCTCTTTCATGCTGTTGTTTCGGTTGAGGCTCCGGGACCCTCGTATTAAAAAGGCCTGAGCATAAATAAGTGTCACGGCTGTCTAATCAATGTTTTTTTCTAATTTCACGGTTGCAAATAATGATCTGTGGGTTTCTAAAATCAATGCCTTTACTGTAATCTTTTATTCAAAAGGATGGCAAATCTCCTCTTTCATGCTGTTGTTTCGGTTGAGGCTCCGGGACCCTCGTATTAAAAAGGCCTGAGCATAAATAAGTGTCACGGCTGTCTAATCAATGTTTTTTTCTAATTTCACGGTTGCAAATAATGATCTGTGGGTTTCTAAAATCAATGCCTTTCCTGTAATCTTTTATTCAAAAGGATGACATATCTCCTCTTTCATGCTGTTGTTTCGGGAGGCTCCGGGACCCTCATATTAAAAAGGCCTGAGCATAAATAAGTGTCACGGCTGTGTAATCAATGTTTTTTTCTAATTTCACGGTTGCAAATAATGATCTGTGGGTTTCTAAAATCAATGCCTTTACTGTAATCTTTTATTCAAAAGGATGACATATCTCCTCTTTCATGCTGTTGTTTCGGTTGAGGCTCCGGGACCATCGTATTAAAAAGGCCTGAGCATAAATAAGTGTCACGGGTGTGTAATCAATTTTTTTTTCTAATTTCACGGTTGCAAATAATGATCTGTGGGTTTCTAAAATCAATGCCTTTCCTGTAATCTTTTATTCAAAAGGATGACATATCTCCTCTTTCATGCTGTTGTTTCGGTTGAGGCTCCAGGACCCTCGTATTAAAAAGGCCTGAGCATAAATAAGTGTCACGGCTGTCTAATGAATGTTTTTTTCTAATTTCACGGTTGCAAATAATGATCTGTGGGTTTCTAAAATCAATGCCTTTCCTGTAATCTTTTATTCAAAAGGATGACATATCTCCTCTTTCATGCTGTTGTTTCGGTTGAGGCTCCGGGACCCTCGTATTAAAAAGGCCTGAGCATAAATAAGTGTCACGGCTGTCTAATCAATGTTTTTTTCTAATTTCACGGTTGCAAATAATGATCTGTGGGTTTCTAAAATCAATGCCTTTCCTGTAATCTTTTATTCAAAAGGATGACATATCTCCTCTTTCATGCTGTTGTTTCGGGAGGCTCCGGGACCCTCGTATTAAAAAGGCCTGAGCATAAATAAGTGTCACGGCTGTCTAATCAATGTTTTATTCTAATTTCACGGTTGCAAATAATGATCTGTGGGTTTCTAAAATCAATGCCTTTCCTGTAATCTTTTATTCAAAAGGATGACATATCTCCTCTTTCATGCTGTTGTTTCGGTTGAGGCTCCGGGACCCTCGTATTAAAAAGGCCTGAGCATAAATAAGTGTCACGGCTGTGTAATCAATGTTTTTTTCTAATTTCACGGTTGCAAATAATGATCTGTGGGTTTCTAAAATCAATGCCTTTACTGTAATCTTTTATTCAAAAGGATGACATATCTCCTCTTTCATGCTGTTGTTTCGGTTGAGGCTCCGGGACTCTCGTATTAAAAAGGCCTGAGCATAAATAAGTGTCATGGCTGTGTAATCAATGTTTTTTTCTAATTTCACGGTTGCAAATAATGATCTGTGGGTTTCTAAAATCAATGCCTTTCCTGTAATCTTTTATTCAAAAGGATGACATATCTCCTCTTTCATGCTGTTGTTTCGGTTGAGGCTCCGGGACCCTCGTATTAAAAAGGCCTGAGCATAAATAAGTGTCACGGCTGTGTAATCAATGTTTTTTTCTAATTTCACGGTTGCAAATAATGATCTGTGGGTTTCTAAAATCAATGCCTTTCCTGTAATCTTTTATTCAAAAGGATGACATATCTCCTCTTTCATGGTGTTGTTTCGGTTGAGGCTCCGGGACCCTCGTATTAAAAAGGCCTGAGCATAAATAAGTGTCACGGCTGTGTAATCAATGTTTTTTTCTAATTTCACGGTTGCAAATAATGATCTGTGGGTTTCTAAAATCAATGCCTTTACTGTAATCTTTTATTCAAAAGGATGACATATCTCCTCTTTCATGCTGTTGTTTCGGTTGAGGCTCCGGGACCATCGTATTAAAAAGGCCTGAGCATAAATAAGTGTCACGGGTGTGTAATCAATTTTTTTTTCTAATTTCACGGTTGCAAATAATGATCTGTGGGTTTCTAAAATCAATGCCTTTCCTGTAATCTTTTATTCAAAAGGATGACATATCTCCTCTTTCATGCTGTTGTTTCGGTTGAGGCTCCAGGATCCTCGTATTAAAAAGGCCTGAGCATAAATAAGTGTCACGGCTGTCTAATGAATGTTTTTTTCTAATTTCACGGTTGCAAATAATGATCTGTGGGTTTCTAAAATCAATGCCTTTCCTGTAATCTTTTATTCAAAAGGATGACATATCTCCTCTTTCATGCTGTTGTTTCGGTTGAGGCTCCGGGACCCTCGTATTAAAAAGGCCTGAGCATAAATAAGTGTCACGGCTGTCTAATCAATGTTTTTTTCTAATTTCACGGTTGCAAATAATGATCTGTGGGTTTCTAAAATCAATGCCTTTCCTGTAATCTTTTATTCAAAAGGATGACATATCTCCTCTTTCATGCTGTTGTTTCGGTTGAGGCTCCGGGACCCTCGTATTAAAAAGGCCTGAGCATAAATAAGTGTCACGGGTGTGTAATCAGTTTTTTTTTCTAATTTCACGGTTGCAAATAATGATCTGTAGGTTTCTAAAATCAATGCCTTTCCTGTAATCTTTTATTCAAAAGGATGACATATCTCCTCTTTCATGCTGTTGTTTCGGTTGAGGCTCCGGGACCCTCGTATTAAAAAGGCCTGAGCATAAATAAGTGTCACGGCTGTGTAATCAATGTTTTTTTCTAATTTCACGGTTGCAAATAATGATCTGTGGGTTTCTAAAATCAATGCCTTTACTGTAATCTTTTATTCAAAAGGATGACATATCTCCTCTTTCATGCTGTTGTTTCGGTTGAGGCTCCGGGACTCTCGTATTAAAAAGGCCTGAGCATAAATAAGTGTCATGGGTGTGTAATCAATTTTTTTTTCTAAATTCACGGTTGCAAATAATGATCTGTGGGTTTCTAAAATCAATGCCTTTACTGTAATCTTTTATTCAAAAGGATGGCATATCTCCTCTTTCATGCTGTTGTTTCGGTTGAGGCTCCGGGACCCTCGTATTAAAAAGGCCTGAGCATAAATAAGTGTCACGGCTGTCTAATCAATGTTTTTTTCTAATTTCACGGTTGCAAATAATGATCTGTGGGTTTCTAAAATCAATGCCTTTCCTGTAATCTTTTATTCAAAAGGATGACATATCTCCTCTTTCATGCTGTTGTTTCGGTTGAGGCTCCGGGACCCTCGTATTAAAAAGGCCTGAGCATAAATAAGTGTCACGGCTGTCTAATGAATGTTTTTTTCTAATTTCACGGTTGCAAATAATGATCTGTGGGTTTCTAAAATCAATGCCTTTCCTGTAATCTTTTATTCAAAAGGATGACATATCTCCTCTTTCATGCTGTTGTTTCGGTTGAGGCTCCGGGACCATCGTATTAAAAAGGCCTGAGCATAAATAAGTGTCACGGGTGTGTAATCAATTTTTTTTTCTAATTTCACGGTTGCAAATAATGATCTGTGGGTTTCTAAAATCAATGCCTTTCCTGTAATCTTTTATTCAAAAGGATGACATATCTCCTCTTTCATGCTGTTGTTTCGGTTGAGGCTCCGGGACCCTCGTATTAAAAAGGAATGAGCATAAATAAGTGTCACGGCTGTCTAATGAATGTTTTTTTCTAATTTCACGGTTGCAAATAATGATCTGTGGGTTTCTAAAATCAATGCCTTTCCTGTAATCTTTTATTCAAAAGGATGACATATCTCCTCTTTCATGCTGTTGTTTCGGTTGAGGCTCCGGGACCCTCGTATTAAAAAGGCCTGAGCATAAATAAGTGTTACGGCTGTCTAATCAATGTTTTTTTCTAATTTCACGGTTGCAAATAATGATCTGTGGGTTTCTAAAATCAATGCCTTTCCTGTAATCTTTTATTCAAAAGGATGACATATCTCCTCTTTCATGCTGTTGTTTCGGTTGAGGCTCCAGGACCCTCGTATTAAAAAGGCTTGAGCATAAATAAGTGTCACGGGTGTGTAATCAATTTTTTTTTCTAATTTCACGGTTGCAAATAATGATCTGTAGGTTTCTAAAATCAATGCCTTTCCTGTAATCTTTTATTCAAAAGGATGACATATCTCCTCTTTCATGCTGTTGTTTCGGTTGAGGCTCCGGGACCCTCGTATTAAAAAGGCCTGAGCATAAATAAGTTTCACGGCTGTGTAATCAATGTTTTTTTCTAATTTCATGGTTGCAAATAATGATCTGTGGGTTTCTAAAATCAATTCCTTTACTGTAATCTTTTATTCAAAAGGATGACATATCTCCTCTTTCATGCTGTTGTTTCGGTTGAGGCTCCAGGACTCTCGTATTAAAAAGGCCTGAGCATAAATAAGTGTCATGGGTGTGTAATCAATTTTTTTTTCTAAATTCACGGTTGCAAATAATGATCTGTGGGTTTCTAAAATTAATGCCTTTACTGTAATCTTTTATTCAAAAGGATGGCATATCTCATCTTTCATGCTGTTGTTTCGGTTGAGGCTCCGGGACCCTCGTATTAAAAAGGCCTGAGCATAAATAAGTGTCACGGCTGTCTAATCAATGTTTTTTTCTAATTTCACGGTTGCTAATAATGATCTGTGGGTCTCTAAAATCAATGCCTTTCCTGTAATCTTTTATTCAAAAGGATGACATATCTCCTCTTTCATGCTGTTGTTTCGGTTGAGGCTCCGGGACCCTCGTATTAAAAAGGCCTGAGCATAAATAAATGTCACGGCTGTCTAATGAATGTTTTTTTCTAATTTCACGGTTGCAAATAATGATCTGTTGGTTTCTAAAATCAATGCCTTTCCTGTAATCTTTTATTCAAAAGGATGACATATCTCCTCTTTCATGCTGTTGTTTCGGTTGAGGCTCCGGGACCCTCGTATTAAAAAGGCCTGAGCATAAATAAGTGTCACGGCTGTGTAATCAATGTTTTTTTCTAATTTCACGGTTGCAAATAATGATCTGTGGGTTTCTAAAATCAATGCCTTTACTGTAATCTTTTATTCAAAAGGATGACATATCTCCTCTTTCATGCTGTTGTTTTGGTTGAGGCTCCGGGACCCTCGTATTAAAAAGGCCTGAGCATAAATAATTGTGACGGGTGTGTAATCAATTTTTTTTTCTAAATTCACGGTTGCAAATAATGATCTGTGGGTTTCTAAAATCAATGCCTTTACTGTAATCTTTTATTCAAAAGGATGACAGTACTACCAAAATACAGCCAATGAAGGGCCTTAGGAAGACTGAGCCAAGGTTGGATTGTAGTATTTGGTTAGGCTAATCATGATGGCCATGTAGACCACCACCACAGAGAGTCCTGGAAGTAACAGGGATGATGAGATGAAAGAGCTAAGAATAGTAGAACTTGAAACAACAGAGTTAGCCATGGGTTTTAGTGCAAAACCGCTTGGCTTTTTTTTTGCCTTTGGGTGCGGCTATTCATGCAGGCCATATAGAGCTGAAAACATTCGGTGTCGTATCAGCTATTAAACTAATAAGAACAGTACTACCAAAATACAGCCAATGAAGGGCCTTAGGAAGACTGGGCCAAGGTTGGATTGTAGTATTTGGTTAGGCTAATCCCGATGGCCATGTAGACCACCACCACCGAGAGTCCTGGAAGTAACAGGGATGATGAGATGAAAGAGCTAAGAATAGTAGAACTTGAAACAACAGAGTTAGCCATGGGTGTTAGTGCAAAACCGCTTGGCTTTTTTTTGGTTTTGGGTGCGGCTATTCATGCAGGCCATATAGAGCTGAAAACATTTGGTGTCGTATCAGCTATTAAACTAATAAAAACAGTACTACCAAAATACAGCCAATGAAGGGCCTTAGGAAGACTGGGCCAAGGTTGGATTGTAGTATTTGGTTAGGCTAATCATGATGGCCATGTAGACCACCACCACCGAGAGTCATGGAAGTAACAGGGATGATGAGATGAAAGAGCTAAGAATATTAGAACTTGAAACAACAGAGTTAGCCATGGGTGTTAGTGCAAAACCGCTTGGCTTTTTTTTGGCTTTGGGTGCAGCTATTCATGCAGGCCATATAGAGCTGACAACATTCGGTGTCGTATCAGCTATTAAACTAATAAGAACAGTACTACCAAAATACAGCCAATGAAGGGCCTTAGGAAGACTGAGCCAAGGTTGGATTGTAGTATTTGGTTAGGCTAATCATGATGGCCATGTAGACCACCATGTAGTAATAAGAACAGTACTACCAAAATACAGCCAATGAAGGGCCTTAGGAAGACTGAACCAAGGTTGGATTGTAGTATTTGGTTAGGCTAATCATGATGGCCATGTAGACCACCACCACCGAGAGTCCTGGAAGTAACAGGGATGATGAGATGAAAGTGCTAAGCATAGTACTACTTGAAACAACAGAGTTAGCCATGGGTGTTAATCCAAGACCGCTTGGATTTATTTTTGTATTGGGTGCAGCTAATCATGCAGGCCATATAGAGCTGACAACATTCGGTGTTGTATCAGCTATAAAAATAATAAGAACTGTACTATCAAAATACAGACAATGAAGGGCCTATGAAGACTGAGCAAAGGTTGGATTGTAGTATTTTGTTTGGCTAATCATGATGGCCATGTAGACCACCCGTAACAGGGATGAAAGTGCTAAGAATAGTACTAATTGAAACAACAGAGTTAGCCATGGGTGTTAGTCTAAGACCACTCAGCTTTTTTTTGGGTTTGGGTGCAGCTAATCATGAAGGCCAGATAGACCTGCCACCATTTGGTGTTGTAACAGGTATGAAAATGCAAAAAACAGTACTACTTAACACAACCTACTTACCATGGGTCCCAGAGCATATGTTTGGTTGTTATATTTTGTAAGGGTAATCATGCAGGCCATATAGACCTCCACCGATAGGGTGAGTATGAGTAACAGCTATTAAAATGCGAAGGACATTACTAATTAACACAACATAGTTACCATGGGTCGCAGACCAAGAGCAGATGTCTTATTATTATATTTTATATGGGTAATCATCCAGGCCGTATAGACCTCACCAAATAGGGGGAGTTACAGAGATTAAAGTGCTAAGAATGGTAGTACTTAAAACACAACCTCGTTAAAATAGGTAGCAGACCACATGTCTTATTATTATAATTTTTCAGGGTAATCTGGCAGGCCATATAGAACTCCCCCGATAGGGGGGGGGACAGGGATTTAAGTGCTAAGAAAAGTACTAATTGACACAAGCTAGTTGGGTCCAAGAACGCATGTTTGATTATTAGAATTTATTAGGGTAATTATATATCTAACAAATCTATCTATTTCTCTTCTATCGATTCTATCAAACTATCAATCTATGTATATCTATCTATCCTACCTATCACTATCAATCTATCTTCTGTCCGGGATGTTTTGAGACAGCCACTTTGGGAATGTTAGTTGATTTAGACACATTATGGCTTAAAAGCAGACTCTGCACCAACTATGTAATTTTCCATGGGAGTTTTGCCAGGGATCCCCCTCCAGCATGCAACAGTCCAGGTGTTAGTACCCTTGAAACAACTTTTCCATCACTATTGTGGCCAGAAAGAGTCCTTGTAGGTTTTAACGTTCGCCTGCCTATTGAATTCAATGGCGGTTCGCGCGGTTCGCGCGTTCGCGAACAATACCAGAAGTTCGAGTCCGCGGTTCGCGAACCGAAAATTTTAGGTTCGCGACATCACTAGAGCACAGTAGTTAAGAGCTTTATAAACCGGCGTTAGCCCAGAAAGCTCTTAACTACTGACTTTTTTCTGCGGCTGGAGTTTTGTCGTTAGATTTCTAACGCTCACTTCAGCCACGACTCTAAATACCAGCGTTAGAAAGATCCCATTGAAAAGATAGGATACGCAAATGGCGTAGGGGGATCTGCTGTATGGAAAAGTCGCGGCTGCAAAGTGAGCGTTAGACCCTTTCCTGACTGACTCCAAATACCAGCGGGCGGTAAAAACCAGCGTTAGGACCCTCTAACGCTGGTTTTGATGGCTACCGCCCAACTCTAAATCTAGGCCTATGTATTTCACAGACTTCTTGCCAAGTGTAGCGGTACCTTTAACTTCCACCAATACCAAGGCGTACAACAGCTTGTAGCCAAACTCAAGTCGATAGGTAGAAAAAGTTATATCCGTGGCTTTCCCCTTTCATCTCCGTGTTGCCATGTCAGTAACACCATGCTGGTTTACCTCTGGGTGGAGAGGGCTTCTCTAACATGGCCCTCAATTCAAAAATATTGCAGCTTAAACATTCTCCACCGGGTAACAAACATCAACAGGAGAGCAAGAAATACCATTAAAAGTCCACTTTATTGGTTTCAACACATATAAAATCGTCAAGAACACAGCATGCAGGACTCCAAACAGCTGACGTGTTTCCTGCCTCAACGAGACTTCATTAGAGCTGTTGTACAGGTGTGTTACATGAGTATTTGATGATGGAGGGATTTTCTATTCCAGCCAATTATATCCTCTTTCATTACTAACATCCAAATTTATATAATTACAATTCAAACTACAACAAAATTCCCACACATTGTACAAAATTAAAATTGTTACATAATAAAAAGGAAAAGGCAACCTTTAAAAATATAAGAACTATCACGGGACAAGCAGAGCTACATAAGCCTTGTTTTGGAACGGAAACCTATTACAATATTACAATATGCATATATAGAGATATCGAATTCTATATGTAAGTTTATCTCTAGAATCAATATAGGATGTTTATCTATGCATATGTTGATAACAACCAATTTACTGACTTGTGCTCTATACTATCTTCAATACGAGCATTATAATTAGGACCATGCGTAACCTAAAATACATGCCTAATATAAAAACAAATACTTTTTGAACATAAAGAAATACGATTACACAGTGAACTATATAATGGTTGTACTGGTAGACACAGAGAATGGGGGAGTTAGTTGAGAGATGTCTAACTGTATATCAGTGATCTAAATATATGTTGAGAACAATATAGCAATCAATGTAGAATCTACACACACCACTCAGTATGAGCATCATGGCTAGAACACCGGCATTTAAATATAATTTTAGTATAAAAGATAAATGCTTTCGGGGGGCGGAGCTGGTAGCGGTTAAGATGGCCGCATAAACTCTGTGCTCTGTAAGTCAGCAGCAAATAGAGGCATAAATGCCATCAAATTTGAGCTTTGTATCTCACACTGAGCACCAGAAGCAGGCTCTGCACTAGGACACCCATAGCAAACACAAAGTGAGCCCTAGGAACCAATCGCTGCAACATAATAGCTGGATCTGAATGACTACAATGGCGGAGTAAAAGAACAGCAGCTCCGACACAGCCCAAGCTATACCACTCCGTAATCGGATAGTTATCTGCCCATCAACGGAAGATAAAGCACTCAACAACGGAACAATCCTCACTGATAGCTCCTGGTGTTGGTAATCAACTACGCAACATAGAATAAGGTAAAGCCTGAAAGCACTGACATTACATACGTAATTAATGATAGAGCACCATAAATTCAAAAGAGGGGCTAGCACAAGAGCAGGGCCCAAGCCTAACATTGGGAATCGACCAGGCCTTTAAAGATTATAAACAGGAAAAGGACATAACAGAGAGAGCAGTGGGCCCCAAGCAGCTATAAATTTATTTGTATCCCACGTGACAGCAAGTAAACTATAACATAATTATAAACACATCATAGTTTGAAGCTAATTTATATTACGTGGTGGACTTAAAAAGTTATCACACCTATAGAGCGTTGGCTTCACTACTGCTGATATAAGCAAAAAAGACCACATCATAAAATAATAGTCTTTATTCAATCAAATGGCCACCAAGAGAACCGCCAGAACTGACAGATTATCTAAAACACCAATGAACAAAAATTCTACAGTGGCTTAATACTTCAATCCCTCTGAAAACACGAGTATCTTAACACCTCACGTATCTATTCTTCACCTGCAATGACCTCTCCACAATCCCAACTGGCACCTACAGTTTCACAACCACCAAATGTGGTACAAATACCCTTGACTATACTATCCACTTTACCATCCAAACAAGTTATTGCAGACATTGTGCAAACCTGTGTTCGCGAAGAGCTGGCTGATCTGAAGCAAGACATCAATGGAATAGGATTCAATCAGCCAATCAGATTGAAGTTCAATCCGACTGGCTGATCCAATCAGCCAATCAGATTTAGCTCGCATTCTATTGGCTGTTCCGATCAGCGCCCCTTGGATGAAGACTTCTATAGGATGGAAGACAGCTTCAGCGCCCCTTGGATGATGACTTCTATCGGCCCGGCTCAGTGAACACGACTCAAGGTAGGGAGATCTTCAGGGGGGTAGTGTTAGGTTTATTTAAGGGGGGTTTTGGTGGGTTAGAGTAGGGGTATGTGGGTGGTGGGTTTTAATGTTGGGGGGGGTTGTATTTTTTTTTTACAGGCAAAAGAGCTGATTACTTTGGGGCATGCCCCGCAAAAAGCCCTTTTAAGGGCTGGTAAAAGAGCTGGTTACTTTGTAATGTAGTATAGGGTAGGGACTTTTAGTATTTTGGTTTTTTTATTTTATTAGGGGGCTTAGATTAGGTGTAATTAGTTTAAAATTCTTGTAATCTTTTTTTATTTTCTGTAATTTAGTGTTTTTTTTTGTACTTTAGTTAGTTTATTTAATTGTATTTAATTGTAGCTACTTGTAGTTAATTAATTTAATTTATTTAATGAGAGTGTAGTGTTAGGTTTAATTGTAACTTAGGTTAGGATTTATTTTACAGGTAATTTTGTATTTATTTTAGCTAGGTGGTTATTAAATAGTTAATAACTATTTAATAACTATTGTACCTAGTTAAAATAAATACAAAGTTGCCTGTAAAACAAATATAAATCCTAAAATAGCTACAATGTAATTATTAATTACATTGTAGCTATCTTAGGGTTTATTTTACAGGTAAGTATTTAGTTTTAAATAGAAATAATTTATTTAATGATAGTGTAGTGTTAGGTGTAATTGTAACTTAGGTTAGTTTTTATTTTACAGGTAAATTTGTCTTTATTTTATCTAGGTAGCTATTAAATATTAATTGTAGCTATCTTAGGGTTTATTTTATAGGTAAGTATTTAGTTTTAAATAGGAATAATTTAGTTAATAAGAGTAATTTTTATTTAGATTTATTAAAATAATATTTAAGTTAGGGGGTGTTAGGGTTAGTGTAAGACTTAGGTTTAGGGGTTAATTAGTTTAATATAGATGGTGGTGGTATAGGGGGGCAGGATAGGGGTTAATAACTTTATTATAGGTGGCGACGGTGTGGGGGGGGGGGCCAGATAAGGGGTTAATAAGTTTAATATAGGTGGCGGCGGGGTCCGGGAGCGGTGGTTTAAGGGTTAAACAATTTATTTAGTTGCGGCGGGGTATGGGATCTGCAGTATAGGGGTTAATAAATTTATTATAGGTGGCGACGGTATAGGGGGGCAGGATAGGGGTTAATAGGTATTATGTAGGTGGCGTCGGGGTCCAGGAGTGGCAGTTTAGGGGCTAACATATTTATTATAGTTGCGGCGGGGTCCGGGAGCAGCGGTTTAGGGGTTAATAAGTTTATTAGAGTGGCGGTGGGCTCCGGGAGCAGCGGTTTAGGGGTTAACATGTTTAATATAGTTGCGGCGGGGTCCGGGAGCGGCGGGTTATGGGGTAATAACTTTATTTAGTTGCGGGGGGCTCCGGGGGCGCCGGTATAAGGGGTAGAACAGTATAGTATAGTGTGAGTGCTTAGTGACAGCTTATCAATAAAGCTGTAGAAAAGCCGAAGAGCAACGAGATCGGATGAGTGATAACTATCACAGTCTGCTGCTCATTGCACCGTACTTGGTGCACGGCTTTTTGACAGCTTTTTTGATAACTTTGGCGAGCGTATTCAGGTCCGCGGTGGCAATGTGAGGCGAGCATAGGCGAGCGTATTGGGGCCGGCGAAGGCAGGTACGTACGGAGCTTGATAACTAGAGGCCTCTCTGTTCTCATATGGATTCCTGGCTAAACAAGTCAGGACTTGAAAGTTTTAGTTATTTTCACATTTCTTTTTGTTATGTTTCTAAACACAGGTTACTACAATTGTTTCTTGCTGCAGTATGGTACTTATAAGGAATGTAACAAAGCATGCAAAAAAGCAATCAAATTAGCCAAAATTGAAAATGAAAAATTAATTGCCAAGGATTCTAAGTCTAACCCTAAAAGGTTCTTTAAGTACATAAATAGCAAAAAATCTAAGAAGGATAATATAGGTACATTAAAATGTGTGGAGGGTAGCATGATAAATAATGACAGGGAGAAGGCTGAGGTACTAAACCAGTTTTTTTCTTCAGTATACACAAGAGAGGAACCATTGAATGATACTTTGGAACAGAATAGAACATGCCAGTCCATACCACTAACTGGGTTTTGTTTAGAGGATATCAGGAAAAAACTAAAAAATATTAAGGTAAATAAAACTCCAGGCCCAGATGGAATACACCCAAGGGTGTTAAGTGAACTTAGCACTGTTATAGACAAACCTTTACTCTTAATTTTTCAAGACTCATTATCCTCAGGCATGGTACCCCAGGATTGGCGTAAAGCTGATGTGGTGCCACTCTTCAAAAAGGGAAGCAGGGATGATCCAGGAAGCTATAGACCAGTTAGTCTGACATCAATAGTGGGGAAGATATTTGAAGGGATTATAAGGGATTATATTGATGAGCATATTCGTGTAAACAAGATTATGAGTTCTAATCAGCATGGCTTTAGGAGAAATAGATCATGTCAAACTAATCTAATTAGATTCTACGAGGAAGTAAGTAAAAATATAGATAAAGGGGAATCAGTTGATGTGATATACTTAGATTTTGCAAAGGCATTTGATACAGTGCCACATGAGAGATTAATGCACAAAATTAAGGGACTGGGAATAGCTAAAAATGTTAGCTCATGGATAAATAACTGGATAAAAGATAGGGAGCAACGAGTAGCAGTAAATGGATCATACTCAGATTGGACAAAGGTAATCAGTGGCGTCCCCCAGGGATCAGTACTGGGCCCTGTTCTTTTTAATATTTTTATAAATGACTTGGAGCAAGGATTAAATAGCGACATCTCTATTTTTGCAGATGATACAAAGTTAAGTAAGGTCATTAGGTCAGAGCAGGATGAACTCTCTTTGCAAAGGGATTTGCTAAAATTAGAACTATGGGCAAGTGAATGGAAAATGAGATTTAATACGGAAAAATGTAAGGTTCTACATTTTGGAAGTAAAAATAAGCAGGCTATGTATTTTTTAAATGGGACAAGACTTAGCCAAACACAGGAGGAAAGGGATTTGGGAGTAGTAATAGATAACAAGCTAAAGATGAGTGCACAATGCAGGGCAGCGGCTTCAAAGGCTAATAAGATACTAGCATGTATTAAAAGAGGTATTGATTCAAGGGAGGAAAGCATAATTCTGTCATTATATAAAGCCCTGGTAAGACCTCACCTTGAGTTTGGAGTGCAGTTCTGGGGACCGATTGCTAAAAAAGATATTGCAGAACTAGAAAAAGTTCAGAGAAGGGCCACAAAGCTAATAAGGGGATTGGAGAAATTAACCTATGAGGAGAGGCTAGCCAAACTGGGTCTGTTCTCTTTAGAAAAAAGGCGCTTGAGAGGTGACATGATTACTTTATATAAATATATTCAAGGCCCATATACAGAGATGGCAGAAGCTCTTTTTATTCCAAGAAAATTGGTTCTGACAAGAGGTCATAATTTAAGGTTGGAGGAAAGGAGATTTAATCTCCTGCAACGGAAACGTTTTTTCACTGTAAGAGCAATAAAATTGTGGAACTCATTACCAAAGGAGGTAGTGAATGCCAATACCATAGATACATTTAAAAATAGTCTGGATAAATTTCTGTATATAAACAAAATTCATGGATATGATTTCTAGTATTAAATGGGTCACATTTTAATGGGGTTATTTAAGCTTAACTGGAGCTTTTTGTAAGTATTTTAGATTTGTATAGGTTGAACTCGATGGACTTCAGTCTTTTTTCAACCTTATCTACTATGTTACTATGTTACTATGTTACATGGGACAAATGTCTTAATAGCTTTCTGGTAATCTCTGACATACCATCCCCTTTAACACCCCTGAAACACAACCCAGAAACACAAATACCATTTTCTACTCATTATGTAAAGAACTTATCCTTAAGAGAAGTGGTACCAAGTTGTGTGGCTAAAGATAATAAATCCCTTAAATCAAAAGCTGATCTACAAGAAAAATTTGGAAGCTATTTCAACCCTTGGTTTAAATATTTTCAAATAAATCATTATCTTACCACACATACCAAATGTACCCAATTTCTTAGACATCTAACTCCCTTTGGGTCAATTTGCAAAGCTGACTCGTACTCAAAAGGCTCACTATACCTAATATATACATTATTAGTGGATTATCACTCCAGAAACCTACCAACTTACACAACTAAATGGTTGGTCGATTTTCAAACTCCCATATTCCCTGAACAATGGCAAAAAATATTTAGCAACATGAGCACACGTACATCGTCCATAGCACAAATAGAATCAAATCTAAAGCTACTGTACAGATGGTACTATACCCATGTCAGACTAGCAGCTATACATAATTGCAGGGATAATAAGTGCTGGAGGACATGCGGAAGAGAGGGAGACTATCAACATATATGGTGGACTTGCCCTTACATTAGCCATTATTGGAGAGAAATACAAGTGGCTGTTAAACAAGCAATTAACATTGAAGTCCCTTTGGACCCTACCATATTCTTATTTAATAATTTACCCAAAATTAAATGTAAAATAAGACAAAGGTTACTGATTCTACTACTTAATTGCACTAGGAGGCTAATACCTAGGAAATGGAAAACAGCAGCGATCCCAACAGTTACAGAATGGAGCTCCTTAGTTAAACATATTGGGGGGTAGTTATCAAGCCGTCAACCTCAAATACGCTGGAATTCCGCAGCGTATTTGTGGCGAGGCTGATTCGCCTTAGTTATCAAAGGCTCGAGACCGGCAAAAGTAGAATTTTGTGACGTAAGCTTCGATCCGCCGGACTCAGTCCGACACAGATCGATTCTTACGTCACTCCAGATGTTCCGTACACAAGTGCGGCACATTCTCACTACTTTTGCTAGTTATCAAAAAACTAGCAGGTACGCTCGGCACTTTTCCGGCCCAGCGTACCTGGTTTTCAATCCGCCGCCCCTGGAGGCGGCGGATCCCATAGGAATCAATGGGAGTCTGACCATAGCAAAAGTACAAGTTCGCTGCTGACAAACATCCCATTGATTTCTATGGGAGCTGTCTGCACCTAACACCCTAACATGTACCCCGAGTCTAAACACCACTAATCTGTCCCCCCTACACCGCCGCAACTAAATAAAGTTATTACCCCCTAAACCGCCGCTCCCGGAGCCCACCGCAAGCTACTCTATACATATTAACCCCTAAACCGCGACTCCCTGAACCCGCCGCAACCTATATTAAATGTATTAACCCCTATCCTGCCCCCCCTACACCGTCGCCACCTATAATAAATTTATTAACCCCTAATCTGCCCCCCCCTACACCGTCGCCACCTATAATAAATGTATTAACCCCTAATCTGCCCCCCCTACACCGTCGCCACCTATAATAAATGTATTAACCCCTAATCTGCCCCCCTACACCGTCGCCACCTATAATAAATTTATTAACCCCTATCCCGCCCCCTACTACGCCGCCGCCACTGTAATAAAATTATTAACCCCTAAACCTAAGTCTAACCCTAACGCCCCCCTAACTTAAATATTAATTAAATAAATCTAAATAATATTTTTATTATTAACTAAATTAATCCTATTTAAAACTAAATACTTACCTTTAAAATAAACCCTAATATAGCTACAATATAAATAATAATTATATTCTAGCTATCTTAGGATTTATTTTTATTTTACAGGCAACTTTCAATTTATTTTAACTAGGTACAATAGCTATTAAATAGTTATTAACTATTTAATAGCTTACCTAGCTAAAATAAACTGAAATTTACCTGTAAAATAAATCCTAACCTAAGTTATAATTACACCTAACACTACACTATACTTTAATAAATTATTCCTATTTAAAACTAAATACTTACCTGTAAAATAAACCCTAATATAGCTACAATATAAATAATAATTATATTGTAGCTATCTTAGGATTTATTTTTATTTTACAGGTAACTTTGTATTTATTTTAGCTAGTTAGAATAGTTATTAAATAGTTATTAACTATTTAATAACTACCTAGCTAAAAGAAATACAAAATTACCTGTAAAATAAATCGTAACCTAAGTTACAATTAAACCTAATACTACACTATCATTAAATTAATTAAATAAACTACCTACAAATAACTACAATTAAATAAACTAACTAAAGTACAAAAAATAAAAAAAGCTACAAACATTTTACAAATATTACAATAATTTTAAGCTACAAACCCCCCCCAAAATAAAAAAATGCCCTACCCTATTCTAAATTAAATAAAGTTCAAAGCTCTTTTACCTTACCAGCCCTTAAAAGGGCCTTTTGTGAGGGCATGCCCCAAAGTTCAGCTCTTTTGCCTGTAAAAGAAAAATACAACCCCCCCCCCCAACATTAAAACCCACCACCCACATACCGGTATTCTAACCCAAACCCCCCTTAAAATAACCTAACACTAATCCCCTGAAGATCATCCTACCTTTAGTTGTCTTCACTCAGCCGAGCCACCGATGGAACTGAAGAGGACATCCGGACCGGCAGAAGTGATCCTCCAAGGGGCGCTGAAGAAATCTTCCATCCGATGAAGTGATCCTCCAAGTTCCGATCAGCCAATAGAATGCGAGCTCAATCTGATTGGCTGATTGGATCAGCCAATCGGATTGAACTTGAATCTGATTGGCTGATTCCATCAGCCAATCAGATTTTTCCTACCTTAATTCCGATTGGCTGATAGAATCCTATCAGCCAATCGGAATTGAAGGGACGCCATCTTGGATGACGTCCCTTAAAGGAGCCTTCATTCGTCGGTAGTTTGTCGGGAAAGGAGGATGTTCCGCATCGGCGGGATGAAGATTCAAGACCCAGCTTCGACGATGACCTCGCCTGGATAGAAGACTTCTTCAGCGCCTCTTGGAAGATGACCTCGCCCGGATGGAAGATTTCTTCAGCGCCGCTTGGAGGATCACTTCATCGGATGGAAGATTTCTTCAGCGCCCCTTGGAGGATAACTTCTGCCGGTCCGGATGTCCTCTTCAGTTCCATCGGTGGCTCGGCTGAGTGAAGACAACTAAAGGTAGGATGATCTTCAGGGGATTAGTGTTAGGTTATTTTAAGGGGGGTTTGGGTTAGATTAGGGGTATGTGGGTGGTGGGTTTTAATGTTGGGGGGGTTGTATTTTTCTTTTACAGGCAAAAGAGCTGAACTTTGGGGCATGCCCCCACAAAAGGCCCTTTTAAGGGCTGGTAAGGTAAAAGAGCTTTGAACTTTATTTAATTTAGAATAGGGTAGGGCATTTTTTTATTTTGGGGGTTTGTTATTTTATTAGGGGGCTTAGATTAGGTGTAAGTAGCTTAAAATTGTTGTAATATTTGTAAAATGTTTGTAACTTATTTTTTTATTTTTTGTAACTTAGCTTTTTTTATTTTTTGTACTTTAGTTAGTTTATGTAATTGTATTTAATTGTAGTTATTTGTAGGTAGTTTATTTAATTAATTTAATGATAGTGTAGTATTAGGTTTAATTGTAACTTAGGTTAGGATTTATTTTACAGGTAATTTTGTATTTATTTTAGCTAGGTAGTTATTAAATAGTTAATAACTATTTAATAACTATTCTAACTAGTTAAAATAAATACAAAGTTGCCTGTAAAATAAAAATAAATCCTAAGATAGCTAGAATATAATTATTATTTATATTGTAGCTATATTAGGGTTTATTTTACAGGTAAGTATTTAGTTTTAAATAGGAATAATTTATTAAAGTATAGTGTAGTGTTAGGTGTAATTATAACTTAGGTTAGGATTTATTTTACAGGTAAATTTCAGTTTATTTTAGCTAGGTAAGCTATTAAATAGTTAATAACTATTTAATAGCTATTGTACCTAGTTAAAATAAATTGAAAGTTGCCTGTAAAATAAAAATAAATCCTAAGATAGCTAGAATATAATTATTATTTATATTGTAGCTATATTAGGGTTTATTTTAAAGGTAAGTATTTAGTTTAAAATAGGATTAATTTAGTTAATAATAAAAATATTATTTAGATTTATTTAAAAAATATTTAAGTTAGGGGGGGTGTTAGGGTTAGTGTCAGACTTAGGTTTAGGGGTTAATAATTTTATTACAGTGGCGGCGGTGTAGGGGGGGCAGGATAGGGGTTAATAAATTTATTATAGGTGGCGACGGTGTAGGGGGGGCAGGATAGGGGTTAATAAATGTAATATAGGTTGCGGCGGGTTCAGGGAGCGGCAGTTTAGGGGTTAAACTATTTATTTTTTGCGGCGAGGTGCGGGATCAGCAGGATAGGGGTTAATAACTTTTTTATAGAGGGCGACGGTATAGGGGGGGCAGGATAGGGGTTACTAGGTATAATGTAGGTGGCATCGGTGTCTGGGAGCGGCGGTTTAGGGGTTAATACATTTATAAGAGTTGCGGCGGGGTCTAGGAGCGGCGGTTTAGGGGTTAATACATTTATAAGACTTGCGGCGGGGTCTAGGAGCGGCGGTTTAGGGGTTAGTAACTTTATTTAGTTGCGGGGGGCTCAGGGGGCGCCGGTATAGGGGTTAGAGCAGTGTAGTTTAGTGTGAGTGCTTAGTGACAGGCTAGCAAGAAAGCTGTCAAACAGCCGAAGAGCAGCGAGATCGGATGAGTGATAACTCTCACAGTCCGCTGCTCATCGCCCCTTTGGCTTTTAGACAGCTTTTTTTGATAACTTAGGCGTATTTTTTCAAGTCCGCGGCGGCGAAGGTAGGCGAGCTTAGGCGGGCGTATTGGGCCGGCGAAGGCAGGAAAGTTGACACGATGATAACTACCCCCCACTTTGTCAATGGAAAGGTACCATTATGCTATTACGAAAAGATTGAATGATTTCTTAGATATAAACTTCATATGGGAAGAATACTGTAACTCTATAAAACATAACGGGCAAGTTACAATACAGATATAAGGATAAATTGAGCTCTCATGTTCTATAGGATTTGGAGTTGTTAGATAATAAGATTTAACGCTACAATGTAAAGAGTTACACTTTTGTGAATCATAAGTTAAATAGTCGTGGTTGTCGTTATTGTACACTCACCTTACTAATTGGGATGTCTTTTTAATGTTGTCATGACCATTTTGCTTTATTTGTACCCTCATCCTGTGATATATTGAGCATACTGTAATTTGTGTTGATTCTATGTTTATTTGTTTATTTCTGTACCATTCTTCTTAATAAAGGAAAATTAAAAAAAAAAAAAAGATAAATGCTATCCATGAATAAAGGGATGTAATTTGCATGATAAACGATATGACGGTCACATTGATCGATGTAACAATATAGCAACTTGTATATTCTTCAATATGATGTCTACCTATCATCTATGAACAGCATGATATCACTTATTTTGTTTATACCTTGAGGGGATCCTGTTTGTAGCATAAAAATCCAGTAAACTTCTCTTTTACTGAGCGCTTGGAATCTATCACCCCTCTAAGTCCCAATGAAACCTGTTTAATGCCGTGGAAGCTGAATGATTCACATCCAACATTATGAAAAGAAAAATGTTTTGCTACTGGTGTTTTTGGTATCTCAGCCTCAAGTGAAAATAAATGTTCCCTACTTCTGTGTTTTAGCATTCTTGAGGTGAGTCCCACATATTGAAAATCGCAAACTTTGCAAGTCACCAAACTATGTAAGTGTAACATATCTCAGCCTAATGTCACTATCCCTTTAAGAAATCCTTCTCTGACTGCTGTATTTAGGCAGTATTCACATTCAGCTTGCTTGCCTGCCTGATTAATCATTCATGCACCTGATTACCTCAGCCTCTTTTTAAGCCTTCTCAGGTCTAATGTGCTGGGCATTAACATTGAAGTTGTGATCCTGAACAACAGAGGTCTGTGACTGTTTCCTGTATGAATTTACCAACTATTTCAACCTACAGCATTTTCTATTCCAATGCCTAAAATCATCAAATCGCAAGTATCCAAATAATTCCATTTTCTGTCTCCTGGACACTGCTACTTAACAAACTCAGAACTTTATTATAAATCAAGCATACTTTTGGTTATCATCACTCTCTAATTACAACAGCATCTTACTCAGTACTTTATAACCATTTCTCTGCTACAAGTTGTCATTGCTGAAATATCCTGCTGCAAATATGTTAACATATTCTGAACTCTGCATCTATGTGTTCAATTAAAAGCTTTCATGTGATTCTCCAATATATGTTCAAACAGTAATTGATGCCTTAAACTTAACTTTCACCTGTGCTGCTCTGCTAATTACTGACATACAGCTCTTTATAATATTATATACTGTGAACCTGCAACAAACCGAGTTTGCATCTAAATGCACAAACAGTAATTAATGCCTAAACTTGCAGCTTGTCTAAGTACCTGTGCAGCTGTGCTTTAACTCTGACATACAGCTTTATATAATATTATGTACTGTTAACCTGCAACAAACCTTAGTTTGCATCTAAGTGTCAATCTTTTACCAGATTACTCTGAAGCTTGAACATTCCACATTGCTATATTTTTCTCTAATTGAATCCTGCAGTTACTTCTATTAACTAACTATAAGTTACAGTGAACTCAGAATATATTGTATACAAATGTTGCACTCTCCATTTATTCTACAATAACTTCTAGCAACTATGAATCACAAAATATCATCTATCCACGTCCAGGATACTCTTCCCCGGGTCAGGGGTCGGTGTCTTCAAATCCCTACCACTGCCCCGAGGGTCTGTGTCCTGAGCGCATGTACACCGGATCATGACAGTAAGTAGAGTTGCAATTAATACGGTTCTTTATTTTATAGATCTTACTAGTTTGTGTAGAAGTGAAAGTATCTCCTACATTAGCATATTTGCAGCTTTTGCAGGGCTTAGTACCACACTTATAGAATCCAGGTTGTGTAGAGAGCCAATTCACATTCCTGACTCTGCCTTTAGTGTCACTAGTGCTCTCCTATGGTCTTAGACCTGCAAGGGATATATTAACATTTACTCCAAATGGTGCATAGATCCTTATCTCTATATAATATTGGCAGCCTTTTTCTAATAAGATTGCATATATCACTGTACTGGTTGCTATAATTCATTATGAAATTAATACCATCATTTTGGTCTATCTTCTAATAATCTTTTTCCATTGAAGCTAGAAATGTCTTTAGATACTGTGGCTAGCATTTGTGAATCATAGCCTCTCTCAACAAGTTGTTTACTTATATTGTTTGCATGATGCCAATAGCTTTGCTAGTTAGTGCAGCTGCGTCTCAGTCGCATGTATTGGCCCTTAGGTATACCCTTTTTTAAATGCATTGGATGGAAGGAATCAGCTCTAAGTATGGTATTACCTGAGATCTCCTTCCTATAGACTTCCGTTAGAATTTTTTCTCCATCATGGCTGAGAAGGACATCCAAATAAGGCATGGTCACTGTAGAGTGACTGTAGGTAAATTTTAGATTAACATTATTCTCATTTAAATGCCTCAGAAAGTCATTTAGAGATTCAATGCTTCCCTGTCATACTAATAGCATGTAATCGATATAGCGGGTAAACAATTTGATGTTCTTCCTGTATGGATTATTTTCCCCAAATATAGCCCAGTCTTCAAAGTCAGCTAGAAACAAATTCGCATAGGATATGGCAAATTTAGCCCCCATCGCAGTGCCTCTTTTCTGAAAAAAAAAAATCTCCATTGAAGACAAAAAAATTATGGCTTAACAAAAATGCAATTGCTTCTAGTATGAATACAATAAGGCCAGAGTCATAATCGGAATACCCTTCAAGCATTTTCCTTACTGATCTCAAACCTAAAGAATGTGGTATACAGGAGTATAAAGAGACAACATCAATGGTAACAAAAGTAAAGCCTTCACTCCATTTAACATTATGCAAAATCCTTATTAGATGTTTTGTATCCCTTAGAAATCCAAGCAGAGACTGTACCACTGGTTGCAAATGGGCATCCACCCATTGTCCCAGTCTCTCACCTAAGGACCCAATCGCTGAAATAATCAGGCGCCCCGGGGGATTTGTAAGGGATTTGTGTACCTTTGGTAGATATTTAAATAGAGGTACTCTAGGAAATTGCACATTGATATAATCACTCATTTTCTTATTCAAAATTGTACCTTCAACTCCTGTGTCCAATAGATATAGTAATTATTTTTGAAATTTCTTAGTAGGGTGGAAAGTCAATTTTTCATAAGTATCCATGTCATCTAGTTGTCTATATGCCTCATTCATATATTCTTGTTTGTCTAGAACAACAATAGAACCTCCTTTGTCAGAGTCAACCTGTCATGATTCGGTGTACATGCGCTCAGGAAACAGACCCTAGTGGCAGTGGTAGGGATTTGAAGACACCGACGGAATATCCTGGACGTGGATAGATGATATTCTGTGATTCATAATTGATAGCAGTTATTGAAGAATTAATGGAGAGTGCAATATTTGTATACAATATATTCTGGCTTCACTGTAAGTTATAATTAGTTAACAGGAGTAGCTGCAGGATTCAATGAGAGAAATATATAGCAATGTGGAATGTACAGGCTTCAGAGTAAACAGGTAGAGGTTTGACACTTAGATGCGAACTAAGGTTTGTTGCAGGTTCACAGTATATAATATTATATAAGGTTGTATGTCAGAGTTAAGCACAGCAGCACAAGTGATAAACAATTTGCAAGTCTTAGGCATTAATTACTGTTTTGTGCATATATGTGCAAACCAAGGTTTGTTGCAGGTTCACAGTTCATAATATTATGTAGAGCTGTATATCAGTATAATCAGAGTAGCACAAGTGATAGACAAGTTACAAGTCTCAGGCATTAATTACTGTTTGAGCATATATATGCAAACTAGGTTTGTTGCAGGTTATTTCAGCAATGACAACTAGAAGCAGAGAAATAGTTATAAAGTTCTGAGCAAGATGATGTTATTGTAATTAGAGAGTGATGATAAGCAAAAGCATACTTGATTTATAATAAAGTTCAGAGATTGTTAAGTAGCTGTGTCCAGGAAACAGAATGGGATTATTTTTGATACTTGCAGTTTGATGATATTTAGCATAGGTAATAGAAAATGCTGTGTCTTGGAATAGTTGGTAAATTCATGCAGGAAACAGTCACAGATCTCAGTTGTTCAGGATCACAACTTCAAAGTTAATGCAAAGCATATTAGACCTGAGAAGGCTTAAAAAGAGGCTGAGGTAATCAGGTGCATGAATGATTAATCAGGCAGGCAAGCAAGCTGAATGTAAATACTGCCCAAATGCAGCAGTCAGAGAAGGAAGTCTTAAAGGGATAGTGACATTAGGCTGAGATATATTACACAACCACTACTATATCTGGATTATTTTTTATCCTATCAAAACGTCTATGAGGTCATTATGCACATGTATAGGGTAAAAAAACCTAGATTAAAATTTTTGTATTTGCTGTTAAGCGGTTTTAAACTCTGACCTCTAGGGTCCTCCTGCAAATTACTCAATGTTGCTATATTGCATAGTTCCTCAAAACCACAATTATCATACAACATAGCCTCTTTATTGCCAACCAAACACATAGAACTCTCCTCAGAGTCATATTCATTACAGTCCTTGAAATGCTTTTTTAAAGTAATTTTCCTCACAAACTTGTTCAAATCAAGAATAGTGATGTCCCGAACTGTTCGCCTGCGAACGGTTCACATCGAACATAGCTTGTTTGCGTTTGTGGGCAAACACATGGCGATGTTCGATCCGCCCCTATGTGTCATCATTGAGGAAAATTTGACCCTTTATGTCACAGCAGTCTGACACATTAGAGCCAATCAACATCAGACACTCCCTCACAGACCCTCCCAGCTACTCGGAATCCGCCATTTTAGACTCATAACGACCTTGCTTTATTAATGAGAGGACGTGTTGTGTTTTTGCTCCTGACATTAATAGGAAAAACATAGCTAGGCTAGTGTATTTAGTGTCCACTACAGTCCAGAAGGACTCCACTCATCTCTGCTGCAAGCACAGCACCCCAAAAAGCCCTTTTTAGGGCTATATTTCGTGGCGTTTTTTTTTTTTTATGTTTTTTTTTAGCATTTGCCTGGCTTTCAGGCTGTGTTTTTAAGGCTCACAGCATATGCTGTGATTACTGCCACCACTGATATCTCCCTAACAACATTAGTTTAAATTTAACTAACCAAAAAATGTAATTATTTTGCTAGTGTAATTTTTTTTTCATTTTCTATCAGGCCTGTGTCACACAGCATATACTCTGGTTCATTGCTCTGTGCCAGCCACCAGTGTTGATATCCGTTTATAACATTATTTTAAATTTAAAAAAAAAAAAAAAAAAAAAATTTTGCTAGTGTAATCTAATTACATTTACTATCAGGCCTGTGTCTGTCAGGCTCACACAGCATTAATATACCTCTTTTTTTTTTGGTTAATTGGTCTGTGCCAGGCAGCCACCCAGCACTCATATCTTCGTCACCTTAATTTAAATATATAAAAAAAAAATTTAAATTTGTTTGATAGTGTAATCTAATATAATTTTCTATCAGGCCTGTGTGTTTTGCTGACATACAGAGCCTACTGTGTTTACTTGCTGCCCTCCCTAGTCTATGAGCCACGACTCATATGTGTTTTACCTTTTTTTTAATTCCCCCCCCCCCAAAAAAATAATTTAAATCATTTTTCTAGTGTAATCTAATAGTGTATTCTATCAGGCGTGTGTGTATCTGACTTACAGAGCCTACTGATTTTAATAGCTGCCCTTCCAAGGCTATCAGCCACGACTCATATGTATGTGCTTAACCTTTTTCTTTAAATTCCCCCAAAAAAGTCTTTAAATCATTATGCTAGTGTAATCTAATTTTATTTTCTATCAGGCCTGTGTCTAACAGTCTATCTGACTTACACAGCATACTGTTGTTAATTGCTGCCCTACGTAGCAGCCAGCCAGTGCGACCACTCATAGAGTCATATGTGCATTGCACTTCTTAACATAATTTTAATATTAAAATCTAAAATTTTAAAATATTTTGCTAGTGTAATCTAACTTAATTTTCTATCAGGCCTGTGTTTTTGTCACTTACACAGCATACTGTGTTAAATTGCTGCCCTACCTACCATCCACGACTCATATCTGCCAGCCTGTGTGCCAGGCCCAACTAGCCAATTAGTGGCACCAATCATAATTCTTGTAACAGTATATAAAAATATAAAAATCATAATTTTTTGGACTGCAAATATTCAGTCTCCTAGTGCCATTGAATTGCATTTACCTCCTGCCTGCCACTGCCAGCCTTTTGTGCCAGGCTGTCTAGCCAACTATTTACACCAATCATAATTGTTGTCACAGTATAGTTACTAATTAAAATTAAAAAATTCTTGATTGTTGATCTTAATCCTCAGTTTGCTTGTGCCCTAGAATTGCACTTTTCTACTGCCTTCCAAGCCTGTGTGCCAGGCCTACTTGAAAAATATTTACAACAATCATATTTGTTGTCACAGTATTCTTAATAATTAAAAATTAAAATTTTTGGTAATAGTTGTTGTGAATCCTCAGTTTGCTGGTGCCATTGAATTGCACTTTCCTCCTGCCTTGCAACCTGCTGTGTGCCAGGTCCACCTAGCCAATTATTGCCAGCAATCATATTTCTTTTAACAGTATTGCAAAAATTGTCAATCATCACTGTTTTGACTGTCAGTATTCAGTCTTCTAGTGTCCTTGAATTGCATTTACCTCCTGCCTGCCAGCCTTTTGTGCCAGGCCGTCTTGCCAACTATTTACACCAATCATAATTGTTGTCACAGTATAGTTACTAATTAAAATTAAAAATTTTTTATTGTTGATCTTAATCCTCAGTTTGCTTGTGCCATTGAATTGCACTTTTCTACTGCCTGCCAGCCTGTGTGCCAGGCCCAACTATCAAATTAGTGCCACCAATCATATTTCTTTTAACAGTATTGCAAAATTTGTCAATCATCACTGTTTTGACTGTCAATCTGCAGTCTACTAGTGCCCTTGAATTGCATTTTCCTCCTGCCTGCCTGCCTGTGTGCCAGTCCCAACTAGCCAATTAGTGCCACCAATCATATTTATTGTAACAGGATTGGAATTTTTGTTAATCATAACTGTTTTGACTGTGATTCTTCAGTCTCCTAGTTCCATTGAATTGCAGTTTCCTTTCTCCCAGCGTGTGTGCCAGACAGGCCCATTTGCCAAATAGTGCCAAACAATCATATTTGTTGTCACAGTACTTGTAATATTTTAAAAAATTAACAATGTGATTTTTAAAACATCTGTCTTTTTTGTTGTTGTCAGTCTCACAGCATATACTGTGCCCACTTTCACAGTGCCACCACTCAATTGGTGTAATAGTATTGTTAGTGTCCATTTTTAAAAAAATGACAGGCAGAGGCAGGCCACCCCGCAGGTTCCGTGGTCGTGGTGCTGTGATTCCTTTAGACACTACAAATATTCACATTGTTAAGACGCCGGGTGCCAGGGGGGACGCGAAAACTTCTGAGGAGGACCTAGTTGAATGGCTAACACAGGACACCCAATCTTCTTCAGCTTCAGCTGCTAGTCCTCCTAACCTTGACGCACCATCTACGTCTAGCTGTGCTTTGGGCAGGTCTCAAGTGACCAGTGCCACTCCCCCGCCTGTCGCCACCACCAACACTAGCACCACAGCCGCTTCACTTGATCTGTCACAGGAGTTATTGACACATCATTTGGAAGAAATGAGTGATGCGCAACCATCATTGACAGAGGATGTAGATAATAGTGATCAGTCTCAGTCAGGCAGCATTACCGACATGGAGGTACGGTGTGATGATGATGATGATGTTGTACCCGCTGCTGCTTCCTTTCTTGATGTTTCAGATACAAGTGAAGCGGTTGATGATGATGTGTTGGTGGATGTCACGTGGGTGCCTGCTAGAAGAGAAGAAGAAGAGGGGGAAAGTTCAGATGGGGAGACAGAGAGGAGGAGGAGACGATTTGGAAGCATGGGGAGGTCGTCTCAAGGAGCTAGTGGCACAGTAAGACAGCATGCATCGTCACCAGGGGTCAGCCAGACAGCACGCCGACGCCCATCAACGCATGCTGTTGCCACCACCAGAATGCCGTCATCGCAGAGCTCAGCAGTGTGGCATTTTTTTTGTGTGTCTGCCTCTGACAACAGCGATGCCATTTGCAACCTGTGCCAAAAGAAACTGAGTCGTGGGAAGTCCAACAGCCACCTAGGTACAACTGCTTTGCGAAGGCACATGGTCTCCCATCACAAAGGCCGATGGGAAGAACACTTGAGTAGAAGCAGCACACAAAGTGAAATCCGCCCTCCTCCTCCTGCTCCAGCATCTTCAGCCACGTCAACCAGTGCTGTCCTCCTTGCCCCCTCTCAACCATCCTCCACTCAGTCTCTCTTACGTAGCAGTTCCTGGTCATCTGCCCACAGTCTGTCAAGGACATGTTTGAGCGTAAGAAGCCAATTTCTCAAAGTCACCCCCTTGCCCGGCGTCTGACAGCTGGCTTGTCTGAACTCTTAGCCCGCCAGCTTTTACCATACAAGCTGGTGGAGTCTGATGCTTTCAAAAAATTTGTATCTATTGGGACACCGCAGTGGAAGGTACCTGGCAGAAATTTCTTTTCACAAAAGGCAATCCCAAACCTGTACTCTGTTGTGAGAAAGGAAGTTATGGCATGTCTGGCACACAGCGTTGGGGCAAGGGTCCATATGACCACGGATAGCTGGTCTGCAAAGCATGGTCAGGGCAGGTATATCACCTACACTGTGCATTGGGTAAACCTGTTGACTTCTGACAAGCATGGAATGCGTGGCTCTGCAGAAGAGTTGGTGATACCGCCACGACTTGCAGGCAGGTCTGCTGCTACCTCCTCTACTCCTCCTACTCCATCCTCTTCCATAACCTCTTCCTTGGCTGAGTCCTCTTCAACTTCTGCATCTTGCTCCACATCAATGGCACCCCCCCAGCTCCCCAGGTACCATGCTACATCCCGGGTACGGCAGTGTCACGCCGTCTTGGGGTTGACTTGCCTGAAAGCGGAGAGTCACACCGCACCAGCACTCCTGACCGCCCTGAACGCACAGGTGGATCAGTGGCTGACTCCGCACCAACTGGAGATTGGCAAGGTTGTTTCTGACAATGGAAGTAATTTGGTGGCGGCATTGAAATTGGGCAAGTTGACACATGTGCCGTGCATGGCACATGTGTGTAATCTAATTGTACAATGATTAGTCCATAAGTACCCAGGCCAGGAAGGTGTGTGGCCATTTCAGGCGTTCCTACACGGCCATGGCGCACTTGTCCGATATCCAGCGTCGAAACAACCTGCCAGTGAGGCGCTTGATTTGTGACAGCCCGACATGGTGGAATTCAACACTCCTAATGTTTGACCGCCTTCTCCAACAAGAAAAAGCTCTTAATGAGTATTTGTATGACCGGGGTGCTAGGACAGCCTCTGGGGAGCTGGGGATATTTTTGCCAAATTACTGGACGCTCATGCGCAATGCCTGTAAGCTCATGCGTCCTTTTGAGGAGGTGACAAACCTTGTCAGTCGCACCGAAGGCACCATCAGTGACATCATACCATTTGTTTTCTTCCTGGAGCGTGCCCTGCAAAGAGTGCTGGATCAGGCAGTAGATGAGCGTGAAGAGGAAGCGGAAGAGTTGTGGTGTCCATCACCCCCACAAACAGCCGAATCAGCATCGCTTGCTGGACCTGCGGCAACGCAGGAAGAGGATTGTGAGGAAGAGGAGTCAGAGGAGGAATGTGGCTTTGAGGAGGAGGAGGAGGAGGAGGAAGAAAGAGCACAACAGGCATCCCAGGGTGCTCGTTGTTGTCACCTCTCTGGTACCCGTGGTGTTGTTTGTGGCTGGGGGGAAGAAGATACCATCAGTGAGATCAGTGAGGAGGAGGAACGGGACATGATTAGCTCGACATCCAACCTTGTTCAAATGGGTTCTTTCATGCTGTCGTTCCTGTTGAGGGACCCTCGTATAAAAAAGCTGAAGGAGAACGACCTGTACTGGGTGTCCACGCTCCTCGACCCCCGGTATAAGCATAAAGTGCCTGAAATGTTACCAAATTCCCGCAAGTCGGAAAGGATGGAGCATTTTAATAATAAATTAAAAACTATGCTTTACACAGCGTATAAGGGTGATGTCACAGCACCACGGGAATGTAACAGGGGAAGAGATGAAATTAATCCTCCTCCTCCCACGGCGGCAAGGACAGGACGCTTTCCTGAGGTCTTGTTGATGGAGGACATGCGTACCTTTTTAACTCCCATGCACCATCAGAGCCTTTCGGGATCCAGCCTTAGAGAAAGACTCAACCGACAGGTAGTAGACTACCTAGCTTTAACTGCGGATCTCGACACTCTCAAGAGCGATGGACCCCTTGACTACTGGGTGTGCAGGCTGGACTTGTGGCCTGAGCTATCCCAATTTGCAATGGAACTTCTGGCCTGCCCCGCTTCAAGTGTCCTGTCCGAAAGGACTTTCTGTGCAGCAGGAGGTTTTGTCACTGAGAAGAGAAGTTGCCTAGGTCAAAAAAGCCTTGACTATCTCACTTTTATAAAAATGAATGAGGGCTGGATCCCAAAGGGACTGACATTGGGTGATACATTTGAATAAAAAAGGCCTGATGATGAGATGAGCTGGCTTGGGCTACAACTGGTACACAGGCTGGCCTTTTTTTTTTGTTATAAAGCCGGAGGACTTGCTTGACTTATCCGCCAACAACTAGTGTTCAAGCCACAAGCTTTAAGGGCACTTTATAAATGTTTTACAAACATCAATTTTTCTGGCCGCTGGCTACAACAATACCCACATTTTTCAGTCATTTTTACATTCCTAATTTTTCTGGCCTCTGCTGCAGCTCTGTGGGTACAAAACTCAAATAAAAAAAATAAGGCACATAACACTAGTGATTAAACTGTTACGAATAGTACAACTTAGCACACCACTCATATCTGGTGAACCATTAAATTGAACGCAAAATGCCACAAATTTGAAGGAGGAAGACCGACCAAGCATCTATTATTCAAAAGGATGCCATATGTCCTCTTTCATGATGTTTTTTCTGTTGAGGCTCCGGGACCCTCTTATAAAAAGGCCTAGGGATAAATAAGTGTACTGGGTGTCTAATCAATGTTTTTTTCTATTTCCCGGTTGCAACTAATGGTCTCTGGGTTTCTAAAATCTATGCCTTTCCTGTAATCTATTATTCAAAAGGATGCCATATGTCCTCTTTCATGATGTTTTTTCTGTTGAGGCTCCGGGAACCTCTTATAAAAAGGCCTAAGGATAAAGAAGTGTACTGGGTGTCCAATCAATGTTTTTTTTCTATTTCCCGGGTCATATAAATGATCTCTGGGATTCTAAAATCAATGCCTTAACTGTAATCAATTGTTCACAAGGATGCCATATGTCCTCTTTCATGCTATTGTTTCTGTTGAGGCTCCGGGAGCCTCTTATAAAAAGGCCTAAGGATAAAGAAGTGTGCTGGGTGTCTGGGTGTCCAATCAATGTTTTTTTTTATTTCACAGTTGCAAAAAAATTATCTATGGCTTTCTAAAATCTATGCCTTACCTGTAATCTATGTTCAAAAGGATGCCATATGTCCTCTTTCCTGCTGTTGTTTTTGTTGGGGGTCCGGAACACTATTCTAAAAAGGCCAAAGAAGAATGACCTGTACTGTACTGGGTGTCCAATCATGTTTTTGTTTTCAATTTCATGGTTCATAATAAATATCGCTGTGTAACTAAAATCAATGCCATACCTGTACTCTGTTGTTCAAAAGGATGGCATATGTGGTGTTTCATTCTGTTGTGGTTGTTGAGGGTCGTGGCCGTGGGACAGCATATAAAATGGCTGAAGGAGAACAATCTGTACAGCCTTGCTCCTCTTTTTAGACAGGCCAGCTCTTTGCATACATGCCAACAGACTCTGTAATGCATGCCTCTTTTAGGGAGAGGTGCAGCCATAATGCAGGGTCAGAACCTCTGCCTGCAACTGTTATACTCAATTTTGCGAAAGGAAGTAACCTTACCATTGTTCCCTGCACACACGTATTGTTGTTATATTTTGGTGAGGGTAATCATGATGGCCATGTAGACCACCACCACTGAGAGTCCTGGAAGTAACAGGGATGAGATGAAAGAGCTAAGAATAGTAGAACTTGAAACAACAGAGTTAGCCATGGGTGTTAGTGCAAGACCGCTTGGCTTTTTTTTTGGCTTTGGGTGCGGCTATTCATGCAGGCCATATAGAGCTGCCACCATTCGGTGTTGTATCAGGTATTAAACTAATAAGAACAGTACTACCAAAATACAGCCAATGAAGGGCCTTATGAAGACTGAGCCAAGGTTGGATTGTAGTATTTGGTTAGGCTAATCATGATGGTCATGTAGACCACCACCGAGAGTCCTGGAAGTAACAGGGATGATGAGATGAAAGTGCTAAGAATAGTACTACTTGAAACAACAGAGTTAGCCATGGGTGTTAATCCAAGACCGCTTGGATTTATTTTTGTATTGGGTGCGGCTAATCATGCAGGCCATATAGAGCTGCCACCATTCGGTTTTGTATCAGCTATAAAAATAATAAGAACTGTACTATCAAAATACAGCCAATGAAGGGCCTATGAAGACTGAGCAAAGGTTGGATTGTAGTATTTTGTTCGGCTAATCGTGATGGCCATGTAGACCACCCGTAACAGGGATGAAAGTGCTAAGAATAGTACTAATTGAAACAACCGAGTTAGCCATGGGTGTTAGTCTAAGACCACTCGGCTTTTTTTTGGGTTTGGGTGCAGCTAATCATGAAGGCCAGATAGACCTGCCACCATTTGGTGTTGTAACAGGTATGAAAATGCAAAGAACAGTACTACTTAACACAACCTACTTACCATGGGTCCCAGAGCATATGTTTGGTTATTATATTTTGTAAGGGTAATCATGCAGGCCATATAGACCTCCACCGATAGGGTGAGTATGAGTAACAGCTATTAAAATGCGAAGGACATTACTAATTAACACAACATAGTTACCATGGGTCGCAGACCAAGAGCAGATGTCTTATTATTATATTTTGTATGGGTAATCATCCAGGCCATATAGACCTCATCAAATAGGGGGAGTTACAGAGATTAAAGTGCTAAGAATGGTAGTACTTAAAACACAACCTAGTTAAAATGGGTACCAGACCGCATGTCTTATTATTATATTTTTTCAGGGTAATCAGGCAGGCCATATAGAACAACCCCGATAGGGGGGGGGGGAACAGGGATTAAAGTGCTAAGAAAAGTACTAATTAACACAAGCTAATTATCATGGGTCCAACGCCGTGTGTCTTGATGTTATACTTTGTCAGGGTAATCATGCAGGCCATTTAGACCTCCCTTGATAGGGGGAGTAACAGGGATTACAGCTATAAGAATAGTACTACTTAAACACAACCTAATTACCATGGGTCCAAGACCAGATGTTTTATTATTATACTTTGTGAGGCTAATCATGCAGGCCATATAGAGCTCCAACAAAAGGGGGGGTAAGAGGGATTCAAGTGATAAGAAAAGTTTTACTTAACACAACAAAATTACCATGGGTCCCAGACCCCATGTCTTGTTGTTATACTTTGTCAGGGTAATCATAACCGCCATATAGACCTCCACCAATAGGGGGAGTTACAGGGCTGAAAGTGCGAAGAATAGTACTACTTAACACAACCTAGTTGGGTCCAAGAACGCATGTTTAATTATTAGACTTTATCAGGGTAATTATATATCTAACAAATCTATCTATTTCTTTTCTATCTAACTATCAATCTATGTATATCTATCTATCCTATCTATCAATCTATCTTCTGTCCGGGAGGTTTTGAGACAGCCACTTGTGTTTCTGACAAATTTGAAGTAGGAGGACAGAACAATCATCTTCTTCCATCTCCCGGTTCCACAAATGAAGGCCATATAGACCTCATCTGATAGGGGGAGTAACAGGTTGTAGTAAAATGTTAAGAATAGTACTACTTAACACACCACGGGTCACAGACCGCATGTCTTATTGTTATACTCTGTCAGGGAAATTATATATATTTCAAATCCATTTATTTATATATCAAATCGATCGAACTATCAAACGTATCGATCAAATGTAGATTGCATCTATTGATCGATGTAATTCGTATCTATAAAATGTATATTACATATTTTGGTTGATGTCATTCGTATCTATAAAATGTATATTGCATTTTTGATTCGATAACATTCTTATCTATCAAATGTATATTGCATCTATTGATCGATGTAATTCGTATCGATCGAATGTATATTGCATCTATTGAGCTATGTACAGTGTATCGATCATATGTATATTGCATCGATTGAGCTATGTTATCTATGTATCTATCTATCAAATCTATCTATCTCGTGGTTGTGCAAGTGGACTGTTTGCAGTTGATTGCGGTGAATAACACTTGGAGTTTGCTCTGTCACTGTGATGCAGCCGTAACCCTTACACTACCTGATAGATACGACATCATAACTAATGTTTTAAAGCACGTTATTGCAAACAATTTGGGAATGTTAGTTGATTTAGGCCCATTATGGCTTAAAAGCAGACTCTGCATAAACTATGTAATTTTCCATGGGAGTTTTGCCAGGGATCCCCCTCCAGCATGCGACAGTCCAGGTGTTAGTACCCTTGAAACAACTTTTCCATCACTATTGTGGCCAGAAAGAGTCCTTGTAGGTTTTAAAGTTCGCCTGCCTATTGAATTCAATGGCGGTACGCACGGTTCGTAGGTTCACGAACAATACCGGAAGTTCGAGTCCGCCGTTCGCGAACCGAAAATTTTAGGTTCGCAACATCACTAATCAAGAATAGTGTCAAATAAGTTAAAGTCCTGGGAGGGTGAAAATCCTAGACCTTTTGTGACTTGCAAAGTTTACGATTTTCAATATGTGGGACTCACCTCAAGAATGCTAAAAGACAGAAGTACGGAACATTTATTGTCACTGGAGGCTGAGATACCAAAATCACCAGTAGCAAAACATTTTGTTTCTCATAATGTAGGATGTGAATCCTTCAGCTTCCAAGGCATTGAACAAGTTTCATTGGGACTTAGAGGGGTGATAGATTCCAAGCGCTCAGTTAAAGAGAAGTTTACTGGATTTTTATGATACAAACAGGATCCTCTCAAGGTATAAACAAAATAAGTGATATCAAGCTGTTCATAGATGATAGGTAGACATCATATTGAAGAATATACAAGTTGCTATATTGTTACATCGATCAGTGTGACCGTCAAATGGTTCACCATGCAAATTACATCCCTTCATTTATGGATAGCATTCATTGTTTATACTAAAATTATATTTAAATGCCCGGTGTTCTAGTCATGATGCTCATACTGAGTGGTGTGTGTAGATTCTACATTGATTGCTATATTGTTCTCAACATATATTTAGATCACTGATATACAGTTAGACATCTCTCAACTAACTCCCCCATTCTCTGTGTCTACCAGTACAACCATTATATAGTTCACTGTGTAATCGTATTTCTTTATGTTCAAAAAGTATTTGTTTTTATATTAGGCATGTATTTTAGGTTACGCATGGTCCTAATTATAATGCTCGTATTGAAGATAGTATAGAGCACAAGTCAGTAAATTGGTTGTTATCAACATATGCATAGATAAACATCCTATATTGATTCTAGAGATAAACTTACATATAGAATGCGATATCTCTATATATGCATATTGTAATATTGTAATAGGTTTCCGCTTGAAAACGAGGCTTATGTAGCTCTGCTTGTCCCGTGATAGTTCTTATATTTTTAAAGGTTGCATTTTCCCTATTATTATGTAACAATTTTAATTTTGTACAATGTGTGGGAATTTTTTTGTAGTTTGAATTGTAATTATGTAAATTTGGATGTTAGTAATGAAAGAGGATATGATTGGCTGGAATAGACAATCCCTCCATCATCAAATACTCAAGTAACACACCTGTACAACAGCTCTGATGAAGTGCCGTTGAGGCAGGAAATGCGTCAGCTGTTTGGAGTCCTGCATGCTGTGTTCTTGACGATTTTACATGTGTTGAAACCAATAAAGTGGACTTTTAATGGTATTTCTTGCTCTCCTGTCGATGTTTGTTGTTACCCAGTAGAGAATGTTTATGCTTAAATGTATTATTGTTAGGTTGCTTTTTATTTTTCAATTATTGATTGGACTAGATTGCAATCCATTTGTTTTCTTAAACAGTATCTTTTGATTTTATTATAAATTTAAATGTTAACCTTTCTAAATTTGTCTTCCTTATGTAAATTTATAATAACGTATTAAAAATAAAAAAGTTAATATTTCCTATTTTTTTTTTCCTCTGTAAATTCTTACAAAATAAAAACTTAAGCAAAGTCTGGGTTATTATAGGTAATTTTATATTTAAATACATTTTTTTACAGCTTCTATATCTAGATATCTTTAAGTCTTTCTAAGTCTTTTAGACAGTTTTTTTTTCATTTGAATACATGCTATATAATTAAAGTGTCATATGCTACTGGTTTTCTTTCTCATTCAACTGCTTAATAAACTGTAATTTTTTCCGTTGGGTATAGCTTTTATTTATGGCATATGACCAGTTTTCTAAAAATATCATGGTAATTTCTAGGTCTTAGCATTTTCAAAACAAATTAATGTAATATAAATCATTGCAAATAAAGTCTAAAAATAATTTGAGATTAAAACCTTTCAATAAGATAAGTCTAAATGCCAATTGATTTCAATAAAATAGGTGTAGATGCCAATTAAGCCAATAATTTTACTGGGTCTCTCAGAAAATACAATAATTTTACCTGTAAACGTATTGGCTCGCCAGGAGTAAGAAAGAAAGAAAGAAACGTACCAACTAGACTATTCAAAACATAGGCATTGAAAGCATATATTTATTTTTATTTTTTTAATCAATAAGAATAGGTATGTTACATTCCAAACTGACCATCCCAGGTTACTGATTAAACAATATTTATATGCTCCATCAAACTAAAATGAAATTATTTATGTTAGAGGCAGTTTTACAAGCAGCCTCTAGAGGGAGCTTTAGATTGAGAAGACAATGATGAGTGATATCATGGAACTTCCATATTTTTGTAATTTCTAACGTGTTCTCGCACATTATTTGGCTGTCTCTTATCCATAGATACATGCATTCTCTGTGTTTTTAAAATATTCTTTATTATAGGGACAGTCTACACCAGAATTGTTATTGTTTAAAAAGATAGATAATACCTTTATTACCCATTTGCCAGTTTTGCATGACCAACACAGTTAAATTAATATACTTTTTACCTCTGTGATTACCTTGTATCTAAGCCTCTGCAGACTGCCCCCTTTTGTCAGTTTCATTTCTTTTGACAGACTTTATTTTAGCCAATCATCGCTGACTCTTAGGCAATTCCACGGGCGTGGCACACATGAGCTAACGCCCTCTAGTTGTGAAAAACTGTCAGAATGCATTCAGATAAGAGGCAGCCTTCAAGGGCTAAGAAATTAGCATATGAGCCTACCTAGGTTTAGCTTTCAACTAAGAATACCAAGAGAACAAAGTAAAATTGATTATAAAAGTAAATTGGAAAGTACATTTTAAAATTGCATGCCCTATCTAAATCATGAAAGTTTATTTTTGAATAGACTGCCCCTTTAAACAGTGTTTCTAGCTATACAACTGTCATATTCACTAACTTACGCCTAGATTTAGAGTTTTGCGTTAGCCATCAAAACCAGCGTTAGGGGCTACTAATGCTGGTTTTGGCCGCCCGCTGGTATTTAGAGTCAGTCAGGAAAGGGTCTAACGCTCACTTTGCAGCCGCGTCTTTTCCATACCGCAGATCCCCCTACGCCATTTGCGTATCCTATCTTTTCAATGGGATCTTTCTAACGCCGGGATTTAGAGTCTTGGCTGAAGTGAGCGTTAGAAATCTGTGCTCTAAAGTACACTAATACCCATAAACTACCTATGTACCCCTAAACCGAGGTCCCCCCACATCGCCGCCACTCTATTAATTTTTTTTAACCCCTAATCAGCCGACCGCACACCGCCGTAACCTACGTTATCCCTATGTACCCTAATTTGCTGCCCCTAACACCGCCGACCCCTATATTATATTTATTAACCCCTAATCTGCCGCCCCCAACGTCGCCACCACTTACATACAATTATTAACCCCTAATCTGCCGACCTGACCTCTCCGCTACTCTAATAAATGTATTAACCCCTAAAGCTAAGTCTAACCCTAACACTAACACCCCCCTAAGTTAAATGTAATTTTTATCTAACAAAATAATTTAACTCTTATTAAATAAATTATTCCTATTTAAAGCTAAATACTTACCTGTAAAATAAACCCTAATATAGCTGAACGGCCCCATTGTTTCCTATGGGGAAATCGTGCACAAGCACGTTTTTTAAGATGGCCGCGTCCGTAAGAAGCGCTGGTATTTAGAGTTGCAGTGGTGGTAAATATGCCTCTAGGCTCCCTTTTTGGCCACAGAACTCTAAATCTAGCAGTTACTTTACTAAAGCATTTTACCATACAGCGGCTAAAGCATAAAGCTCCCTCTACAGCAGAGCTTTCCAAACTTTTCATGTTGGTGACACACTTTTTAGACCTAAATCATTTAGCGACACAGTAATTCAGTTGTACTAGCAAACAGGAGGTTAAACTAACTTGTTTTAAGAGATATGGAAACATACATAAATTATATAATAACTAAATGTATTTACAAGTAACAGTAAGTATGTGCAAGAATTAAAATAAGTTTAATAACACCAATAGCTAGTTACTATTTTTTAATGGGTTGTATGAGGTTAATGGGATGAACACAATTTCTGAATATTTAGTGGAATATTAGATAAAGATACTCGCATTTCATCATCAAGCATTTTTAAGCTTCCACTTCCTATCCATATATCAAGAGTAGAAGCAGCAATGCACTACTGGGAGCTAGCTGCCAAAAAAAACAACTGACTTCTGACTTCAGCTCAGCGTTTATGCTGCCGCCCTAGAGCTCGGTGAGTCCGATTGACTACTGCCCACGCTGAAAACACACTACTGTCCCACTCACTGACTACACATGCAGTCACGAGCCAATTAAGGAGACTACACGTGCAGTCAGGAGCCAATGTGCCGCCAATAGGAAGAGTTTCAGTTCCCACTGAGCTGCGGCAATTGGTTAAGATGATCTGTGACCCATGTGTCAACCATGTGATATGCGTAGCAGGCAGGCGGAAAGTCAGAAACCAAAAAAACATTTTTTTTAAAAATTAAATTAAAAAAATTGTGCTGAAACAGGGACACACCTACACACTGCTACCGACACACTTGTGTGTCCCGACACACAGTTTGGAAAGCACTGCTCTACAGGTTGCCTGTATAAATTTACTACATTCACTGTTGTCACATAGTGTTCAAGATATGTGCATGCTCCTAAGCCTGTCTTATTATGTTGTCATGAAAAGGACCAAGTTAAAACAAAGGAGATCAACAGAAAGACGTGCATATTAAAATAAAAGTAAATTATTTAACAAAATTTACATTTACACTATAGAATAACATTTTTGACTTCCACAGTCTTTTAGATTTTGTTGGGAAGCCGAATGTTTACATGTCAAATCTATAGCAAGGGCAATGAGAGAGGTATTGTGAGAAAAATGGTGATTTCTTCATGATACCACCTCCACCCTTTCTTCTCAGCTTTTTGCCAACCTTTATTGTAAGATGTGTAAACTAATGGTAACAGCAAGTATCTCTATTGAAATCTATAGGAGACATAGGCCTAGATTTAGAGTTGGGCGGTAGTCGTCAAAACCAGCGTTAGAGGCTCCTAACGCTAGTTTTGGGCTACCGCAGGTATTTAGAGTCAGTCATTAAAGGGTCTAACGCTCACTTTCCAGCCGCGACTTTTCCATACCGCAGATCCCCCTACGTCATTTGCGTATCCTATCTTTTCAATGGGATCTTTCTAACGCCAGTATTTAGAGTCGTGGCTGAAGTGAGCGTTAGAAATCTAACGACAAAACTCCAGCCGCAGAAAAAAGTCAGTAGTTAAGAGCTTTCTGGGCTAACGCCAGTTTATAAAGCTCTTAACTACTGTGCTCTAAAGTACACTAACACCCATAAACTACCTATGTACCCCTAAACCGAGGTCCCCCCACAACGCCGCCACTCGATTAAATTTTTTTAACCACTAATCTGCCGACCGCCACCTACGTTATACTTATGTACCCCTAATCTGCTGCCCCTAACACCGCCGACCCCTATATTATATTTATTAACCCCTAACCTGCCCCCCACAACGTCGCCGCCAGCTACCTACAATAATTAACCCCTAATCTGCCAACCGCAAAGCGCCGCCACCTACGTTATCCTTATGTACCCCTAACACCGCCGACCCCTATATTATATTTATTAACCCCTAATCTGCCCCCCTCAACGTCGCCTCCACCTGCCTACACTTATTAACCCCTAATCTGCCGAGCGGACCGCATCGCTACTATAATAAAGTTATTAACCCCTAATCCGCCTCACTCCCGCCTCAATAACCCTATAATAAATAGTATTAACCCCTAATCTGCCCTCCCTAACATCGCCGACACCTAACTTCAATTATTAACCCCTAATCTGCCGACCGAATCTCGCCGCTACTGTAATAAATGGATTAACCCCTAAAGAACAGCCAATAGAATGCAAGCTCAATCTGATTGGCTGATTGGATCAGCCAATCGGATTGAACTTGATTCTGATTGGCTGATTCCATCAGCCAATCAGAATATTCCTACCTTAATTCCGATTGGCTGATAGAACCCTATCAGCCAATCGGAATTCGAGGGACGCCATCTTGGATGACGTCATTTAAAGGAAACGTCATTCGGCGAGTAGGCGTCGGTTGAAGAGGTTGGATCCGCGTCGGTTGGAAAGAAGATGGCTCGGCTCCGCTCCAGAAGAAAGAAGATTGAAGATGCGGCTTGATAGAAGACTTCATCCCGATGATAGACTTCCGACTTCAGCCCGATGATGGAGTTCTTCAGCCGCCGCTTGGATCCAGACTTTAGCCCGAGGATGGACGTCACTCTTCAGCCCCCCGCTTGGGCTTGGATCAACACTTCCGAGGCTTGGATCAAGACTTCTGAGGACGGATCGGTGAACCTGGTATGGTGAAGATAAGGTAGGAAGATCTTCAGGGGCTTAGTGTTAGGTTTATTTAAGGGGGGTTTGGGTTAGATTAGGGGTATGTGGGTGGTGGGTTGTAATGTTGGGGGGGGGGGGTATTGTATGTGTTTTTTTTACAGGCAAAAGAGCTGAATTCTTTGGGGCATTTCCCGCAAAGGGCCCTGTTCAGGGCTGGTAAGGTAAAAGAGCTTTGAACTTTAGTAATTTAGAATAGGGTAGGGCATTTTTTTATTTTGGGGTTATTGTTATTTTATTAGGGGGCTTAGAGTAGGTGTAATTAGTTTAAAATTGTTGTAATATTTTTCTAATGTTTGTAAATATTTTTTTATTTTTTGTAACTTAGTTCTTTTTTATTTTTTGTACTTTAGTTAGTTTATTTCATTGTATTTATTTGTAGATATTGTATTTAATTAATTTATTGATAGTGTAGTGTTAGGTTTAATTGTAGATAATTGTAGGTATTTTATTTAATTAATTTATTGATTGTGTAGTGTTAGGTTTAATTGTAACTTAGCTTAGGATTTATTTTACAGGTAATTTTGTAATTATTTTAACTATTTTAGCTAATAGCTATTGTACCTGGTTAAAATAAATACAAAGTTACCTGTAAAATAAATATAAATCCTAAAATAGCTATAATATAATTATAATTTATATTGTAGCTATATTAGGGTTTATTTTACAGGTAAGTATTTAGCTTTAAATAGGAATAATTTATTTAATAAGAGTTAATTTATTTCGTTAGATTTAAATTATATTTAATTTAGGGGGGTGTTAGGGTTAGACTTAGCTTTAGGGGTTAATCCATTTATTACAGTAGCGGCAAGATTCGGTCAGCAGATTAGGGGTTAATAGTTGAAGTTAGGTGTCGGCGATGTTAGGGAGGGCAGATTAGGGGTTAATACTATTTATTATAGGGTTATTGAGGCGGGAGTGAGGTGGATTAGGGGTTAATAACTTTATTATAGTAGCGGTGCGGTCCGCTCGGCAGATTAGGGGTTAATAAGTGTAGGCAGGTGGAGGCGACGTTGAGGGGGGGCAGATTAGGGGTTAATAAATATAATATAGGGGTCGGCGGTGTTAGGGGCAGCAGATTAGGGGTACATAAGGATAACGTAGGTGGCGGCGCTTTGCGGTCAGCAGATTAGGGGTTAATTATTGTAGGTAGCTGGCGGCGACGTTGTGGGGGGCAGATTAGGGGTTAATTAATATAATATAGGGGTCGGCGGTGTTAGGGGCAGCAGATTAGGGATTCATAGGGATAATGTAAGTAGTGGCGGTTTACGGAGCGGCAGATTAGGGGTTAAAAAAAAATGCAGGTGTCAGCGATAGCGGGGGCGGCAGATTAGAGGTTAATAAGTGTAAGGTTAGGGGTGTGTAGACTCGGGGTACATGTTAGGGTGTTAGGTGCAGACGTAGGAAGTGTTTCCCCATAGAAAACAATGGGGCTGCGTTAGGAGCTGAACGCAGCTTTTTTGCAGGTGTTAGGTTTTTTTTTCAGCTCAAACAGCCCCATTGTTTTCTATGGGGGAATCGTGCACGAGCACGTTTTTGAAGCTGGCCTCGTCTGTAAGCACCGCTGGTATCGAGAGTTGCAGTGGAGTTAAATTATGCTCTACGCTCCCTTTTTGGAGCCTAACGCACTGAAAACCCAGCCATTCTGTGAACTCTAAATACCAGTGGTATTTAAAAGGTGCGGCCAGAAAAAAGCACGCGTAGCGAACGCACCCCTTTGGCCGCAAAACTCTAAATCTAGGCGTAAGAAATCTTAAATATTTCAGATGTTGGGCTTTGTTTTTTTGCAATTTATTGATAACGTTTCATCCTGGTTCAAGAAATGGAAAGGCAGATGCTTTGTCTAGAAAGTTTGAGGATTATACTGTATCTGATAGTTGTGAAACTATATTCCATCCAATTTTATTGCAGTACTTTTCTCTGTTATGGATAAATTGTGTAGTGTTGATCCCGTTTCTCTGCCTCCTGAATATTCTACATCTTTCTTTGATAGTCTGACTTTACGTAATGATAAGGTGGTAGTTGCCTTAGTGCTTCATTCTGAAATATTGAAACATTTTCATGAGAATTTGTCAGCTGGTCATGGGGGTACTAGTAAGACAAAGAAACTTATTTTTCATTATTTTTGGTGGTCTAAGTGGCAGGAGGAGGAGGAGGATTTTGTTCTGTCTTGCGAGGTATATGTAAAATCAAAACATAAAACCCATATTGCTGCAGGGTTATTACAGCCTCTACTGTTTTCCTAGAAACCTTGGTTACTATCTCCATTGATTTTAATGTTGATCTTCCTCCATCTAATGGATTTTCTTGCATCATGGTTGTGGTTGATAGGTTTTCAAAGATAGCTATTTTTTTACCTATGAAAGGGGTTCCGTTAGCTAGAGAGACTGCTATATACTCAGAGAAATTTTTCGGCTGCATGGTAATCCAGAAGCTATTGTATCGGACAGGGGTGCACAATTTACATCTAAATTTTGGAAATATTGTTATAAATCTTTGAAAATTCCTAGTTCTCTTACATCTGCCTATCATCCACAATCAAATTATCAGACGTAGAGAACAAATTGGTTACTTACATAGAAACATAGAAACATAGAAACATAGATATTGACGGCAGATAAGAGCCATAGGCCCAGCAAGTCTGCCCGACCTTACCTAACAGTATAAACTTATCTAGTTCGTAGGATAGCCCTATGCTTGTCCCATGCATTTTTAAAGTCCCCCACAGTGTTTGTTGCTACTACCTCTTGAGGAAGTTTATTCCATAAATCAATCACTCTTTCTGTAAAGAAGTGCTTCCTCAAATTACTTCTGAATCTACTACCCTTTAGCTTGAGCTCATGACCCCTTGTTCTTGAATTTTCCATTTTATGTAAAATACCCACAGCCTCAGTTTTACTAAACCCTTTAATGTACTTGAAAGTTGCTATCATATCACCTCTTTCCCTTCTCTCCTCTAAGCTATACATATTTAGGTCATTGAGCCTATCCTGGTAAGTTTTATTTTTTAGACCATGTACCATTTTGGTAGCCCTCCTTTTCGCAGATTCAAGTTTGTTAATATCCTTCTGAAGATATGGTCTCCAGAACTGCACACAATACTCAAGATGAGGCCTAACTAATGATCTATAAAGTGGCATAAGAACCTTACTATTTCTGCTGCAAATACCTCTACCAATACATCCAAGCATTCTGCTAGCCTTACTCGCTGCATTACTACATTGTTTACTAAGTTTTAAATCATCTGAAATAATAATTCCCAAGTCCTGTTCCTCATCTGTAACAGTCAGTAAAGTGTCATTGAGTCTGTAATTAACATTTGGATTTTTCTTCCCTAAATGCATTATTTTACACTTTGCTGTGTTAAACTTTAGACCCCAGTCATTTGTCCAATCCTCCAATTGTTGTATATCACTTCTCATTTTGTCTACCCCCCCCTGGAACATCCACTCTGTTGCAAATTTTTGTATCATCTGCAAAGAGACATACTTTCCCCTGTAGCCCTTTGCTGATATCGCAGATAAATATGTTAAACAAAACAGGCCCCAGAACTGACCCCTGAGGAACACCACTAGTAACAGCCCCCTCTGCTGAATGAACTCCATTTACTAAGACACTTTGTTTTCTGTCCTTAAGCCAGCATTCCACCCAGTTCACAATTTTTGAATCTAGACCAAGGAGATATAGTTTGTGAATAAGTTTATTGTGTGGGACGGTGTCAAATGCTTTGCTGAAATCTAGATATGCTACATCAACTGCTCCTCCCTTGTCTAATACTTTTGTTACATAATCAAAGAAGTCAATTAGATTAGTCTGACATGATCTCCCTGAAGTAAAACCATGCTGATTTTGGTCCTCTAAATTGTTTGTCTTTATGTAAGTCATAATTCTTTCTTTTAAGAGGCTTTCCATTAATTTCCCTACTACTGAAGTTAAACTAACTGGCCTGTAGTTGCCAGATTCTTCTCTACTGCCCTTTTTAAGGGGTATTACATTTGCTATTCTCCAATCATCTGGGACAGCTCCTGTTAATAGTGACTGATTAAACAGATCAGTTAATGGGACAGTTAGCACTGATCGAAGTTCCTTTAAAACCCTTGGATGAATATTATCAGGACCCACTGCCTTTGTAACATTTATTTTTGATAATGCTAACAAAACCTAATCCTCTGTAAAAAGATTTCTGTTAAGCTTGTTTCTATTTTGCGTTGCATCCCTTAATGTAGACATTGTATCTTCACAATCTTTAGTGAAAACAGAACAGAAGTAATCATTGAGACAGTCTGCAATCTGCTTATCTCCTTCTATTATTCTACCATCAACTGATTTAAATTTTACTATTCCTACCTTATTTTTTCTTCTTTCACTGATATATCTAAAGAATGTTTTGTCCCCATGTTTTACTGACTGTGCTATCTTCTCTTCTGCATGAGCTTTAACCTTCCTAATTAACTGCTTAGTCTTTTTTTGTTGGAGTCTCCATATTTTCATATCATCATCTGCTTGTGTGTGTCTGTAATTTTTATAAGCTATCTTTTTTGTCTTTACAGCATGTGCTACTTCTTTGGAAAACCAAATTGGTTTCCGCTTTCTTTTACTTTTACAGACATGTCTAATACAGTGTGCCATTTTAGATGCAACCGCACACTGTATTAGACATGTCTGTAAAAGTAAAAGAAAGCGGAAACCAATTTGGTTTTGAACAATATCTGCTTGAACAATATCTGCTTTGCTATGCTTCATTTTGCAGGATGGTTGGTTTAATTTGATTTCAATAGCTGAATTTGCTTACCATAATAGTTTGCAGTTATCTTTGAAAATGTCTCTGTTTTTTGTAAATTTTGGTTTGCACCATGTTTCTTTCCCAGATTTGGTTTCCGATACTTCAGTACCCTCTTTGAATGAGAGACTGATTCTTATTCAGAGTAATTTCAAAAACGTTCAGCTAGCTTTACGTAATGCTTAGGAGAAACAGAAGCATTATGTAGATAAGTTGAAATCTTCTAGTCCAGGTTATTCAGTTGGTTGTGATGTCAGTCAATAGTTTGGATAAATATGAGGTCCAAAAGATTATGGATTTTTATATGTCCAGAAGTTGTTTGGAATACCTTGTGCAGTGGAAGGACTATGGTCCAGAAGATGATTAAAAAAATGCATGCTCTTCATTTGGTGGCATCTTTTCATAGACCTAATGCATCTAGACCGTGAGGTTGAGCTTGAGAGGGGTTGGGGCTCTGTCAAAATAGGCACTTAAAAGAGTGGTTTCTGTGCCTGCTGCAGTAAGGAATGCTATACTTTTAAGGAGGTCTGGAAGATCACTTAGGCCTTAATTGTAGTAGCCTATATTAGCTCTCTATCTGCACCATGATGCTGCTTGTGTATTGAGTTTTCTGAAGTTTACTCTGCTAGTTTGTTTTTTGACTATACTGATTTGATTTTGGCTTCCCTTCACTTTGCTTCTGTATTAACCCATTGGTTCGGACTGAGAGGCCCATTTATCAAGCTCCGTATGGATCTTGTGGGCCCGTGTTTCTGGCGAGTCTTCAGACTCGCCAGAAACAACAGTTATGAAGCAGCGGTCTAAAGATCGCTGCTCCATAACCCTGTCCCCCTGCTCTGAACAGGCGGACAGAGATCGCCGGAATTCAACCCGATCGAGTATGATCGGGTTGATTGACACCTCCCTGCTGGCGGCCGATTGGTGAGCTGCTGGTGCAATGCTGAATACGGAGAGAGTATTGCTCTCCACATTCAGCAAGGTCTTGCGGACCTGATCTGCACTGTTGGATCAGGTCCGCAAGACCTTTGATAATTTGGCCTCTGACTTTGTATTTGACTTTAGCTTGTTTTTGGACTCTGAATTTGTTTAATGATTCTGTACTGCATTCCCTGTGAGGCCTTGACCCAGAATGATTTTGCATTGCCTTCTTACCTTAGATTCTTCTGCTATATGGAGAACTGAATTTTAGTCACTTTTGCAAGCTTGTCTTTGTCTGGATAGCGAGACTAAACTTTTACTAAGGTATGTTTCCTTTAGTATTTTGATTAATACATTTACAGCTACTTTCTTTTACTTATTGAGGGCTAGATTACAAGCAGCATGCTAACTTTTGCATGAGAGTGATATAGTTTTTTTTTGTCATTTTGCGTGTGACCGAAATAGCGCTTGTGTTACAAGTTAGAAGTAAACGCAGTCACTAGAGCACAATCGTACTTTATGCTTGTTGGTTTAGCGCAAAAATGTTGCACTAAACACAACATAAATACATTTAAAAATACATTTACACTCATATAAATACTATCTGATAAAAGTTATTCATATCAATATTATTATTTTTTTAATAAAGGTTAAAAGGTATATGGAACATGACAAGGTGTTTTACTGCAAATGGCTACTTTTACTGTACATATTTTACAATCCAATGTTCTTCACATACAGAAGGGGTCAGCAACCTTGGCACCCCAGATGTTTTAAAACTACATTTCCCATGATGCTGAGACACTCTTTAAGCTGTCCCTGACATACAGGATAATGTGTTTTGTTTTTTAAAAAAACAGGGTTTCCAATATGCACTGCATATACACACGGCTTGTGAAGTGGTATTTAAAACGTAACATTTATTATGAAAGTTCAAATAAAATAACAGACCTGGATGTCATGGGTATAAGCATATGTCCAACCCCCTGTGTCATCTGACATGTTTCGCAAAATCTATATGGAATATGACGACCACATACATGAAGAACACCAAGCATTGAAATATCCTTCTCTGACATGTCGCTCCGAGTCAAGTGACGTATCGGAAAAGCCTGACTAATCAGAAAATTTGGGGTGCATGACGAACATGTTTGCTGTATGAAGCCAGGAGATGCCTAATCAAATAGTGCTGTGTTACTAAACTTACTGCAATTGCAATACTCAACTCCTACTGTTATTATACAGAAATAATAACAGTCCCCCGATTTTTTGTTGGATACAAATAAATCATCACCAGAAGTTTTGTATCTATAAATTACATCGCTTACATATCATTATCATGTAGGTAATTAAGTATTAAAGCAGATAGTTATGTTATATACTCCTTTTTTTAATACATGACAATTTATATAAGCACCACAAATTTTCTGGTCCTATGTATAAATTAAAAACATTAAAATTATTTTTGTTCCAGAAAATAAATAGAAAAAAAGAATCAAAAGAACCTAAATAGGAAATAAAGAAATCCTATTGTGTTAGTTGGTAAAAAACAAATACGTTTTAACTAGCAATACTCATATTAAAACTTGCAACATGCATATGGAGAGATTTATATATCCCTTAAACATATTAATATCTACAATGCTGATTGACGAGACTTGATGAAAAAAATATATAAAAATAAAAACGCTATCTACTCCATGAAGAGACATTTATATATATGTATGTGATATACTTATTTTTACTATCAAAAATCATATATAAATAATATATATATATACAGATTGGCCGCTAGCAGGGGGTGTCAATCAACCTGATCGTATTAGATCGAGTTGATTTCTGTCCGTCGCCTCAGAGCAGGCGTACAGGAAATGAAGCAGGAAACACAGGGTATCAAGCTCCATACGGAGCTTGATAAATATGCCCCCAAGATTACGAGATTTGCGCTAAACTGGGTGCAAAACTAACGCCAAAAAACACACCTCTGATCGCTGAGTCAAAAATCTCTGTAACGCTATGCTTTGGCTAAGGGGAAAAATAGTTATGTTTAAACCTAACACCCTAACATAAACCCCAAGTCTAAACACCCCTAATTTGCCTCCCCGACATCGCCAACACCTAAATAAAGTTATTAACCCTTAATCTGCCGCTCCCGAAATCGCTGACACTAATAAAAGTTATTAACCCCTATTCTGCCACTCCCCGACATCTCCGCCACTAAATAAATCTATTAACCCCTAAACATCTGGCCCCCCACATCGCAAAATACTAAATTAAACTATTAAACCCTAAACCTAACACCCCCTAACTTTAAATTAAAATTACAATATAACTGTTCAAATCTTTTCAAATTAGCCAATAGGATTTCAGTAGCTCTCATCCTATTGGCTGTTTTGAACAGCCAATAGGATTTCAGAAGCTCTCATTCTATTGGCTGATTTAAATTTGAAGAATCAAATCAGCCAATAGGAATGTAGGGTATGCCATTTAGATTAGGTGTAATTGTTTTTATTTTTGATTATTTTGTTTATTATTTTTTGTAAAGTTTAGTGATTTTTATTTTTCGTAATTTAGTGTTTAATATTTTTTGTCATTTTAGATTTTTTTAATTTTTCTTGTAGTGTTAGTTTTTTTTAAATTTGCAATTTAGATTTTTTTAATTGGTAGTTTTTTTTCATTTTATTAGAATAGTAAGGTTAGGTAAATTTATAGTTTAATGTTAGGTTTATTTTTATTTCACAGGTAAGTTTTTATTTATTTAAATATAGTTATATTGTAATTTTAATTTAAAGTTAGGAGGGTGTTAGGTTTAGGGGTTAATAGTTTAATTTAGTATTTTGCAATGTGGGGGGCCAGCGGTTTAGAGGTTAATAGGTTTATTTAGTGGCGGCAATGTGGGAGGCCGGAGGTTTAGGGGTTAATAACTTTATTATAGTTTCGGCGATGTCGGGGAGCAGCGGATTAGGGGTTAATAGCTTTATTATAGTGTTGGCGATGTCAGGGGTGGCAGACTAGGGGTTAATACATTTATTTAATAGTCGAGATGTGGGTGGGCGGCGGATTTGGGGTTAATAAGTTTAATATAATTTTGTGATTCGGGAGGGCGGCGGTTTAGGGGTTAATATGTAGTATGTGGCGGTATGGATCATGTCGGTATAGGCTGTAACGCAAGCATTTTAGCCGGACCGCACAACCTGTAATACCGGCGCTATGAAAATCCCACACAAAAACTTAATTTAAAAGCCGTAACACAAAATTTGTAATCTACCTGAATGGCAATTAAGCAATCACTTATTGGTCAGCAGCTAGCCATCCTTGAAAAAGATCTATGTCCCATCTGGCATTTATGCCATTGGGTTCTTTTGCTTTTATATAAAAGATCCATTTGGCTTTGTTATAGAGGAGCTTTTTAAATCTGTCACCTCCCCTTTGAGCTTAGGTTAGGTGTATAGTCTATGGCCTGAGATTGAGTGGCTTATAGAGGATGCTCATGTTGTGAAAAATGTTTATCATTAAGGTGTTCCCTTGCTCTATCCTTTAACATACAACTGGAACAACCTATATATTGTATTTGACATTCTGCATAGGTTATTTAATAAACAATATATTTTAAACTTTAACTTTGTTTAGTGACCATGGATTCAAACTGCTGGACAGTTTTAGGGCTAGATTAAGAGTGGAGCACTATTTAGTGCTCCTGCTCAAATGTAAACTTTGCTAGACAGAGGCTTTTTTTGCGTGCCTCAGGTAGCGCATGTTTTAGGAGTTGAAAGTAAAAAGATGGTGCACGAGCGAAACACGATGTGCGCTAATCAATTATTGTGACCACGTTAACTTCTTCTCCCCATAGAAGTCAATAGAGAGTAGGTATTTGCATTTAGATCCTTCGTGAGGATCCGAATGCAGAAATAAGCAGCCGCTCATTCCCTTCGGATATTTTTGTAGCCGGATTGATTCCTATAAAAAACCCTCAATTTTAGTTCTGGATTTGCACAGATCTTAGAATTTAAATCTTTTACAGGGATCCATTTGGCTACGAAAATATCTGAAGGGAACTAGCGGGTGCTTACTTCCACTTAAGGATCTTCACAAAGGATCCGAATGCACATCCTTAATAGAGAGTGCTGAAGAAAAAACCTTACACCTATTGCTTGAGCGCTAACCAGATAGGAGTTATGAAAATGTCATATTCCAATGTTCTTCACATATGGAACAAGTTCTATATATAGACCTTTACCTATATATCTATTCCTATAGATATATAGGTTTAGAAATGTATTTTATAATAACTTTATCAGATATATATAGAAATTTATGTTTAATAATAAAAAGTACATTATTTTCTATGTGAAGGTTTGTGATTTAGGTCTAACGCGGTTCTATTAGAGCACATAAATTACTAACTTATTTTTTTACGGAAATGGAAAAACTTTTTTCAAATTCAATCTGAAGAAATAAAATCTCAAATTTTTAAAACACATTGGCTCTACTGGAATTTGATGAAATGTATGGATAGATATAAAGGATAGAGAGGGTAGTTAGACCCTTTTTTTTTTTTTTTTTGCAATATTATTGCAATATTGCAAATGCTTTAATTTACGCTCATATTAGAAGATGAAAGTAAATGTGATAGATTCATAGACCCCCGTTATTCTGCTGAGGGGTCTTGTTGTTAATGAAAGAACATGTTTGAAATTAGGGATCCTATATGAGTCTAATATGTAATTAAAATATTTTAAAGCAAGTCAACTCTTGTTGCCTTAGTTTTTCTAAATACTTGCAGGCATGGGAAATTATAAGTATATTTTAACAGTCTGAGGGAAAGTTACTAGCTACTAGAGGCCGCTCAGTGTTAAATATATGAAAATAGTAATTTATTGTTTGTGCACTGCAATTTCTTACTAACCTGGGCTTGATGATTAATGGACATTTCTAGCATTATATATAGTATTTAAATATCCTGCACGTGTGTGTGTGTAGATATATATATATATATATATACTGTATATACAGGGAGTGCAGAATTATTAGGCAAGTTGTATTTTTGAGGATTAATTTTATTATTGAACAACAACCATGTTCTCAATGAAACCAAAAAACTCATTAATATCAAAGCTGAATATTTTTGGAAGTAGTTTTTAGTTTGTTTTTAGTTTTAGCTATTTTAGGGGGATATCTGTGTGTGCAAGTGACTATTACTGTGCATAATTATTAGGCAACTTAACAAAAAACAAATATATACCCATTTCAATTATTTATTTTTACCAGTGAAACCAATATAACATCTCAACATTCACAAATATATATTTCTGACATTCAAAAACAAAAACAAATCAGTTACCAATATAGCCACCTTTCTTTGCAAGGACACTCAAAAGCCTGCCATCCATGGATTCTGTCAGTGTTTTGATCTGTTCACCATCAACATTGCGTGCAGCAGCAACCACAGCCTCCCAGACACTGTTCAGAGAGGTGTACTGTTTTCCCTCCTTGTAAATCTCACATTTGATGATGGACCACAGGTTCTCAATGGGGTTCAGATCAGGTGAACAAGGAGGCCATGTCATTAGATTTTCTTCTTTTATACCCTTTCTTGCCAGCCACGCTGTGGAGTACTTGGACGCGTGTGATGGAGCATTGTCCTGCATGAAAATCATGTTTTTCTTGAAGGATGCAGACTTCTTCCTGTACCACTGCTTGAAGAAGGTGTCTTCCAGAAACTGGCAGTAGGACTGGGAGTTGAGCTTGACTCCATCCTCAACCCGAAAAGGCCCCACAAGCTCATCTTTGATGATACCAGCCCAAACCAGTCCTCCACCTTGCTGGCGTCTGAGTCGGACTGGAGCTCTCTTTACCAATCCAGCCACGGGCCCATCCATCTGGCCCATCAAGACTCACTCTCATTTCATCAGTCCATAAAACCTTAGAAAAATCAGTCTTGAGATATTTCTTGACCCAGTCTTGACGTTTCAGCTTGTGTGTCTTGTTCAGTGGTGGTCGTCTTTCAGCCTTTCTTACCTTGGCCATGTCTCTGAGTATTGCACACCTTGTGCTTTTGGGCACTCCAGTGATGTTGCAGCTCTGAAATATGGCCAAACTGGTGGCAAGTGGCATCTTGGCAGCTGCACGCTTGACTTTTCTCAGTTCATGGGCAGTTATTTTGCGCCTTGGTTTTTCCACACGCTTCTTGCGACCCTGTTGACTATTTTGAATGAAATGCTTGATTGTTCGATGATCACGCTTCAGAAGCTTTGCAATTTTAAGAGTGCTGCATCCCTCTGCAAGATATCTCACTATTTTTGACTTTTCTGAGCCTGTCAAGTCCTTCTTTTGACCCATTTTGCCAAAGGAAAGGAAGTTGCCTAATAATTATGCACACCTGATATAGGGTGTTGATGTCATTAGACCACACCCCTTCTCATTACAGAGATGCACATCACCTAATATGCTTAATTGGTAGTAGGCTTTCGAGCCTATACAGCTTGGAGTAAGACAACATGCATAAAGAGGATGATGTGGTCAAAATACTCATTTGCCTAATAATTCTGCACTCCCTGTATATATATATCTCAAAGCAGAAGACATACCCAAGCCAATTTGTGCAATTTGTGTCTATTATTTAATATGTGTGACTAAATGTCTCTAAACTGCACTGCATGCATCAATTGCATTTTCATTGACATATTTTAATATTGAATTTGTACATTCAAAACAATAATGAAAATTAAAGTTTCAAGATAACGTATGATAATCATATTTTCTAAAGTTCCTGTGTAAAATGTTTATTAAACCATCAACTTTTTCATCAGAGTCTTGTAATTATTTTATTAGCTTTCCATCAAAATCTGTTTTGTTTTTTCTCTGTAATTTATCTATCTCCTTGAAGACTGCAGATGGTGCCTGGAGGTTGAAATCTTTCAGCTAATAATATATTATAGACATTTGATGATTTACATAATTGATGGAAGTTTATTACATTGTCACATTTCTGCTTTATGTGGAATATTTTTTCATTACTCTATAATGGGATGTATTATGCCAGAAAAGGAAACTATTTCTTTCCTTCCAAGAAATAAACACTAATGAATTTAAAACCTTTAATGATCGAGAGTGTTACCTTGGCACCTTTTGTTTATCTTATTTTATGAACTTTGTAAAAGAATAATCTATTGAACATTTATTTGAAAAAAAAAAAAAAAAAAAAACAATATTAATGTAATATGAAAGTAAATATATATATAATTTTATGCTTACCTGATAAATTATTTTCTTTCTTGGCAGTGAGAGTCCACAAATCCCATTCATAACCAATAGGAAATACTTCACCTGGCCACCAGGAGGAGGCAAATACATCCTAAACAGAGCATTGAAATATCCCTCCCACTTTTCCTACCCTCTCAGTAGTTCAAGCCAAGGATAAGGAAAAGTAGAGAGATAAAAGGAGTAAAGAGGTGACATAAGACTGCCACCACTGCACTATTTCAGGGCGGGTTCGTGAACTCTCACTGCCAAGAAAGAAAATAATTTATCAGGTAAGCATAAATTATGTTTTTTTCTAATGGCACTGAGAGTCCACAAATTCCATTCATAACCTATGGGAAACCAATACCCAAGCTGTGGCGTCCTCGAAAATTTAAGGGAGAGAAATGTAAGGAAAGGCAGTCTTAAAGACCATTTCTCCCAAAAGATGCCTCTACTAAGGCAAAAACATCAAACCGGTAAATTTTGTGAAATTATGTAACAAAGACCAAGTAGCAGCCGTACAGATCTGTTCAACCAAAAGTCTCATTCTTGAAGGCCAGGAAGTAGACACTACATGGGTAGAATGTGCTGTAATTCAGGTTGGAGGCAGCTGGCCCACTTCCATATCATCCATACGACTCAAATTTCTGAGCCAGAAGGATAGAGTAACAGCTGTGACCTTCTGACTCTTATGCTTTCCAGAAAACAGGATAAACAAGGAAGTTGATTGACAAAATTATGCAAATAACCTCTCTTTGGAAGAAGAAGGATTGGGACAAAGAGAGGGAACAACAATTTCTTGATTGATATTATGAGTTCAAACAACCTTAGGTAAAAACCACAGTTTTTGTCCGAAGTAAAGACTTATCTGAATGGAACTCTAGGTAAGGCGGATCACACTGGAGGGCAAAACTCTACAAGCAGAGGAAATTATAGGAAATAGCAGCAACAACACTTTCCAAGTTAATAATTTAATATCAATAGAATGCATGCATAGGTTCAAACGGAGCCTATTAAAGAACTCTAAGAACAAGATGAAGGCTCCATGGAGGAGCAATATGTTGGAAAACTGGTCTTATTCTAGCAATAGCTTGAACAAATGATTGAACATCTGGCAAATGAGTCAACCTCTTAAGCAACAATACAAAATGAGGAGAAATCTGATCTTTAACAGAACTAGCCAACAGGCCCTTCTCCAAACCATCCTGTAGAAACTGGAGAATACACAGAGTCTTTGCTTTGTGCCAAGAGAACCCACATTCCATACACCTAGACAGATAAGCCCTCCACACCCTATGGTAAATAGGCCTGCTAATGAATGGGCTTTCTTGCCTGAACTAGAGTATCAATCACCGCCTCAGAGAATCCTCTCTGGGACAAAATTAATCATTCAATCTCCATGCAGTCAGCCTCAGAGAATCTAGATTTGATAGAACGGACCCTGCGCCAGAAGGTCCAGCTTCTGAGGAAGCCACCATGGAGGAGCAGACGACATTCTCACGAGGTCTGCATACCAAGTCCTGCATGGGCATGAAGGTGCTAAAAGGATTGCAGAAATTCATTCCTGTTTAATTTGAACAGTTATAAGAAAAAGAAGGGAACAGGTGCAACAACGACTCAAAGCATCCGTTTTATTAGACACACATATATGACATACAATATTGCACTTACAAGATGGCAAAATAGATAATTCGCCTTTAAAAGTTCTAACCCTCCTGGCTGACAGTTTATAGTCTCTCCAGTCTGTTAGTGTTGCTCCTCGTTAGATGGATATTCCAATTGTCAGGATCTGGTCGCTGGGACCGCACTGCTTGCGTTTTTCTTGCAACACCGGTTGGGTCTTTTAGTCTCAGATTCTCAGGTAATCTTTTGTACTTCTGAACGCGTTTCATCCGCTGCACGGGCGGACTTTCGCAACAGATGATCTTTTGGATGGTTACATGTAGAACCAGAAGGGCTTTTAAATTTACCGGGCTCAACAATGTCCCGCCCCTCTATGTTGATTGACATTTACAGGTAAACCTCTATGATATAAAATGGTGTACCTGGCATTTATACATTTGTGGCTATATTATATAAACTGTCATTTACTTATAATTATAGCATAGATATACAGTACAAATTTAATATTTAAACAATCCAGTAAATACAATAACTATATGAGGTTAAAAATATACTGTAGCTATAATTCATTTAAAAATCTCTTAAGGCTATATGTAAAAAAAAATATAAAAACATATACAAAAATACATACAAACATTAATTCCTTATTGTCGGTTCATAAATTAAAAGTTAAAAATTAAAACTATCTTCCTAATTTGATAAACATTATACTGTTTATTCTATTCATTGGTGGAATAAATTGTGTATTATTTATTAGACCTTATGAAATTTCCAATTTGCAAGTCTAGTAAGTATTATTACTTATATTTATAATTTTTATATTGCTATTGGTTTGAAGTGATAACATGAAAGCTTGTAAATCTATGTCTATATTCAAACCCTTGGGGGACATGCTATCTAGTGTATGTATCAACCTTGTTTCAGCTTGTCTTAATTTAACTAGACGATCGATATTATTATTATCAATAAATTCTAATATTTTAAATGTAATGCCCTTACTGTTACAATTATGTTTATATTTACAATGTTGGGATACAATGGGGTAGTGTTAGGTTTTTTAAGGGGGGATGGGGTGGGTTTTAGAGTAGGGGTGTGTGGGTGGTGGGTTGAAATGTTGAGGGGTATTGAATTTTTTTTTTACAGTTAAAAGAGCTGATTACTTTGTGGCAATGCCCTGCAAAAGGCCCTTTTAAGGGCTATTTGTAATTTAGGATAGGGAATGTTATTATTTTGGTGGGGGGTTATTTTATTAGGGGGCTTAGATTAGGTGTAATTAGATTAAACTTCTTGAAATATTTTTTTATTTTCTGTAATTTAGTGGGGTGAGTTGTAATATAGTTTAATTTATTTAATTGTATTTTATTTTAGATAATTGTAGTTAATTTATTTAATTAATTTAGTGATAGTGTAGTGTTAGGTATATTTATAACTTACGTTAGGATTTATTTTACAGGTAATTTTGTAATTATTTTAACTAGGTAGCTATTAAATAGTTATTAACTATTTAATAACTATTGTACCTAGTTAAAATAAATACAAAGTTGCCTGTAAAATAAATATAAATCCTAAAATAGCTACAATGTAATTATTAGTTATATTGTAGCTATATAAGGGTTTATTTTATAGGTAAGTATTTTGTTTTAAATAGGAATAATTTATTTAATTATAGTAATTTTATTTAGATTTATTAAAAATAGATTTAAGTTAGGGGGGTGTTAGGGTTAGACTTAGGTTTAGGGGTTAATACATTTAATATAGTAGCGGCGACGTTGGGGGCGGCAGATTAGGGGTTAATAATTGTAGGTAGGTGGCGGCGACGTTGGGTGCATCAGATTAGAGGTTAATAAATATAATGTAGGTGTTGGCGATGTTGGGGGCAGCAGATTAGGGGTTAATAATATAATGCAGGTGGGGAGGACGTTGGGGCGGCAGATTAGGGGTTAATAAGTGTAAGATTAGGGGTGTTTAGACTTGGGGTTCATGTTAGGGTGTTAGGTGTAGACCTAGAAAGTATTTTCCCATAGGAAACAATGGGGCTGCGTTAGAAGCTGAAAGCTGCTTTTTTGCAAGTGTTAGTTTTTTTTTCAGCCCGCTCAGCCCCATTGTTTCCTATGGGGAGATTGTGCACAAGCACGTTTTAGCCAGCTTACAGCTACCATAAGCAATGATGGTATTACAGGGAGAAGTGGCGCTAAATTTGCTCAATGCTCACTTTTCTGAGGCTAACGCAGCCATTCAGAAAACTCGTTAGCAACGCAAGTTTTTACCGACAAAACTTGTAATCTAGCCGAATGTTTCTCAACAGGAACAATCTCAACTCAGAATACCAAAATTAGAGAATATTTGCATGTGGAGAATAAAAGTAGCTGTTTGCTTATAACTGCAGCAGTTATTCGTCCAGGGTTCAGCAAAATGGTTTACCAATCAAAGTTAACCAGAGTTAGCCAGCAGCAGCCTCCTTCTCTCTCTATGCACAGGGTTAAATCATCTGATCTCACCCCTCCCCTTTTTTTGATCAGTACCATCATTGGTGAGATTATAAACAACCAACGGAAGCTTGTCTCGGATTGGCCCTTTGAAACTGAACATGGATTGGTTCATCTGGGAAGTATCTTTTTAACAGTCAAGTTTTTTTTTTTTCAATTTGGCTGTAATACCGGATTTTGTCCATCGGGGGGCCACATGACAAACAAGACAGATTCATTTAACCATTTCTAAACATTTTACAATGTTTTCCATATAATGATTATATTAAACAATACTATAACATTGCATCAGTCAATTACAATATTAATTATAGATGGGATAGTATCATATCATTTTTCTGATTATTTTAATATGAAACATTAAATTATTTTTAATATCATATTACATTGAAGTAATTTCTACTGCTAACTGATTAGCTTTAAATCCATTTAAGAATATCACCAGTATCCTGGCATTTATATATAAACACAGCATATTTCACATTTCTAACAAATTCTGAATGCATGAATCTTGTCTATGTAGAAATGAAATAAAAATAAGTGTTATTAATCATTTCCTTTTAGGTTCACAAATATCTATATTCATATGCTTAAAAACACAGAGGCTAAGACATTTTATGCTTTCTGTCTGAAGTATGTTTTACTGGAATCTAAGTGCAAGTTATTTTAAACAGTGAAATTTGAAATTATAATGCAAGCCATGTGCTTTTGCTGTGTGTTATCCTCCCCCAGCCGTATGACTGCATTACGTATATTCAAGTGTCAGAGATTCAGTGAGCCATTGTGTTGTTATCACATGTGTCTGTTAGCATTTGTTTCTTTTCAAGTCACAAAGATTTGGGTGAGAGATTTCAGAGGACTTCTGAGCAATATCCTCCTCCACAGTACAGACCATTGACTCTACCAACCACAGGTTTCCTGTAACTTAAGTACTATGCTTATCTTTGTTTGGAAAGATAATTTAGTTGTAAAAGAAATCCAGCTATTTCTCTGATATTGTGTCCATATATATCCTTGCATGGGCTTATCTATCTTATTCTGGTTCTCCTATGTCTTGTTTATCAGGAAGAGGAATCATCACACTTGATCCAAGATTTATAACACACAAAGTAAACATGGTCATTTCTTTTTAAGCAATTTCCCTTTCCTTTTGAAATAGCTCAAATGTTATCTTATGTCTGATCTAAGACCAGGAATATATAGCTATATAGATTGACACTCTCTCTGATCAACAAATGTTTTAGGGCCATAAGAAAAGTTCAATCACGATCTGATGGGGACTTTAACTTCACACCCCAGCAAGAAAGTGTTCCTTTTTAAATGATCTCTCCAAAGATAACCCTGAAAGCAATCTTTTTTTTTTTTTTAAAAGTGACTTTGTGACCCATCTTGGGTAATCACAGAAGTGGGGGAGGATTGAAAATGGGTTTCAAGTAAATTTTTGACATGAGTTGTAGCCTTATAGTATACCTGATAAAAATATGGCTTCATATAGAAACACATTCTTTTGTTTTATATATATATATATATATATATATATTAGTACACACACACATTATATATATATATATATATATATATTATATATATATATATATATTATATATATATATATATATATATATATATATATATATATATATATATATATATATATATATATATATATATATATATATATATATATATATATATATATATATAAATGGGGGGGAAGCCCCAAACATATGTCAACCTTTTAAAAGTAGTTTTTTTTCATCTACCCCTTCTGACAGATCAATAATGTACAATTTTAAGTTCACATAAGTATTTTGTTTTCTCATTTAAAAATATGATTAGTTAAAAGGTGATCTCTTAATTTCTGCTATTTTTTTTATCATGCATGTCACACACTGTTGATTTAGGGGATGGAAATGTGCAGAAATTTTACCTCCTGTGAGTGTTTCTTTGGGTGTCTGTGTTTATGTCTTTGTGCTTTTGATGGTGTCTCTATGAGTGTGTATGTATTTTTTTCTGTGGGTCTCTCTGTGAGGGTTTATGTGTCTGTCTTTGTGCATTTTCTGTGGATTTCTCTGTGAGGGTGTGTATGTATATCTTTGTGTGTTTTCTGTGAGTGTCTTTGTGTGTGTGTCTGTGTGTTTTCTGTGGGTGTCTGTGAGTGTCTATGTCTTTGTGTTTATTCTGAGGCTGTCTCTATGGGTGTTTCCTTGGGTGTATGTGCAAGTTTGTGTTTGGGTTTGTGTGTGTCCATTGTCTGTTCCTTTTTAGGACATTTTGACCTTACTACTGACTTCTGTGTTGGTGTGTTACTACCTACACAACATTTCCAAGTTTGACTACACTTAAGAATAAAGTGCATATACGTTTTAGTCACTTGGTCGAAAATTACACATGTCAAAGGGGGGGCTGATCGATGGTTAAGTAAGGGGCCCTAAAATTTCTATTAGCAACCCTGTTTTAGAGTTTTTATTTTTCATAATTTAATGTTTTTTTCGTAGTATTAGGTTTTTAAAAATTTTTAATTTATTATTTTAATTGGTACGGTATTTTATTTTATTAGAATAGTTATGTTAGGTTAATTTATAGTTTAATGTTAGTTTTTTTTTTGTTTCACAGGTAAGTTTTAATTTATTTAAATATAGTTATATTGTAATTTTAATTTAAAGTTAGGGGGGTGTTAGGTTTAGGGGTTAATAGTTTAATTTAGTGTTTTGTGATGTGGGGGTCCAGCGGTTTGGGGGTTAATAGGTTTATTTATTAGTTGCGATGTGGGGGGGTGGCGGTTTAGGGTTAATAGCTTTATTTAGTGTCAGCGATGTCGGGGAGCGGCGGATTAGGGGTTAATCACTTTATTTAGGTTTTGGTGATATCGGGGTGGGGCAGATTAGGGGTTAATAACTTTTATTAGAGTCAGCGATGTTGGGGAGCGGCGGATTAGGGGTTAATAACTTTTATTATTGTTGACGATATCGGGAGCGGTAGATTAAGGATGTTTAGACTAGGGGTTTATGTTAGGTTGTTAGGTTTTCAACTTAACTCTTTTCCCCATAGACATCAATGGGGTTGCGTTACAGCGATCTCTATTCTGCGATTGCAGGTGATAGAAAAAAAACTAGCACTTTCTCCCCATTTATGTCTATGGGGGAAAGCGTGCATGAGCAAGTAAACTCAGCCCTTGGCTTTTGTGCGGTATGGAGCTTAACACACCATAACGCACAGCACAAAGAGGCTTTTCAGTAACTTGTAATAGCAGCACTATGGAGATTGTAATAACGCAATTTTTTGGCATTATTTTCTCACCCTGTTTAGCGCAAAACTCGTAATCTAGGTGAATGAGAGGAAGGGGAACTTAGTGACCTGCCAGATGCCTGTCTGTTAGCTTTGGATGCGGAAAAAGCACTTGACAGGGTCGAATGGCCACATTTATTCAATTTGTTAGAAACATTTCGATTTCAGGGGCAATTTCCTAATTAAGTGGCTAAATTATATAACCAACCTAAAGCCTCTTTGTTAGTTAATGGTCATATTTCTAACACCTTTCCTCTTGCTAGAGCTACACATCAAGGATGCCCATTGTCACCATTATTATTCAACATAGCGATAGAACTCTTAGCTCAGCAATTGCAACATGAAATGGAAGGCATACAAATAGGAGACAGTGAAATAAAAATGTCACTCTATGAAGACGATTTGCTTTTCTTTATCAGAAACCAAGATACTTCAATACCCCAAATAATGACTTCCAAAAGAGAATTATGGCAGCTTCTATGGTCTAAAAAGCAATATAGACAAGTCAGAACTACTATGGCTAAAAAAAAAAGTGAGAAGCAATTAGCCATTTAAAGTAGTCTCAGGCGGCTAGATTTAGAGTTCTGCGGCCAAAGGGGTGCATTAGCTACGCATGCTTTTTTTTCCCCGCACCTTTTAAATACCGCTGGTATTTAGAGTTCACAGAATGGCTGCGTTAGGCTCCAAAAAAGGGAGCGTAGAGCATATTTACCGCCACTGCAACTCTCAATACCAGCGTTGCTTACGGACGCGGCCAGCTTCAAAAACGTGCTCGTGCACGATTCCCCCATAGAAAACAATGAGGCAGTTTGAGCTGGAAAAAAACCTAACACCTGCAAAAAAGCAGCGTTAAGCTCTTAACGCAGCCCCATTGTTTCCTAAGGGGAAACACTTCCTAAGTCTGCACCTAACACCCTAACATGAACCCCGAGTCTAAACACCCCTAACCTTACACTTATTAACCCTTAATCTGCCGCCCCCGCTATCGCTGACCCCTGCATATTATTATTAACCCCTAATCTGCCGCTCCGTACACCGCCGCAACCTACATTATACCTATGTACCCCTAATCTGCTGCCCCTAATACCGCCGACACCTATATTATATTTATTAACCCCTAATCTGCCACCCCCGCTATTGCTGACCCCTGCATATTATTATTAACCCCTAATCTGCCGCTCCGTACACCGCCGCAACCTACGTTATCCCTATGTACCCCTAATCTGCTACCCCTAACACTGCCGACCCCTATATTATATTTATTAACCCCTAATCTGCCGCCCCCAACGTCGCCTCCACCTACCTACAATAATTAACCCCTAATCTGACGACCGGATCTCACCGCTACTCTAATAAATGTATTAACCCCTAAAGCTAAGTCTAACCCTAACACTAACACCCCCCTAAGTTAAATATAATTTAAATCTAACGAAATAAATTAACTCTTATTAAATAAATTATTCCTATTTAAAGCTAAATACTTACCTGTAAAATAAACCCTAATATAGCTACAATATAAATTATAATTATATTGTAGCTATTTTAGGATTAATATTTATTTTACAGGCAACTTTGTAATTATTTTAACCAGGTAGAATAGCTATTAAATAGTTAATAACTATTTAATAGCTACCTAGTTAAATAATTACAAAATTACCTGTAAAATAAATCCTAACCTAAGTTACAATTAAACCTAACACTACACTATCAATAAATAAATAAACTACCTACAATTATCTACAATTAAACCTAACACTACACTATCAATAAATTAATTAAATACAATACCTACAAATAAATACAATGAAATAAACTAACTAAAGTACAAAAAATAAAAAAGAACTAAATTACAAAAAATAAAAAAATATTTACAAACATTAGAAAAATATTACAACAATTTTAAACTAATTACACCTACTCTAAGCCCCCTAATAAAATAACAAAAACTCCCAAAATAAAAAAAATGCCCTACCCTATTTTAAAATTAAAATAGAAAAGCTCTTTTACCTTACCAGCCCTGAAAAGGGCCCTTTGCGGGGCATGCCCCAAAGAATTCAGCTCTTTTGCCTGTAAAAAAAAACATACAATACCCCCCCAACATTACAACCCACCACACACATACCCCTAATCTAACCCAAACCCCCCTTAAATAAACCTAACACTAAGCCCCTAAAGATCTCCCTACCTTGTCTTCACCACGCCAGGTTCACCAATCGATCCAGAAGAGCCTCCGATGTCTTGATCCAAGCCCAAGCGGGGGGCTGGAGATGTCCATGATCCGGCTGAAGTCTTCATCCAAGCGGGAGCTGAAGAGGTCCATAATCCGACTGAAGTCTTCTATCAAGCGGCATCTTCAATCTTCTTTCTTCCGGATCCCTGTAGTTCATCCCGCCAATGCGGAACATCCATCTTCACCGACGACTTCCCGACGAATGACGGTTCCTTTAAGGGACGTCATCCAAGATGGCATCCCTCGAATTCCGATTGGCTGATAGGATTCTATCAGCCAATCGGAATTAAGGTAGGAAAATTCTGATTGGCTGATGGAATCAGCCAATCAGATTCAAGTTCAATCCGATTGGCTGATCCGATCAGCCAATCAGATTGAGCTTGCATTCTATTGGCTGATCGGAACAGCCAATAGAATGCGATCTCAATCTGATTGGCTGATTGGATCAGCCAATCGGATTGAACTTGAATCTGATTGGCTGATTCAGCCAATCAGAATTTTCCTACCTTAATTCCGATTGGCTGATAGAATCCTATCAGCCAATCGGAATTCGAGGGACGCCATCTTGGATGACGTCCCTTAAAGGAACCATCATTCGTCGGGAAGTCGTCGGTGAAGATGGATGGATCCGCGCTGGAGGTCTTGAAGATCAGCCGGTCGTCATTGGATGGAAGAACATAGAAGATGCTGCTTGGATGAAGATGTTTGCCGGTCCGGATGTCCTCTTCTGCCCGCTTGGATCAAGACTTCAGCCGGAGGATGGATGTCTTCAGCCCCCCGCTTGGGCTTGGATCAAGAAATCGGAGCCTGGACGGATCGCTGATACCCGGTGTAGTGAAGATAAGGTAGGAAGGTTTTCAGGGGCTTAGTGTTAGGTTTATTTAAGGGGGGTTTGGGTTAGATTAGGGGTATGTGGGTGGTGGGTTGTAATGTTGGGGGGGTATTGTATTTTTTTTACAGGCAAAAGAGCTGAATTCTTTGGGGCATGCCCCGCAAATGGCCCTTTTAAGGGCTGGTAAGGTAAAAGAGCTTTTCTATTTTAATTTTAGAATAGGGTAGGGCATTTTTTTTATTTGGGGGGTCTTTGTTATTTTATTAGGGGACTTAGAGTAGGTGTAATTAGTTTAAAATTGTTGTAATATTTTTCTAATGTTTGAAAAATATTTTTTTATTTTTTGTAACTTAGTTCTTTTTTATTTTTTGTACTTTAGTTAGTTTATTTAATTGTATTTAATTGTAGGTATTTTATTTAATTAATTTATTGCTAGTGTAGTGTTAGGTTTAATTGTAACTTAGGTTAGGATTTATTTTACAGGTAATTTTGTAATTATTTTAACTTGGTAACTATTAAATAGTTATTGACTATTTAATAGCTATTGTACCTGGTTAAAATAAATACAAAGTTACCTGTAAAATAAATATTAATCCTAAAATAGCTACAATATAATTATAATTTATATTGTAGCTATATTAGGGTTTATTTTACAGGTAAGTATTTAGCTTTAAATAGGATTAATTTATTTAATAAGAGTTAATTTATTTCGTTAGATTTAAATTATATTTAACTTAGGGGGGTGTTAGTGTTAGGGTTAGACTTAGCTTTAGGGGTTAATACATTTATTAGAGTAGCGGTGAGATCCGGTCGGCAGATTAGGGGTTAATTATTGTAGGTAGGTGGAGGCGATGTTGGGGGCGGCAGATTAGGGGTTAATAAATATAATATAGGGGTTGGCAGTGTTAGGGGCAGCAGATTAGGGGTACATAGGGATAACGTAGGTTGCGGCGGTGTGCGGTCGGCAGATTAGGGGTTTAATAATTGTAGGTAGGTGGCGGCGACGTTGGGGGCGGCAGATTAGAGGTTAATAAATATTATGTAGGTGTCGGCGATGTTAGGGGCAGCAGATTAGGGGTACATAGGTAGTTTATGGGTGTTAGTGTACTTTAGAGCACAGTAGTTAAGAGTTTTATAAACCGGCGTTAGCCCAGAAAGCTCTTAACTACTGACTTTTTTCTGCGGCTGGAGTTTTGTCGTTAGATTTCTAACGCTCACTTCAGCCAAGACTCTAAATACCGGCGTTAGAAAGATCCCATTGAAAAGATAGGATACGTGATTGGTGTAGGGGGATCTGCGGTATGGAAAAGTCGCGGCTGCAAAGTGAGCGTTAGACCCTTTCCTGACTGACTCTAAATACCAGCGGTAGCCCAAAACCAGCGTTAGGAGCCTCTAACACTGGTTTTGACGGCTACCGCCAAACTCTAAATCTATCCGTAAGTAATTTATTTGCTTAGGCATTTATCTGGCGAAACATTCGCATACTTGGTACCAGCTAAACAATTCCCCTATAATAGCTCAGGCAGAAAATACTCTGAAGAATTAGATACAGCTTCATTTAATGAAGCATGGGGAGATTAGGTCTTATTAAAATGTCACTCATCCCCAAACTATTGTATGTGCTGCATGCACTTACTTTATTGTTGACTAAACAGGATATTCAGAGATTACATAAAGCATATGCTACATTTATTTGGCATAAAAAAAGAGAAGGATGGGGCTTTCTAAACTATTCAATTCACCAACAAAAGGAGGGTTTTGATTATTTTCAATGGTACAATTGGGCGGCATTAGTAAAAATAACACTGGATTGGGTTACTGACTTTGGACACTTTATGATTAAGGAGGTGGAGGAGGTTTGGGCTACTCCAATCTCATTGAGATATCTACCCTTTTCAAATATATCTAGACTTTCTAATTATATTAAAGATAATTGGATATTTAAAGGCCCCATTATGACCTGGAAAAAATGTCTGCATTTTGGGGGGCATCTAGCTCCTATTATAAAATACTTTCACTATGCAGGAATTTAGAATTCATTCCAGGTCTTACCTTGAGCCCTTTTAGACAATGTGTTTCCAAAGGCTTAATAATGGTCAGCCAAATAGTTGACTGTACTCAAAAATGTATTTTCACCTTTGCACAACTGCAAAAAAGTTTTATATAACTCGGAGAATGTATTTTGCATATTTACAAACCTGTCATTATGTCAACCAACTTATTCAACAGAATGCCTCCTGCTGGTGATAGCCTACGGTCTATCTCATTAACATATGAACTACTATCATCAATTAAAGATGATACCTTAATTACACAGATTTCTAATAAATGGGTGAGTGTAGGTTATCCAGAGGTCACAGGAGAAGCTGTGACCCAGAGCTTTGAAAGAGTGTGGGCTGCTACCCTATCAGCAGTTCTTCATGAAACACAATATAAACTAATGCATAGGGCCTATAATACACCAAATCAATTAGCTAAGTGGGCTCTATCGTCGGATCTTGTTTGTAAAAAATGCTTATCCCCTAGTCCAGGGGTGCTCAACCTTGGCTCTCCAGAGGTTTTGGAACTACATTTCCCATGATTCTCATACACTTTAAGCTGGATGAGCATCATGGGAAATGTAGTTTCAAAACCTCTGGAGAGCCAAGGTTGATGACCCCTGCCCTAGCTCATCATTGATACAACTTATGTAGGAATGTCCTAAGATTCTTATTTTGGGGATGACTGATTATTGGTTAAAAAAATATATAAAACTGGTGTCATTTTGTCAGTATTATTGTTAGACAGGAAACTAATTTTTACACTTTGGCTTTCTGCATCACCCCCAACGCTTGCCACCCTGAAAAATAGGATCTTTAATCAGTTGAGGATAAAACAGGCAGATGTTTAGGGGGAGATCTCCACACATATAAAAAAAAACTTCTTTACTAAATGGTAAATATGTATTAGTACACTACTACACTACCTATTCCTCTCCAATGCCAAATAATAATGCCCTTTTCCTTTTCTGAGTTTCTCTTGGAAGAGTCACTCCATGGGTAATGGAGTTTCCTTACAGAGACAAGAGTAGCTGGAGAGACAAACATAGACTTACGAGACTCTCACATCTATCTAGGTTTGAAATACATTATTCTTCCAGTCAACACTTAAGTGAAATGAGACACATTAGTTGGGTTAAATTGTAAATTGTTATTTTATGTATCGGTTTGCACCTTTATATCATAGAAAAATCTACAAGCTGAAGGACTTATACATCACCAATGCAATTGGAACCCTCTTCATTATTAGTATCTTCTTGATGGGATATGTTTTCTTTTTCTTCTTATTGAGTGTCAATGTACTGCCCTGTGATTAAGTGATGTAGTTGTACAACATCTGGTAATGCCCAATGCTTCTTATATAAATAAAGAGTTAAAAAAAAAAAGCTGAAAAAAGAATAAAAAAGTTTGTTGCCTTCTGAAATGCATTGCACTTAATGATAAGTGTCGGTAAGAGTGCATGTAGGTGTTTAATGGTCTATCATCAACGTATTCTCAGAACATTCTGCCATTGTACTTACACATCAATTGCAATTTTCTATTTAGTTACTTGGTACAAAAAATGTCAATTTTTTGTTAATAGATTTTTTTTTAACAATGATTGTAGTATCAATCTTAAAAAAAATATTTCCAATGACATTTGGATTTTACAGTGTTTTATGTATTATTAGATATTAACATAGAGAGCTTATTTATTTATGGAATAAAGTTTGTTTTAAAAAATATTTTAAAAAATCTAAGAAATGTGTATTTAAAGTAGCAGAAAATATATTTTAATATATGGATCCAAAATAATTAATTACTGTATTACAATAGATCTGCACACAAAATAAATGTTTTAAAACATTTAACTGTCTTTTTTTTAAGCAAAACTAGCAATGTTTTGCAGTGTCTAAAAGTTTTTAGACGGTCTCAATCACTGTCCTTAAATCATTGTGGTTACTTGTGCAGCACAAAGACTAAATATACCACTCTAATACGCTGTTTAATACATTTTGACACATAGTCTAATACTAATACTATGGGGTATATTTATTAATGTGCGAGCGGACATGATACGATGTAGCGTATCATGTTCGCTGCACATCGATAAATACAGACAACATATGCTTTTGGCATTTATCATTGCACCTGCAGTTCTTGTGAATTGCTGGTGTAATGCCGCCCCCTGCAGATTCACGGCCAATCGGCCGCTAGCAGGGGGTGTCAATCAACCCCATCGTATTTGATTGGGTTGATTTCTGTCCGTGGCCTCAGAGCAGGCAGACTAGTTATGGAGCAGCGGTCTTTAGACCGCTGCTTCATCACTTCTGTTTCCGGTGAGCCTGAAGCCTCGCCGGAAACAAGGGGCCCCTAAGTCACTTCCTCTCAAGAAGTGTAGCTAAATTGGGCAAACTATAAAATTATTGTTACAAAAAAATGCATTAAGAAATGTGATAATTATCATAGGTATTATTATTATTAGAAGAAGTATAAACATATTTGAAATGGAGACTAACAAAGCTATGTAAACACCTCATTGTTGCAATGCAGTTCAGGCTGAAACACTACAGCTGTGTCCTTTGACATCCCTATGGCATTCAATTGGCTCCTATTGTGATCTCAGATGGGGTGTTTCTAAGATCCTCGAAGACTAGGGAACTGATTTAATGACTACACTCTAAAATTCCACTCAAAGAGGCCCATTTATCAAGCTCCGAATAAAGCTTGAGGGCCCATGCAGGCTTGCCAGAAACAGCAGTTATGAAGCGGCGGTCTAAAGACCGCTGCTCCATAACCTGTCCGTCTGCTCTGAGCAGGCGGACAGACATCGCCGGAATTCAACCCGATCGAGTACGATCGGGTTGATTGACAGCCCCCTACTGGAGGCTGATTGGCCGCGAGTCTGCAGGGGGCAATGCTGAATACGGAGAGTGTATTGCTCTCCACATTCAGCGAGGTCTGGCGGACCTGATCCGCACTGTTGGATCAGGTCCGCCAGACCTTTGATAAATAGGCCTCAAGGTCTGCTTTAGTTGGAATTTAAACATTTCCATTTCAAATACACACAATTGCACACCTAAACACATATATACATATATACAAACACACTATATACAAAAGAACACACAGTTACAAATGCCCATACAGCCACATAAAAATGCAAATATACACACAAACAAACAAGTAGACGCATACCTCTAATTAGCTTTGTTGTGCTTTAGCCACATCAGACCTCCCAGGGAGGCTACTATTATAAAAAATGTAGGAGATTATTTTTTTGCCTGTAATTTGCTTGTCATCAGTGTAGAAGAGAATTAGATTTCCTAATTATATAAAAAGACTACATTTCCTACATTTTACATTTCCTAAATATAATGAAGAAAGAGATAGCGTAGCAGTAAAGTCCTGCAGTCTAGGATCTTCTGAATACAATGTTCTGCAGCAACAGGGACACCTAGTAGTTTAATTCAAGCATTCCAATTGTTGGGGACAGCTACCCTTTGCTGACCACTCTCCCCTAGGCAGCTTCCTACTTTGGGCTTGTTTCCATTGAGTCATTAAAAATGGAGCCATAAGTTTGCTTACAGCTAAAAGTAGTTAATGGCTCCTTATCTGTGATTGCCTCTAGAGAGAAAGACACAAAGTTATGTTGGTCACAAAACAAATTTACAAGATATGAAGAAAAAAAAATATTTAAGGAAAAACATTTTTTTTTGGTTTTATTCAATTTTTGAATTTATTGATATATGTAATATTTATTCCTAGTTGGAATTATGGAAATATGTGCTTGATTATATTTTTTTATATGTAAATTCACATTAATATTTAAATAGGAACCTAAAGCTTACTAGTCTTATACCTGAGCCAGCAATACATTTTACATATAACTATAAATGTATAAAGCAAAACATTTTATTTGTTTGAAAACTTTAATATCTGAAACACTAGAACTAGGCCTCAAAAAGCTTATTTTTTTCCTATTTTACACCTAGTTAAGCATGCTGTAATGTTTGAGTCCTTTTTAACAGCAATGTTTTACCCGTTTGCTCGTTCAATGGAAACTAGGTGTAATTTTGCGCTTTTCGGCTTCTATTATTTTATATGGGACGTGTAATTTATTTTTGGCAGTCAGGGTAACGATGGAAAATGTGCCATTAGAAACTGTAGATACGCATAATGGCTTCCAATGGAAGTTTTGTTGTTCTGGACCTTACGAAAACCCAGTTGCACTTTTTAATGCACACTTTGGGCAAGATCCAATGGCTGTTGGGCAAGAACATTTTATCAGCTCTATTTTTGTAACTTAAATACATTCCCATTGCTATAATTGGGACCAGGGATAGGCACAGACAAAGGCTGTGGCAGACATTTTCCAAAGTACAGACATTAGTGAAGGACACCAAGGTACATTTGAAATTAAAAACATGATTTTATAGTGCTTGGTGTTATTATACTGATGCAGATACCACTGACCCTATAACCAGCCCTTGTCTGGCTATATGCATGTGCCAGTGTCACTACTGTGTCTTTGTATAGAGCTGGGTGTTATTATACTGATGCAGATACCACTGATCCTATAACGAGCCCTCCTCTGGCTATACCTATGTGCCAGTGTCACTACTGTGTCATTATATAGCGCTATGTGTTATTATACTGTTGCAGGTACCACTGACCCTATAACCAGCGCTCCTCTGGCTATACCGATGAGCCAGTGTCACTACTGTGTCTTTGTATAGTGTTGGGTGTTATTATACTGATGCAGGTACCACTGACCCTATAACCAGCCCTCCTCTGGCTATACCCATGTGCCAGTGTCACTACTGTGTCATTATATAGTGCTGGTTGTTATTATACTGATGCAGATACCACTGACCCTATAACCAGCCCTTGTCTGGCTATACGCATGTGCCAGTGTCACTACTGTGTCTTTGTATAGAGCTGGGTGTTATTATACAGATGCAGATACACATCCAGTATTTCACTCTGGCTTTATTTATTCCATAACTTATCACCCAATATCGCTAGCAGTCTCTTGACAAGTCACTAACATCATTCACACTACATATTTTTTGTATTCCTATTATTTAATCAGAAAGAAAAGATATGCTAAGGTTGTGGTGGACACTGCAAGCGCTAGTCACGGACACCAGTGTCCGTGTACGGACACCTTGCCTATCCCTGATTGGGAGATTGGGAGAGCAGCGGGTGTATATGCAAAACACCAGGGACATTTTTCCAGGAACTAAGGAGACATTTAAATATAAGATATAACCAGCCTGTTAGATGCTTTAAATGTAATGCGATTGGCAGTATAGTCAGAGACTGTGTCCCTAAAGGGACAGTCTACACCAGAATTGTTATTGTTTTAAAAGATAGATAATCCCTTGTTTACCCATTCCCTAGTTTTGCATAACCAACACAGTTATAGTTATATATTTTTTACCTCTGTGATTATCTTGTATCTAAGCCTCTGCAGACTGCCCCTTTATTTGTTCTTTTGACAGACTTGCAGTTTAGCCAATCAGTGATGGCTCCCAGGTAACTTCACGTGCACAAGCACAGTGTTATCTATATGAAAAACATGAACTAACACCCTCTAGTGGTGAAAAACATGTTAAAATGCATTCTTAAGAGGCGGCCTTTAAGGTCTAAGAAATTAGCATATGAATCTCCTAGGTTAAGCTTTCAACTAAGAATACCAAGAGAACAAAGAAAAATTGGTGATAAAAGTAAATTGGAAAATTGTTTAAAATTACATGCCCTATCTGAATCATTAAAGTTTTTTTTGGCTAGACTGTCCCTTTAAAGATGAACTTATAGATTTTATGATTTAAATTCATTATTATCTAATTGTATCAGCTCTGTTAATAAAGATTCACACTGGTATACTGTGGAGGTTAATGGCAAAGTGTTCAGGAGGACCTTGCTTGATTCAGGAAGTATTGTCACACTAGTGGCTAAATCTATTGTAACTGACATAGGGGGTAGTTATCAAGCCGTCAACCTCAAATACGCTGGAATTCCGCAGCGTATTTGTGGCGAGGCTGATTCGCCTTAGTTATCAAAGGCTCGAGACCGGCAAAAGTAGAATTTTGTGACGTAAACTTCGATCCGCCGGACTCAGTCCGACACAGATCGATTCTTACATCACTCCAGATGTGCGGCACAATCTCACTACTTTTGCTAGTTATCAAATTACTAGCAGGTACGCTCTGCACTTTTACGGCCCAGCGTACCTGGTTTTCATTTTACAGGCAACTTTCAATTTATTTTAACTAGGTACAATAGCTATTAAATAGTTATTAACTATTTAATAGCTTACTAGCTAAAATAAACTGAAATTTACCTGTAAAATAAATCCTAACCTAAGTTACAATAACACTACACTATACTTTAATAAATTATTCCTATTTAAAACTAAATACTTACCTGTAAAATAAACCCTAATATAGCTACAATATAAATAATAATTATATTGTAGCTATCTTAGGATTTATATTTATTTTACAGGTAACTTTGTATTTATTTTAGCTAGTTAGAATAGTTATTAAATAGTTATTAACTATTTAATAACTACCTAGCTAAAAGAAATACACAATTACCTGTAAAATAAATCCTAACCTAAGTTACAATTAAACCTAATACTACACTATCATTAAATTAATTAAAAAAACTACCTACAAATAACTACAATTAAATACAATTACATAAACTAACTAAAGTACAAAAAATAAAAAAAGCTAAGTTGCAAAAAATAATAAAAATAAGTTACAAACATTTTAAAAATATTACAACAATTTTAAGCTACTTACACCTAATCTAAGCCCCCTAATAAAATAACAAACCCCCCCAAAATAAAAAAAATGCCCTACCCTATTCTAAATTAGATAAAGTTCAAAGCTCTTTTACCTTACCAGCCCTTAAAAGGGCCATTTGTGGGGGCATGCCCCAAAAAGTTCAGCTCTTTTGCCTGTAAAAGAAAAATACAACCCCCCCAACATTAAAACCCACCACCCACATACCCCTAATCTAACCCAAACCCCCCTTACAAAAACCTAACACTAATCCCCTGAAGATCATCCGACCTTGAGTCGTCTTCACTCAGCTGAGCAGCGATGGAACCGAAGTGGACATCTGGAGCGGAAGAAGTTAATCCTCCAAGCGGCGCTGAAGAAATCTTCCATCCGATGAAGTCATCATCCAGGCGGCGCTGAAGAAGTCTTCGATCCGGGCGATGTCATCTTCCAAGAGGCGCTGAAGAGGGCTTCTATCCGGGCGATGTCATCTTCCAAACCAGGTCTTGAATCTTCCTCCCGCCGACGCGGAACATCCTTCTTCACCGACGGACTACGACGAATGAAGGCTCCTTTAAGGGACGTCATCCAAGATGGCATCCCCTCAATTCCGATTCGCTGATAGGATTCTATCAGCCAATCGGAATTAAGGTAGGAAAAATCTGATTGGCTGATGGAATCAGCCAATCAGATTCAAGTTCAATCCGATTGGCTGATCCAATCAGCCAATCAGATTGAGCTCGCATTCTATTGGCTGATCGGAACAGCCAATAGAATGTGAGCTCAATCTGATTGGCTGATTCCATCAGCCAATCAGATTTTTCCTAAATGAATTCCGATTGGCTGATAGAATCCTATCAGCCAATCGGAATTGAGGGAACGCCATCTTGGATGACGTCCCTTAAAGGAGCCTTCATTTGTCATAGTCCGTCGGTGAAGAAGGATGTTCCGCGTCGGCGGGAGGAAGATTCAAGACCCGGCTTGGAAGATGACATCGCCCGGATAGAAGACCTCTTCAGCGCCTCTTGGAAGATGACATCGCCCGGATCGAAGACTTCTTCAGCGCCGCCTGGATGATGACTTCATCGGATGGAAGATTTCTTCAGCGCCGCTTGGAGGATTAACTTCTTCCGCTCCGGATGTCCACTTCGGTTCCATCGATGCTCGGCTGAGTGAAGACGACTCAAGGTAGGATGATCTTCAGGGGATTAGTGTTAGGTTTTTGTAAGGGGGGTTTGGGTTAGATTAGGGGTATGTGGGTGGTGGGTTTTAATGTTGGGGGGGTTTGTATTTTTCTTTTACAGGCAAAAGAGCTGAACTTTTTGGGGCATGCCCCCACAAATGGCCCTTTTAAGGGCTGGTAAGGTAAAAGAGCTTTGAACTTTATTTAATTTAGAATAGGGTAGGGCATTTTTTTTTATTTTGGGGGGGTTTGTTATTTTATTAGGGGGCTTAGAATAGGTGTAAGTAGCTTAAAATTGTTGTAATATTTTTAAAATGTTTGTAACTTATTTTTTTATTTTTTTGTACTTTAGTTAGTTTATGTAATTGTATTTAATTGTAGTTATTTGTAGGTAGTTTATTTAATTAATTTAATGATAGTGTAGTATTAGGTTTAATTGTAACTTAGGTTAGGATTTATTTTACAGGTAATTTTGTATTTCTTTTAGCTAGATAGTTATTAAATAGTTAATAACTATTTAATAACTATTCTAACTAGCTAAAATAAATACAAAGTTACCTGTAAAATAAATATAAATCCTAAGATAGCTACAATATAATTATTATTTATAGTGTAGCTATATTAGGGTTTATTTTACAGGTAAGTATTTAGTTTTAAATAGGAATAATGTATTAAAGTATAGTGCAGTGTTAGGTGTAATTATAACTTAGATTAGGATTTATTTTACAGGTAAATTTCAGTTTATTTTAGCTAGTAAGCTATTAAATAGTTAATAACTATTTAATAGCTATTGTACCTAGTTAAAATAAATTGAAAGTTGCCTGTAAAATAAAAATAAATCCTAAGATAGCTACAATATAATTATTATTTATATTGTAGCTATATTAGGGTTTATTTTAAAGGTAAGTATTTAGTTTTAAATAGGATTAATTTAGTTAATAATAGAAATATTATTTAGATTTATTTAATTAATATTTAAGTTAGGGGGGGCGTTAGGGTTAGGGTTAGACTTAGGTTTAGGGGTTAATAATTTTATTACAGTGGCGGCGGTGTAGTGGGGGGCAGGATAGGGGTTAATAAATTTATTATAGGTGACGACGGTGTAGGGGGGGCAGGATAGGGGTTAATAGGTTTAATATAGGTTGCGGCGGGTTCAGGGAGCGGCGGTTTAGGGGTTAAACTATTTATTTAGTTGCGGCGAGGTGCGGGATCAGCAGGATAGGGGTTAATAATTTTATTATAGAGGGCGACGGTATTGGGGGGGCAGGATAGGGGTTACTAGGTATACTGTAGGTGGCAGCGGTGTCCGGGAGCCGCGGTTTAGGGGTTAATACATTTATCAGAGTTGCGGCAGGGTCTAGGAGCGGCGGTTTACAGGTTAATACATTTATAAGAGTTGCGGCAGGGTCTAGGAGTGGCGGTTTAGGGGTTAGTAACTTTATTGAGTTGCGGGAGGCTCCGGGGGCGCCGGTATAGGGATAGAACAGTGTAGTTGAGTGTGAGTGCTTAGTGACAGGCTAGCAATAAAGCTGGGAAAAAGCCGAAGAGCAGCGAGATCGGATGAGTGATAACTCTCACAGTCCGCTGCTCATCGCCCCGCAGCTTTTTGACAGCTTTATTTGATAACTTAGGCGAACGTATTCAAGGTCCGCGGCGGCGAAGGTAGGCGAGCTTAGGCGGGCGTATTGGGCCGGTGAAGGCAGAAAAGTAGACGGCTTGATAACTACCCCCCATAGTATTAGATGAAAAAAAATGGGTATCATCTGTGTTCATGGAGATAAACTTGAATATCCTACAACTTAAAGGAACAGTCTACACCAGAATTTGTATTGTTTTATAAGATAGATAATCCCTTTATTACCCATTCCACAGTTTTGCATAACCAACGCAGTTATATTTATATACTTTTTACCTCTGTGATTATCTTGTATCTAAGCATCTGCAAACTGCCCCTTTATTTCAGTTATTTTGACAGACTTGCAGTTTAGCCAATCAGTGCTGGCTCCCAGATAACTTCACGTGCATGAGCACAGTGTTATCTATATGAAACACATGAACTAACACCCTCTAGTGGTGAAAAACTGTTAAAATGCATTCTGAAAAGAGGTGGCCTCCAAGGTCTAAGAAATTAGCATATGAACCTCCTAGATTAAGCTTTCAACTAAGAATACCAAGAGAACAAAGCAAAATTGGTGATAAAAGTAAAATGGAAAATTGTTTAAAATGACATGCCCTATCTGAAACATTAAAGTTTATTTTGGAGTAGACTGTCCCTTTAAGTAGATTTTGAAACACAGTGTGGTAAATTAAAATATTGTGTGGGTGTAGTACCCAATTTAGCCCTTGAGGTGGCGATAGGTAGAGATTTTCCAAAATTTCTGGAATTATGGCCTTTAACAGAAAAGGGTAAAACTAATTAGATGTATGTGTTTCCTTTCTCTAAAACTGATTTGGAAGGTGATTATATAGAAAAGTGGAAAAATAAGATATATTGCCCTATGCCTGTATTAGAGGGAGATCAAGCTCTTCAGAGTAATGAAGAGCCGAATACTAGCTGATGATTTGTTAGTTTTGGTGGGCGGTCCTAGCAATATTAAGATGGGATGATTCCACATTAGTGGGGGTTATAAATGGTGTTGCAACACAGTCAAAATATATATTACCCTATTCTTATTTTGAGGTAATTAATGATTTGATATAACGGGTACAATAGAAAAGAACAGACATTGTTAAAATAGAAGTTTAAAAAATGTTAAAAATGGGGGTAACTGAAGAGTCACATAGTGAGTGGAACAGTCCAATTGTACTTGTTCCAAAACCTGGGGCCCGATCCGATATGCAGCGTCGCCCGCGAAAGCCGGCGACGCCAAATTTTGCGCTAGTTTGGGATCACATATACGGCGTAACAGAAGTTACGCGCATATATTTCTGCCTTCGTCCGTATTTTTTTACCCATAGCCTGACATACAAAACACGCGCAGTTTGGTATACAATATACAGCGTAAGGACTTACGCGCACAGATTTCAGAAAATCTACTCCATTCTCATCTCGCCACAAATTGCAGGCGCAGGAGCCCTTGCACTACCTAAAAAAACAACGTAACTCCCTGGAAGCCTTAACAAACACATACATTTCAGCAGCATATTAAGGTTAAAGGGACAGTATACTATGATATTGCTTTTTCAAGGTTTATTTGTGTATTTGAAATAGTTTAAAGCCACAACATAATCAAATGGATTGAGCTTGTAGGTACTTTATCACATTGTGGACATATACTTGCTTATTTACTTTCAATTGGATTACCTTCATCTCTTTAGAACCCACTGGCACTGATGCCAAAATATATAAAGGGACAGTCAAGTCCAAAGAAAACCTTCTTCTTTTAAATAGGGCATGTTATTACAAACTACTTTCAGATTTAATTAGAACACTTGCTTTGTTCTCTTTCTTAGTTGAAAGCAAAACCTAGGATGGCTCATATCAATGTAGAGGAATAGTATCCACAGCACCAGTTTAGGTAAAAGAAAAAACCTTTATTTTCACATTACATGCGACGTTTCGGCCTTCATGGCCTTAATCATGCATACAAAACATTTCAGCCTCTATCCACAGTATATAGGCTAATCAATTAAAACATTAATTACTAACAGATTTGACAAAATGTTTCACACAGAGCAATTACTCCCCCTAGTGTTTATCATATTTTACTACATCATATAAGATTTAGCTCTCAAGTTACCAAAATACAATTGCTAGAGGAGTTTCCACTGAATGCACAAATGCCATTAAAAACAAGAAAATATATAGGAACAAGTCTTACTGCAATCTTATATATCTGTAGATACACCACTAAAATAAATTACTAACACCTTTTACCAATCTTTCTGTGAAATTTTACCTATGTGTTTGAATAAACAAGAATTTGAACAATAGCTGACTTTTAAATTTTTACATTTAGAGGAAGACAGAGAAGTCTATTTCTCTATTTAACACTTTAGGTTACATACTATATCTAACTTGCGGATCCAGTAAGTTTCTTTTTGTTTAAGGATCCTCTCCCTGTCACCCCCACCTCTTAATGTGCCTACATGGTCAATGATCTGCCATCTAATTTGACTTATGTTATGGCCTGCCTGGATATAATGATTAGAAACAGGAGCTTCTTTATTACCACATCTCAAGTTAGATTTATGCTGATTAATTCTTTCCCTACCCTTTCTAATCGATTCTCCAATATAAATAAGAGAACACAGGCATTTAATAAGATAGATTACATAAGATGTCTCACACGTATAAAAACCATTAATTTATATTTATGTCTTTTTCTTGGGTGGGAAAATTCTTTCCCTTTAATCATGGCATGGCAATTAGAGCACCCTAGACAAGGATAAGAACCAAATGACTTCTGACCCATATGGCTTTGTTTAAGACTTTTTGAGGGTCCCAAATAATTTTTAATCAGTGTGTCTCTCAAATTTCTAACCCTCCTAAAGGCCATAATGGGATTATTTTGGAATATCTCCATATCTCTGTTACAATTTTTGATGATATCCCAATGCTTTCTTATGATTTTAGTTACCTCAGTACTGTATAAATTGTATTGTGAAGTAAATACCATCCTCCTATTCTTATTTTTACTTTTTTTGTTATCTTTAGGGGCATTATTATCTTTACAGATATTTTTCTCTCTCTGAAGCCTTTGAATCTCTTCCTTAATCAGGTTTTCTGGATAACCTCTGTTAACAAATCTATTGCCCATTTCCATCATCCTGGTGGATAATATTTCTTCATCCTTCACTATTCTACTGACCCTAAGAAGTTGACTCCTGGGGAGTGAATCTTTTAACCTGCTTGGATGAAAACTATCATAGGCAAGCATAGTATTCCTATCAGTGGATTTTCTGAAAAGATCTGTTTTAAGGGTCCCATTATCCTTATATACCCTAGTATCTAAGAATTCCACTGAAACCTCACTGTGTGTAAGGGTGAATTCTATCCCTGGGATAGCAGAGTTTAGATCAGATACAAATGATTCAAGGGATCCAACGTCACCCCACCACACGTCAAACACATCATCAATAAAACGCCACCAGGCTTCACCATATGCCAAGAACAACTTGTTAGTATACACAAAATTCTCCTCAAAGCTGTTCATGAATAGGTTGGCGTATGCTGGGGCGACGTTGGATCCCATTGCTGTCCCCCTAACCTGCACATACCAGTTGTCTTGAAACAAAAAATAATTCCAGTACAGGATAAGACTTAGTAAATCACAGATAAATTCTACATGAGGAGAATTGTAGATACCACTACCACTTAAAAGTTTCCTTATCACTCCTATACCTGTCTCATGTTTTATTACAGTATAGAGACTTTTTACATCAAGTGTGAAGAGTATATATTTCTTACTGGGCAAATATAAACTGTATAATTTATCAAGAAAATAACTTGTATCCTTGATCTAGGCCGACATTTTAGTCACTTTAGGTTGCAAAATTTTGTCAAGGAAAACAGCTATATTAGTAAAGATGGAATCAACACTGGAGACTATAGGCCTCCCTGGGGGGCATTTAGCATTTTTATGCACTTTTGGCACAGTATAGAATATGGGTGTCCTAGGATGCTCTTTGTACAAATAATTAGATCACTTAACATCAATGATATCATTCTTAACTGCCTTTGCAAGGATATGTTTGATTTCCTTTTGTATTTTAAATACTGGATCCCCTGCAAGTGGATGATATGTAGTGTTATCTTGTAATTGCGACAGTATTTCCTCTATATAGTATTGTTTATCAAGTACAATGGTAGCAACACCCTTGTCAGCTGCCCTCACTAAAATATCTTTCTGTTTTTCTTTTAAAGATTTAAAAGCCTGTTTTTCTTCTGTAGTATGATTGTCACCTCTCTTATTTTTCTTACCACCCTGTTTAGAGATTTTTTCTTTCAAATTACACCAATTATTATTTACCATTTTAATAAATGTTTCAACACTGTTATTACTGAAATTTGGCACAAATGTAGATTTGTTAATAAGACCCATCTCCTTAGCCCTAAAACATTTGCTAGTATCCATAACATTTTGTGCACTAGGTGTTGCTATTTCTCCTTTCTTAAACATTATTTGCAACCTTAAAGACCTATAGAACAATTGGAAATTTTTTTTCAATGTCAACATTTACATTACCAATAGGGCAAAAGGACAGTCCTTTGTTAAGCAGATTGTACTCACTGTCCGTAAGCTCAATAGAGGAAATGTTTAGAAAAAACTGTTCCTTTGGCTCCGTTGGTTCCGCATGTTTCCTCTGCCTCTCCTGTTTCTTGTGCTCCGGGTGTCCATGGGGGTGCTTGTGTTTTCTGCCGCCTCTATGCTGCCTTCGTCGCTGGACAAAAAAGCCTGTGATGCCTTTCCTGCAGAGGATTCCTGTGAAGTCTCGCTGATAGAGACTGAGATTAAGGAAACCAAACGATCCAAGTTCCTGAGGGATGAACAAGATTACCTCAGTGGGAGAGTGTATAGATGGAGAGGATCGTTTCCTGACAGAGGGAGCTCCGTGAGAGGCCGACGTTACCATAGTAACACTCGTAACAGAGGAGGATCACGCGAGAACCAGGCGCATACTGATGACGTCAGCAAGACTTCACAGGAATCCTCTGCAGGGAAGGCATCACCGGCTTTTTTGTCCAGCGACGAAGGCAGCATAGAGGCAGCAGAAAACACAAGCACCGCCATGGACACCCGGAGCACAAGAAACAGGAGAGGCAGAGGAAACATGCGGAACCAACGGAGCCAAAGGAACAGACGGTTCTAAACATTTCCTCTATTGAGCTTACGGACAGTGAGTACAAACTGCTTAACAAAGGACTGTCCTTTTGCCCTATTGGTAATGTAAATGTATTTGAAATTGAAAAAAATGTACAATTGTTCTATAGGTCTTTAAGGTTGCAAATAATGTTTAATAAAGGAGAAATAGCAACACCTAGTGCACAAAATGTTATGGATACTAGCAAATGTTTTAGGGCTAAGGAGATGGGTCTTATTAACAAATCTACATTTGTGCCAAATTTCAGTAATAACAGTGTTGAAACATTTATTAAAATGGTAAATAATAATTGGTGTAATTTGAAAGAAAACATCTCTAAACAGGGTGGTAAGAAAAATAAGAGAGGTGACAATCTTACTACAGAAGAAAAACAGGCTTTTAAATCTTTAAAAGAAAAACAGAAATATATTTTAGTGAGGGCAGCTGACAAGGGTGGTGCTACCATTGTACTTGATAAACAATACTATATAGAGGAAATACTGTCGCAATTACAAGATAACACTACATATCATCCACTTGCAGGGGATCCAGTATTTAAAATACAAAAGGAAATCAAACATATCCTTGCAAAGGCAGTTAAGAATGATATCATTGATGTTAAATGATCTAATTATTTGTACAAAGAGCATCCTAGGACACCCATATTCTATACTGTGCCAAAAGTGCATAAAAATGCTAAATGCCCCCCAGGGAGGCCTATAGTCTCCAGTGTTGATTCCATCTTTACTAATATAGCTGTTTTCCTTGACAAAATTTTGCAACCTGAAGTGACTAAAATATCGGCCTAGATCAAGGATACAAGTGATTTTCTTGATAAATTATACAGTTTATATTTGCCCAGTAAGAAATATATACTCTTCACACTTGATGTAAAAAGTCTCTATACTGTAATCAAACATGAGACAGGTATAGGAGTGATAAGGAAACGTTTAAGTGGTAGTGGTATCTACAATTCTCCTCATGTAGAATTTATCTGTGATTTACTAAGTCTTATCCTGTACTGGAATTATTTTTTGTTTCAAGACAACTGGTATGTGCAGGTTAGGGGGACAGCAAAGGGATCCAACGTCGCCCCAGCATACGCCAACCTATTCATGAACAGCTTTGAGGAGAATTTTGTGTATACTAACAAGTTGTTCTTGGAATATGGTGCAGCCTGGTGGCGTTTTATTGATGACGTGTTTGGCGTGTGGTGGGGTGACGTTGGATCCCTTGAATCATTTGTAGCTGATCTAAACTCTGCTATCCCAGGGATAGAATTCACTCTTACACACAGTGAGGTTTCAGTGGAATTCTTAGATACTAGGGTATATAAGGATAATGGGACCCTTAAAACAGATCTTTTCAGAAAATCCACTGAAAGGAATACTATGCTTGCCTATGATAGTTTTCATCCAAGCAGGTTAAAAGATTCACTCCCCAGGAGTCAACTTCTTAGGGTCAGTAGAATAGTGAAGGATGAAGAAATATTATCCACCAGAATGATGGAAATGGGCAATAGATTTGTTAACAGAGGTTATCCAGAAAACCTGATTAAGGAAGAGATTCAAAGGCTTCAGAGAGAGAAAAATATCTGTAAAGATAATAATGCCCCTAAAGATAACAAAAAAAAGTAAAAATAAGAATAGGAGGATGGTATTTACTTCACAATACAATTTATACAGTACTGAGGTAACTAAAATCATAAGAAAGCATTGGGATATCATCAAAAATTGTAACAGAGATATGGAGATATTCCAAAATAATCCCATTATGGCCTTTAGGAGGGTTAGGAATTTGAGAGACACACTGATTAAAAATGATTTGGGACCCTCAAAAAGTCTTAAACAAAGCCATATGGGTCAGAAGTCATTTGGTTCTTATCCTTGTCTAGGGTGCTCTAATTGCCATGCCATGATTAAAGGGAAAGAATTTTCCCACCCAAGAACAAGGCATAAATATAAATTAATGGTTTTTATACGTGTGAGACATCTTATGTAATCTATCTTATTAAATGCCCGTGTTCTCTTATTTATATTGGAGAATCGATTAGAAAGGGTAGGGAAAGAATTAATCAGCATAAATCTAACTTGAGATGTGGTAATAAAGAAGCTCCTGTTTCTAATCATTATATCCAGGCAGGCCATAACATAAGTCAAATTAGATGGCAGATCATTGACCATGTAGGCACATTAAGAGGTGGGGGTGACAGGGAGAGGATCCTTAAACAAAAAGAAACTTACTGGATCCGCAAGTTAGATAGTATGTACCCTAAAGTGTTAAATAGAGAAATAGACTTCTCTGTCTTCCTCTAAATGTATGGTAAAATTTCACAGAAAGATTGGTAAAAGGTGTTAGTAATATATTTTAGTGGTGTATCTACAGATATATACGATTGCAGTAAGACTTGTTCCTATATATTTTCTTGTTTTTAATGGCATTTGTGCATTCAGTGGAAACTCCTCTAGCAATTGTATTTTGGTAACTTGAGAGTTAAATCTTATATGATGTAGTAAAATATGATAAACACTAGGGGGAGTAATTGCTCTGTGTGAAACATTTTGTCAAATCTGTTAGTAATTAATGTTTTAATTGATTAGCCTATATACTGTGGATAGAGGCAGAAATGTTTTGTATGCATGATTAAGGCCATGAAGGCCGAAACATCACAGGTAATGTGAAAATAAAGGTTTTTTCTTTTACCTAAACTGGTGCTGTGGATACTATTCCTCTACATTGCTGTGCGGGTGGCAGTAACCCTTTCCCCACGGGCATCAAACAGAACAAATATTCACTAAAATGTATTAACAGGTGCTGTACTCATTTACTAATTCTTGTAGGATGGCTCATATGATCATTTCTAAGACCTTCTTGAAGGCTGCCTCTTTGCAATTGTGTTAAACCAATAACACACACCACAACCTCTCACCTGCAGACTTAAAACACCTGATAATGCCCACCCTATCAGTAACATCATACCAATGGGTCAATTTATATTGGATGTGAGATACATTGATTTACATCTTACAAGTGAATATTACTATATGTACCCTTCAGAAACAACTATTGTGGATGGGAGTTATAGTACAAGAATGTGTTAGAAACAGGATAATATTACCTTTTTTGGGCCATTTCCACACAGGCCTTATTATATGTTTTAACAATATTAGTGTACTAAAACACCCCTCACATGGATGTGGATGACAATTATATGGTAAATAACAGAGGACAAGATTTATGGTGAACTATAAGAATATTTATTTATTTTTTGGCTTCTTGGATGAGGGGGCAGAGGTGACTGGAGTGGATTTCCTGGTTCTCCTGGTTTGGGAAGCTTCAGATGATTCTGCTGGAGTGCTGGCCACAGATGAAAGGCTGGAGGCAGTGTCCTGCTGGTGTGTGAAGTGCTCAACCAACACACCAGAGAGTTGGTTTTGTTCCCGCCATCTATTGTCCATCTGCATCTGCATATCAGACTGGATTCTCATCATCTGAGACTGATTTTGGACAATTCCATTTAATGAGGCTGCAATGTCCCTCTGCAGCTTGATGCTACGCTTGAGTAACCGCTCTTGGCTCCTATGAAACCTCTGTTGGCCTCTTTGAATGCTCTCGCAGCTTGTTATGAGCCTCCTCTGGAGTGAAATGTATTCCTCGCCCAGGGGAGAATACAATGGATCTACAGGCTCTTGAGGAGCAGTGATTCTAGGTGCAGGTTCTGCTCTATCTGCTGGTGCTTCAGGGACAACTTCAGCTGCTGGTGCTTCAGGGACAACTTCAGCTGCTGGTGCTACAGGGACAACCTCAGCTGCTGGTGCTTCAGGGAAAACTTCAGCTGCATCTGCTTCATGGATAACTTCAGCTGCTGGTGCTTCAGGGACTACCTCAGCTATATGCTCATCTGAGGATGGTGGAGCTCTCCCATGGGCAGCGGATGGTGGAGCTCTCCCAAGGGCAGCGGATGGTGGAGGTCTCAGGCTTGATTGGTAGTCCCATTGACGACTAGTGTGTGACCACTCAGCCTGTCCAGTTTGCATACCTTGCGACATCCCCTGTGTGGAAAAGCCATGACTGGCCTGATATTGTGTTGGGGGGGAGGGGGTAAAGACATCAACCCTTCGTGGCTGACTTGGCTCGCCCTCAAAGCCAAAAGGATATTCCTCAGGCCAGGTATCTTGCCAGGGGTTGTATGCCAATGGTGGTGGCATTACTTCTGGGTCCTCAACGGAGGCAATCCAACCCTGCTAATGCCTGGGAGCATAATGTCCATGTTGCTGCCTGAAGACTGGTGGTGGAGGTGGCTGCATGGCTGTGACTGGTGTTGGTGGTGGAGGTGGCTGCATGCCTGTGACTGGTGGTGGTGGTGGAGATGGTGGCATGCCAGTTTGCAGCCTGGTGACAGGAGGTTCTGAGGAGGAGTCAAATGATGATAGGGATTAGTACAGTCATATATATGTCCATGTGGGCATGCAATATACATTGATACATGATAGTGACAATACTCATTCTCATGTCAAACTGTATAACATGCATGTGCACAATGTGATTTGTGATATGAGGGATTTAAATCTGCACAGTATACAGGTATGTGTTTCATACAATAGTTATGTGTACATGTCAGTGATGGAGAAAATATGTTCTATGGTCACACAATTTACTTTAGCCTGATGTAGGCACAGAACCTGCTTTCTGAGCTAAAATTATTGTGATGGCTATAGTGTCCATTTATTAAAAACTCTACATGTGACTTGTGGCCTGTGTTACTCTGAGACATGTTAGTATTGCACTATTCCACCTCATATCATGAATTGCATTGTGTTAAGAAGCATTAATGCGAAATATAATTGTAGATGTTTTTGTTAGTAGGCCAAATACCATGCTCCTCATTGTGTACATGAATGTGTGACATTAAAGGATGTTATATCTCAAATACATATCATACTAGTGTGTGGGATGTTACTCACCAGCATGAGGTGCTGTGGTTGCAATCCCTGAGTCACGAGCCCCTGGCAGTCCACGGACTGCTGTGATACTCAGTTACCTGCGTATCATCTCCTGCCATACATTGTATTCTGCTTCAAAGGGTGGACCACCGCCTGTTCCCCTCTGGTACATGGCTTCCTGGCCCATCTTCTCTTTCACCTGCCTCTTGCAATCATTCCACCTTTTTTAAAGTCCCTTGACAGTCCTCCTCTGCGGGGCCACACTGTTTACAGCGTCCTCTACCGCCAACCATGCTGCCTTACACCTTCGGGCAATGCCTTTGCCCTTCTTCTGGCCAAAGAGGGCACTGTGGTTGTCCATGATGGCCTGGACTAGTGCAACATTCTCATCAAAGGAGAAGTTTGGGCATCTCATGCGCTCCTCCTCTGTGGCCACCTGGCTTCCTCCCTGGGATGTCCCTGGTGTGGGTTCCTCCCTATCCTCTCCCTCCCCCCCCCTTCTGTCCCCATGTGCGCCCTCTGTCCCTCTTCTAAATGTGCCTGGTCTCTGGGCATCTCCCCTCCCATCATCCTTTCTAACGCTCCCTCTCCCCACTCCACTTACTCCCTGACGGGGACCCCGCTGCTCCTCCTGTCCGCTACAATAAGCCTCTCCCTGCAACTCTGCTCCCCTCCTCCCCTCCGCCCTACCTCTCCCTGCCATCCTCAAACTACACACACTCACACACTCAAACTCACTCCCAGTTCAATCACACACAATCACAACCAAACACTCAGCCTATCACACTGTAAAATAGAAAAAAAATATGTGAGGTGTTAGAAATAAAAAGTGTATATTTTGTATATGTATGTATGCAATATGTGTGCAATATGTAAAAATAAGTGTAAGTACAAGCTTACCCAAACAAAAATCCGACTTAACTAACTATTATGCTGCGCCTCTCTCACTACTCTTACTAATCCTATACTCACTGTAGTGTGCTGTAGCTCAACGAACCATCCAAACACACTGAAGAAAATGGCGGCTGCGCATGGGTTTATATATGACTTTTGAATAGCGTAATTACGTTGCGCAGTTTTAGATGGAGTATCGGGTAATTTTTACAAGTCTTAGCCAAATTTGCATAAAACTACACTTTATTGAGACTTTACATGAACAAACTACTGGCGTACTTGCGACGACTAAAATGTGTATTTGCACACTTTTCAGAACAACGCCAGTTTGTCCTACTTACACCACTTTAGCATCTGACGGCGCCGTATATTGGATAGCCCGATGTGCGAGGTGAAATTACGGGCGGCGCGGGTTCCCTCGCTTGCGCAGAAAACTACGCCGTTTATCGGATCTCGCCCCTGATGGTTTAGTGAGGATATGCAATGACTATGGCAAGTTTAATTGTATGTCTAAATGTATACATAAACCATACCATGTGCAGAATAAGAGCATGAAAAGTAGATGCATCATTTAGATCTATATGTTGTTTAACAAAGTGAGGATTCAATGATTACTGACTATATTATATTCTCCCCACAAGTTATCTGAGCTTTATTTGACTTGAGAGGAGTTAGCAATGCTAAGTCTGCAGGTGTATCATACAAAGAATTTAATGCACTGGTATTAAGGCTTGGTTCTTTTGACAAATTGTTTATACGTTAGTTTGTGTATGAATGATCTATTATTATTATTACTATTATTGTTATTATTTATTTGTAGAGCTCCAACAGATTCCGTAGCACCGACTATTTGAGAATTTTTAATGGGACAATAAAGAAGAAAAAAAATTATTTTATTATTAAAGGGATACTAAACCCAAATTTTTTTCTTTTGTGATTCAGATAGATTTTTTGGTTCAGTACCCTGCACATCACTTGTTTATTGGTGGGTGAATTTATCCACCAATCAGCAAGAACAGCCAAGATTGTTCACCAAAAATGGGCCGGCATCTAAACTTACATTCTTGCTTTTCAAATAAAGATACCAAGAGAATGTAGAAAATGTTATAATAGGAGTAAATTAGAAAGTTGCTTAAAATTGCATGCTCTATCTGAATCACGTGTCCCTTTAAGATAGAGAATACAAATTTAAACAACTTTCCAATTTGTTACTATTAACTAATTTGCATAAGAGCATGTCTTTGTCTGTCCTTTCTAGATGGGCCTTATGGTTAAAATCATGGTCTACTGATGCAGTTTCTAAGTCCAGACTCTTGAATATTTATTTTCAAGGAAAGAAATTGGGACATAATTCAATTCTATTATTTCCACTGTTACTGGTGGTAAGGGAGCATTTCTTCCCCAAGATAAGAAATCTAGGTGTAAATTTAAGGCTTCTAATCATTTTGCTTCCTTTTGTCAAAGTAAGGAGTAAAAATCTGATAGCACAGCTAAGCAAGGTTCCTCAGGTTGGAATTGTAACAGGCCTAAGCAAGCCAAAAAGTCTACTCCTGATCCCAAGTCCGCATGAAGGTGCGGCCCCCAACTTAGATTCTCTGGTAGGGGGCAGGTTAAGTCTCTTTTAGGAGGCATGGTTTTGTTTGTTTCAGATTCTTGGACTCTGTATATAATGTCCAAAGGTTATCGGATAGGTTTCAGGGTCAGACCTACCAGAGGAAGGTTTCTATAGTCAAAAGTTCTGAAGAATCCTTTAAAAGCTCAGGCTTTTCTTCAATCAGTCCTGGATCTGGAATCCTTGGGTGTGATAGTTCCTGTTCCTCTGCTGGAACAGGGAAAGGGATTTTATTCAAATCTCTTTATTGTTCCTAAGAAGGAGGGAACATTCAGACTCGTTTTGGATCTAAAGGCTCTGAACAAGTTTGTCAGAGTTCCAACTTTCAAAATTTTGACTATTCTGTCTATTCTTCCTTTCATTCAGCAAATTATGTTTATCTCAATATTATGATTAACAAAGATCACTTTCAGTTTCTGAGGTTTGCTTTTCTAGGCAAGCATTTTCAGTTTTTGCTCTACTGTTTGGTCTGACTACAGCTCCAAAGATCTTCACAAAAATTCTGGGAGCTGTTTTGTCTGTCATCAGAGGTCAGGGAATAGATGTGTTTCCTTACCTGGAGGATATATTGGTACTAGCGCCATCTTTACTTTTAGCAGAATCTCACACCAACAGACTGTTGTTGTTTCTTCATCAACATGGTTGGAGGATCAATTGCCTAAAGAGATATTTAGTTCCTCAGACAAAGGTTGCTTCTCTGGGGGTTCCCGATAGATTCAGTTTACATGAGATATTCTCTAACAGATCAAAGAAGATTTAAGTTGGTTTCGGCCTGTCAAAATCTTCAGTCTCTCCAGTTTCTCACTGTTGCTCTTTGTATGGAGGTTCTAGTTCTTATGAGTGCAGCACTGGATGCTATTCTGTTTGCTCATTTTCATGAGACCACTTCAGCTTTGCATGCTTCGACAGTGGTGCAGCGGTCATACTCTGTTTTCTCAGAGGATTTTTCTAGATTTAAACACAAGACAGTCTCTGTATTGGTGGCAGGATCACCAGCTTATTTTTCAGGGGACTTCTTTTGCTCATTCTATTTGGTCTGTGATTACTATAGATGCAAGTCTTTAAATATGGGGAGCTGTTTGGGGGTCTCTGACAGCGCAGGGAGTTTGGGATCCTTGGGAGGCAAGGTTGCCTATAAAAATCTTAGAACTTTGTGCAATTTTCAGAGCTCCTCAAGCTTGGCCCTTACTGAGTGGAGAATCTTTTCTCCATTTCCAGTCAGGCAATGTAACGGTCATGGCTTATGTCAACCATCAAAGGGGGACTCATAGTTTTTTAGCCATAAGGGAAGTTTCTCAAATTCTATCTTGGGCAGAGACCAATTGCCGTCTAATTTCAGCAGTTCACATCCATGGGGTGTTCAATTGAGAAGCGGATTTTCTCTGTCATAAGTTCCTTTATCCAGGGGAATGGTTGCTTCATCTGGAAGTGTTCAATCAGATTATAGATCTTTGGGGTCTTCCGGAGGTAGATCTGATGGCCTCTCGGTTGAACAACAAACATTCCAGGTACTTTGCAACGTGAAGGGATCGTCAGCAGAGTTTGTGGATGTTCTGATAGTTCCATGGACCTCTCAGCTGGCCTATGTGTTTCCTCCTCTGGTACTTATTCCCAGAGTAGTTTCCAAGATCAGGCAGTAGAATTCACCAGTGATTCTAATTGCTCAAGCCTGGTCCTGCAGCATTTTGCTTGGTCTGGATCTGTTTCAAAAGTCCAGTTGCCCTCCCTGGCCACTTCATCTAAGGCCAGATCTTCTTAGTCAAGTTCTGTTTTTTCCATCAGGATATGAAATTTCTAAACTTGATAGCATGGAAATTAAGTGGCTAGTTCTTAGGCATTTCTCTGGGTCTGTGATTGAAACCCTGATTAAGGTTAAAAAGCCAGTTACCAGGAAAAATATTTTAAAGTTTGGAAAACCTTTAGTTCATGTTTTGTCTTGGCATTCTTGCAGGATTTCTAGAATTTTGCTAATTTTTTTTATAAAGGTTTATCTGCCAGTTCTTTGAAGGGACAGATTTCTGCTCTTTTATGCTTTGTTTCAAAAGAAAATTGCTACTCTTCCTGATATTTGTAGTTTTGTTCAGGCTTTGCATACTAAGGCCTAGATTTAGAGTTTTGTCGGTAACGACCCGCGTAGCTAACGCCGGCTTTTTTCTGGCCGCACCATAAAAATAACTCTGGTATTGAGAGTCCACAGAAAGGCTGCGTTAGGCTCCAAAAAAGGAGCGTAGAGCATATTTAAGGCAGCTTCAACTCTCGATACCAGAGTTGCTTACGCAAGCGGCCAGCCTCAAAAACGGTGCTGGTGCACGATTCCCCCATAGGAAACAATGGGGCTGTTTGAGCTGAAAAAAAACCTAACACCTGCAAAAAAGCCGCGTTCAGCTCCTAACGCAGCCCCATTGTTTGCTATGGGGAAACACTTCCTACGTCTGCACCTAACACCCTAACATGAACCCCGAGTCTAAACACCCCTAACCTTACACTTATTAACCCCTAATCTGCCGCCCCCGCTATCGCTGACCCCTGCATATTATTTTTAACCCCTAATCTGCCGCTCCGTAAACCGCCGCTACCTACATTATCCCTATGTACCCCTAATCTGCTGCCCCTAACACCGCTGACCCCTACTTTATATATATTAACCCCTAATCTGCTCCCCACAACGTCGCCTCCACCTACCTACACTTATTAACCCCTAATCTGCCGAGCGGACAGCACCGCTATTATAATAAAGTTATTAACCCCTAATCCGCCTCACTAACCCTATAATAAATAGTATTAACCCCTAATCTGCCCTCCCTAACATCGCGAACACCTAACTTCAATTACTAACCCCTAATCTGCCGACCGGAGCTCACCGCTATTCTAATAAATGTATTAACCCCTAAAGCTAAGTCTAACCCTAACACTAACACCCCCCTAAGTTAAATATAATTTTAATCTAACGAAATTAATTAACTCTTATTAAATAAATTATTCCTATTTAAAGCTAAATACTTACCTATAAAATAAACCCTAATATAGCTACAATATACATTATAATTACATTGTAGCTATTTTAGGATTAATATTTATTTTACAGGCAACTTTGTAATTATTTTAACCAGGTACACTAGCTATTAAATAGTTAAGAACTATTTAATAGTTACCTAGTTAAAATAATAACAAAATTACCTGTAAAATAAATCCTAACCTAAGTTACAATTAAACCTAACACTATACTATCATTAAATTAATTAAATAAACTACCTACAATTACCTACAATTAAACCTAACACTACACTATCAATACATTAATTAAATACAATACCTACAAATAACTACAATGAAATAAACTATCTAAAGTACAAAAAATAAAAAAGAACTAAGTTACAAAAAATAAAAAAATATTTACAAACATAAGAAAAATATTACAACAATTTTAAACTAATTACACATACTCTAAGCCCCCTAATAAAATAACAAAGACCCCCAAAATAACAAAATGCCCTACCCTATTCTAAATTACTACATTTCAAAGCTCTTTTACCTTACCAGCCCTGAACAGGGCCCTTTGCGGGGCATGTCCCAAGAAGTTCAGCTCTTTTGCCTGTAAAAAAAACATACAATACCCCCCCCCCAACATTACAACCCACCACCCACATACCCCTAATCTAACCCAAACCCCCCTTAAATAAACCTAACACTAAGCCCCTGAAGATCTTCCTACCTTGTCTTCACCCTACCAGGTTCACCGATCCGTCCTGAAGAGCTCCTCCGATGTCCTGATCCAAGCCCAAGCGGGGGGCTGAAGAGGTCCATGATCCGGCTGAAGTCTTCATCCAAGCGGGAGCTGAAGAGGTCCATGATCCGGATGAAGTCTTCATCCAAGCGGGAGCTGAAGAGGTCCATGATCCGGATGAAGTCTTCTATCAACGGCATCTTCAATCTTCTTTCTTCCGGATCCATCTTGCAGACCTCCGACACGGAACATCCTCTTCTCCCGACGCCTACTAGCCGAATGACGGTTCCTTTAAGGGACGTCATCCAAGATGGCGTCCCTCTAATTCCGATTGGCTGATAGGATTCTATCAGCCAATCGGAATTAAGGTAGGAATATTCTGATTGGCTGATGGAATCAGCCAATCAGAATCAAGTTCAATCCGATTGGCTGATTCGATCAGCCAATCAGATTGAGCTTGCATTCTATTGGCTGTTCCGATCAGCCAATAGAATGCGAGCTCAATCTGATTGGCTGATTGGATCAGCCAATCGGATTGATCTTGATTCTGATTGGCTGATTCCATCAGCCAATCAGAATATTCCTACCTTAATTCCGATTGGCTGATAGAATCCTATCAGCCAATCGGAATTCGAGGGACGCCATCTTGGATGACGTCCCTTAAAGGAACCGTCATTCGGCTAGTAGGCGTCGGGAGAAGAGGATGTTCCGTGTCGGAGGTCTGCAAGATGGATCCGGAAGAAAGAAGATTGAAGATGCCGTTGATAGAAGACTTCATCCGGATCATGGACCTCTTCAGCTCCCGCTTGGATGAAGACTTCATCCGGATCATGGACCTCTTCAGCTCCCGCTTGGATGAAGACTTCAGCCGGATCATGGACCTCTTCAGTCCCCCGCTTGGGCTTGGATCAGGACATCGGAGGAGCTCTTCAGGACGGATCGGTGAACCTGGTAGGGTGAAGACAAGGTAGGAAGATCTTCAGGGGCTTAGTGTTAGGTTTATTTAAGAGGGGTTTGGGTTAGATTAGGGGTATGTGGGTGGTGGGTTGTAATGTTGGGGGGGGTATTGTATGTTTTTTTTACAGGCAAAAGAGCTGAATTTCTTGGGGCATGCCCCGCAAAGGGCCCTGTTCAGGGCTGGTAAGGTAAAAGAGCTTTGAAATGTAGTAATTTAGAATAGGGTAGGGCATTTTGTTATTTTGGGGGTCTTTGTTATTTTATTAGGGGGCTTAGAGTAGGTGTAATTAGTTTAAAATTGTTGTAATATTTTTCTTATGTTTGTAAATATTTTTTTATTTTTTGTAACTTAGTTCTTTTTTATTTTTTGTACTTTAGATAGTTTATTTCATTGTAGTTATTTGTAGGAATTGTATTTAATTTATTTATTGATAGTGTAGTGTTAAGTTTAATTGTAGGTAATTGTAGGTATTTTATTTAATTAATTTAATGATAGTATAGTGTTAGGTTTAATTGTAATTTAGGTTAGGATTTATTTTACAGGTAATTTTGTTATTATTTTAACTAGGTAACTATTAAATAGTTCTTAACTATTTAATAGCTATTGTACCTGGTTAAAATAATTACAAAGTTGCCTGTAAAATAAATATTAATCCTAAAATAGCTACAATGTAATTATAATTTATATTGTAGCTATATTAGGATTTATTTTACAGGTAAGTATTTAGCTTTAAATAGGAATAATTTATTTAATAAGAGTTAATTAATTTCGTTAGATTAAAATTATATTTAACTTAGGGGGGTGTTAGTGTTAGGGTTAGACTTAGCTTTAGGGGTTAATACATTTATTAGAATAGCGGTGAGCTCCGGTCGGCAGATTAGGGGTTAATAATTGAAGTTAGGTGTTGGCGATGTTAGGAAGGGCAGATTAGGGGTTAATACTATTTATTATTGGGTTAGTGAGGCGGATTAGGGGTTAATAACTTTATAATAGTAGCGGTGCAGTCCGCTCGGCAGATTAGGGGTTAATAAGTGTAGGCAGGTGGAGGCGACGTTGTGGGGGGCAGATTAGGGGTTAATAAATATAATATAGGGGTCGGCGGTGTTAGGGGCAGCAGATTAGGGGTACATAGCTATAATGTAGGTGGCGGCGCTTTGCGGTCGGCAGATTAGGGGTTAATTATTGTAGGTAGCTGGCGGCGACGTTGTGGGGGGCAGATTAGGGGTTAATAAATATAATACAGGGGTCGGCGGTGTTAGGGGCAGCAGATTAGGGGTACATAAGTATAACGTAGGTGGCGGTCGGCAGATTAGGGGTTAAAAAAATTTAATCAAGTGGCGGCGATGTGGGGGGACCTCGGTTTAGGGGTACATAGGTAGTTTATGGGTGTTAGTGTACTTTAGAGTACAGTAGTTAAGAGCTTTATGAACCGGCGTTAGCCCAGAAAGCTCTTAACTACTGACTTTTTTCCTGCGGCTGGAGTTTTGTCGTTAGGTGTCTAACGCTCACTTCAGACACGACTCTAAATACCGGAGTTAGAAAGATCCCATTGAAAAGATAGGATACGCAATTGACGTAAGGGGATCTGCGGTATGGAAAAGTCGCGGCTGAAAAGTGAGCGTTAGACCCTATTTTGAGTGACTCCAAATACCGGAGTTAGCCTAAAACCAGCGTTAGGAGCCTCTAACGCTGGTTTTCACGGCTAACGCCAAACTCCAAATCTAGGCCAGAGGCTTTAGGGAGAGCAATTTTCTGTTCTCTATTCTGATGAAAGGAACAAAAACAATTAGTAGCTTTAAATTCCCTTTCCCCCAGTAATAGTGGAAAGAATAGAATCCGATTCAGAACCAAAAAAGGTTTTTACCTTGAAAAGAAAGAGACGGTAATTTTGTTTTAGACACCATGTCAGCATTCCAAGATTTAAGCCATAATGATTTTCTAGTCAGAATAGCTAAAGACATACTGTAGATATGACATTGATTTTCATAACATCAAAAATAGCATAAAAAAGAAAATGATTTGCGTGTTGAAGAAAAAAGGATAATGTTAGATAATTTAGGCTCTGAAAACAACTGCTAAACTAAACAGCTAAATATGCCATTATAAGATAAGGATCTAAGATGTCTAAAAGATCTTTAAAAGAAGTGCTATCTTCCATAAGAACGGTAGTACGTTTACCAAGAGTGGAAATAGCCCCATTAACCTTAGGGACTGTTTCCCAAAGTTCCAAATTAGCAATAGGCATGGATACAATTTTTTAAACCTAGAAAAAGTGTTAAAAGAGGTACTAGGTTTAGACCATTCTTTAGCAATCACATTAGAGATAACATCTGGAATAGGAAAAACTTCAGGTGTAATAACAGTAGTCTTAAAGGGACAGTCTACACCAGACTTTTTATTGTTTTAAAAGATAGATACTGCCTTTATTACCCATTTCCCAGTTTTGCATAACCAACACAGTTATAATAATATGCTTTTAACCTCTGTGATTATCTTGTATCTAAGCCTCTGCAAACTTCCCCTTTTTTCAGTTCTTTTGACAGACTTGCAGTCTAGCCAATCAGTGCCTGCTCCCAGATTACTTCACAGTGTTATCTATATGAAATATGTGAACTAACACCCTCTAGTGGTGAAAAACTGTTAAAAGGAAATCTGAAAGAGGTGGGCTTCAAGGTCTAAGAAATTAGCATATGAACCTCCTAGGTTAAGCTTTCAACTAAGAATACCAAGAGAACAAAGCAAAATTGGTGATAAAAGTAAATTGGAAAATTGTTTAAAATTACATGCTCTATCTGAATCATGAAAGTTTATTTTGGCCTAGACTGTCCCTTTAAATACAGAATTTAAATGATTACAATATTTATCATCAGGAGGTTTAGACTCCTCAATACCCAAAGTAAATAAAACTTCCTTCAAAAGCGAGCAAATATGTTAAATTTTAAATAAAAACATATTTAACAATTTCTGTCTCTGACATAGGATCCTCTGAATCAGAGGAACCCCATCAGTAGAAGATACATCAGTATGCTGTCGGTCAGTACAAAATTCACTAGACTTATGAAATGTTTGTAAAGTCCTTTTACTTTTATTTGAAGGCGGAATAGTAGTCATAGCCTTCTCTATGGCTGTAGCAAAAAAAAAAATTCTGCAGGAATGCCTTTTGCATTAGACTGAGATGGAATAACAGTGGATGCATTTGTATTCATAGAAATGTGATTAGCATGTAATAATTTATCAAAACAGAAGCCACATAATTGAGCTGAAGAATTTAAATCAGCTTTTTTACAAGAAACACACTTAGCTTTGGTAGAAATATGTTCAGGCAGCTCAGTTTCTATAATAACATCAGAGGCAAGTTCAGTTTGAGACATCATGGCAAAAAAAAATATAACAAACAAAAATAAAAAATAACATTAGTTGCAAAATATCACATTGTCCTTAAAAACAGCAGATTTCAAGAATGGGAAACAATGCTTATTAAAAAAAAAATTTATAATTAATATCAATGATGAATAAAAACAAGCGATATAGCTCTCTGAAAAAATATGAGAGCACAGAGTGAAGTGGGAGCAGCTTTTTAAACTAGAAAAAAGGCATGAAAATGTTTGCGCAAAAAAAGGCATGAAATGATGACGTAAATAGCGACATCACATGCGTGATTTTGTGTGTGAAAATTAAGAAAGAACCTCAGAGAATGCAGAGGTAATAAGGGCCTAAAGGTAAGCATTTTTAAATACTAACTAAAACCCCCACATTCAAATTTCTAAGTAAAATTTCCAATACTGATTTAAGAGGGTCTCTTAAAAATGATATATACTTACCATAAGACACCCATCCACATATAGCAGACAGCCAAATCGGTACTGAAATATATCAGCAGAGGTAATGGTAGAGGAGTATAATGTTGATCTGTAAAGGGAAGCAGCAGATGAATCCATGCGACCAAATTTATAGAGAGCCTTATGAATAGATTTGCCATTGGTAAAAAAATGGTGGCAACAAGCAATACTCCCTTCACATCCCTCAGACAAACACTGCACTTAGAGAGGAACTGGGCTTCAATATGCTTAGAAGCACCTATTACTGAAGAATCAAGCACATCATGCTTCACCACCTCCTAAGGAGGCAAAGTTTTTAAAACTGAGGTATGGGTGAGGTGGGAGGTGTATTTATAGGCATTTGAGGTTTGGAAACTTTGCCCCCTCCTGGTAGGAATTTATATCCCATCAGTAACAAGCTTGTGGACTCTCACCACCTATATGAAAGAAAACAAACCTAAGCAGTGATCAAGAACACAAAACGTATTTGCGTTTGCAGCCATGACATCTATGTTTGTTTTTCAATGCACCAGTGCCTTTGATGGCTACCTGTTTTTATTCTGAAATTTTCTAATAAATATGGAGTAATAACTGTGGGTACTTTGTGACCTTCTCCACTGTTTTTAGAGTGATATTCTCTGTACAGAGGCGATATTTGCAGTGTTGGCGTTGGCGTTTTGTGGAGACGTTGCCTCCTGCACTCATCATACACACTACTGTGAAGTAAAATTATTGTTCCGTGGTGAATTAATTCTAAAGGGAGTAACACTCAGAATTGGGTTTTTTTCTGGAGCAAATCGTAATTGACTCCCCAGTAGTGATATCGTGAACTGTTCGCCGGAGAACAGTTCCCGGCGATCTTAGCTTGTTCACCTTCGCCGCAGCGGGCGAACATATGCGATGTTCGATCCGCCCCCTATTCGTCATCATTGAGGAAACATTGACCCTGTATCTCACAGCCTGCAGACACATTTGAGCCAATCAGCAGCAGACACTCCCTCCCAGACCCTCCCAGCTCCTGGGCAGCAGCCATTTTAGATTCATTACAATCCTGCATTCTTAGTGAGAGGAGGTTTAGTGCTGCTGCTGGTGATTTTATAGGGAAATAGATAGCTAGGCTAGTGTATTCAGTGTCCACTACAGTCCTGAAGGACTCATCTAATCTCTGCTGTAAGGACAGCACCCCAAAAAGCCCTTTTTAGGGCTAGAACTTAAGCCCAAAAAGCCCTTTTTAGGGCTAGAACTTCAGTCTTTTTTTTTGTTGGTAATTTTATTTGCATTTGCCTGCCTGTCAGCCTGTGTGTGAGGCTCACAGCATATGCTGTGATTAATTCTTCTGTGCCACCACTGATATCTGGTTAACATTAGTGTAAATTAAAAAAAAAAAAAACGTTTACATCATTTTGCTAGTGTAATCTAATTTAATTTTCCATCAGGCCTGTGTGTCAGGCCCACAGCATATACTGTGATTAATAGCTCTGTTTTCCACCACTTATATCTGGTGTAACATTAGTGTAAATTTAAAAAAAAAAAAAACTTTTACATCAGTCTGCTATTGTTATTTAATTTTAGTTGCCAGGCCAGCGTGCCACTAGTGCCAGCCTGTGTAAGGGCCTAAGGGAACATTAGTGTAAATTTAAAAAAAATAACTTTTTCATCAGTCTGCTATTGTTATTTAATTTTAGTTGCCAGGCCAGCATGGACTACGTCCAAATTATGTAAAAGACGTTTCTTCTTTGAAGAAGGATTAGGACACAATGATGGAACAACAATCTCTTGATTGATATTCTTGTTGGAAACTACCTTAGGTAAAAACCCAGGTTTTGCACGCAGAACTACTTTATCTGTATGGAAAATCAGATAAGGAGAATCTACGAGCCGAGGAAATAGCCATCAAAAACAGAACTTTCCAAGATAAAAGTTTGATATCAATGGAATGAAGGGGTTCAAACGGATCTCCTGAAGAACCTTAAGAACCAAGTTTAAGCTCCATGGAGGAGCAACCGGTTTAAACACAGGCTTAATTCTAACCAAAGCCTGACAAAATGCCTGGACGTCTGGAACCTCTGCCAGACGCTTGTGCAAAAGGATAGACAGAGCAGAAATCTGTCCCTTTAAAGAACTAGCTGATAATCCTTTATCCAAACCCTCTTGGAGAAAGGACAATATCCTAGGAATCCTAACCTTACTCCATGAGTAATTCTTGGATTCACACTAATGAAGATATTTGCGCCATATCTTATGGTAGATTTTCCTGGTTACAGGCTTTCGTGCCTGTATTAAGGTATCAATGACTGACTCGGAGAAGCCACGCCTTGATAAAATCAAGTGTTCAATCTCCAGGCAGTCAGTCTCAGAGAAATTAGATTTGGATGATTGAAAGGACCTTGTAGTAGAAGGTCTTGTCTCAGAGGCAGAGGCCAAGGTGGAAAGGATAACATGTCCACCAGGTCTGCATACCAGGTCCTGCGTGGCCACGCAGGCGCCATCAAGATCACAGATGCTCTCTCCTGTTTGATTTTGGCAATCAGTCGAGGGAGCAGAGGAAACGGTGAAACACATAAGCCAGGTTGAAGAACCATGGTGCTGCTAGAGCATCTATCAGTGTCGCTTCTGGGTCCCTGGACCTGGATCCGTAACAAGGAAGCTTGGGGTTCTGGCGAGACACCATGAGATCCAATTCTGGTGTGCCCCAATGATGAACCAATCGAGCAAACACCTCCGGATGGAGTTCCCACTCCCCCGGATGAAAAGTCTTACGACTTAGAAAATCCGCCTCCCAGTTCTCTACACCTGGGATATGGATCGCTGACAGATGGCAAGAGTGAGTCTCTGCCCAGCGAATTATCTTGGAGACTTCTAACATCGCTAGGGAGCTCCTGGTCGTGATGTTGTCCGACTGAAATCCGATGAACCTCAGGGTTGCTAACTGAGGCCAAGCTAGAAGAGCAATGAATATTGCTCTTAACTCCAGAATATTTATTGGGAGGAGCTTCTCCTCTTGAGTCCACGATCCCTGAGCCTTCAGGGAATTCCAGACTGCACCCCAACCTAGAAGGCTGGCATCTGTTGTTACAATTGTCCAATCTGGCCTGCGAAAGGTCATACCTTTGGACAGATGGACCCAGAGAATCTCTGGTCTCTTGATCCAGATTTAGCAGAGGGGACAAATCTGTGTAATCCCCATTCCACTGACTGAGCATGCATAATTGCAGCGGTCTGAGATGTAGGCGCGCAAATGGCACTATGTCCATCGCCGCTACCATTAAGCCGATCACTTCCATGCACTGAGCCACCGAAGGGCGCGGAATGTAGTGAAGAACACGGCAGGAATTTAGAAGCTTTGATAACCTGGACTCCGTCAGGTAAATTTTCATTTCTACAGAATCTATCAGAGTTCCTAGGAAGGAAACCCTTGTGAGGGGTGATAGAGAACTGTTTCCCTCGTTCACTTTCCACCCATGCAACCTCAGAAATGCCAACACTATGTCCGTATGAGATTTGGCAATTTGGAAGTTTGACGCCTGTATCAGGATGTCGTCTAGATAAGGGGCCACTGCTATGCCCCGTGGTCTTAGGACCGCCAGAAAAGACCCAAGAACCTTTGTAAAAATTCTTGGGGCTGTAGCTAACCCGAAGGGAAGAGCCACAAACTGGTAATGCCTGTCTAGAAAGGCAAACCTTAGGAACCGATGATGATCTTTGTGAATCGGTATGTGAAGGTAAGCATCCTTCAAATCCACTGTGGTCATGTACTGACCCTCCTGGATCATAGGTAGGATTGTCCAAATAGTTTCCATTTTGAACGATGGAACTCTGAGGAATTTGTTTAAGATCTTTAGATCCAAAATTGGTCTGAAGGTTCCCTCTTTTTTGGGAACCACAAACAGATTTGAATAAAATCCCTGTTCTTGTTCCATCTGTGGAACTGGATGGATCACTCCCATTATTAGGAGGTCTTGCACACAGCGTAAGAATGCCTCTTTCTTTATCTGGTTTACAGATAATCTCGAAAGGTGAAATCTCTGTTGTGGGGGGAAGCTTTGAAGTCCAGAAGATATCCCTGAGATATGATCTCCAACGCCCAGGGATCCTGAACATCTCTTGCCCACGCCTGGGCGAAGAGAGAAAGTCTGCCCCCTACTAGATCCGTTGCCGGATAGGGGGCCGTTCCTTCATGCTGTCTTAGAGGCAGCAGCAGGCTTTCTGACCTGCTTGCCTTTGCTCCAGGCCTGGTTAGATTTCCAGGCCGACTTGGATTGCGCAAAAGTTCCCTCTTGTTTTGTAGCAGAGGAAGTTGATGCTGCACCTGCCTTGAAGTTTCGAAAGGCACGAAAATTAGACTGTTTGGCCCTTGATTTGGCCCTGTCCTGAGGAAGGGTATGACCCTTACCTCCAGTAATGTCAGCAATAATTTCCTTCAAACCAGGCCCGAATAGGGTCTGCCCCTTGAAGGGAATGTTAAGTAATTTAGACTTTGAAGTCACGTCAGCTGACCAAGATTTAAGCCATAGCGCCCTACGCGCCTGGATGGCGAATCCAGAATTCTTAGCCGTTAGTTTAGTCAAATGAACAATGGCATCAGAAACAAAATAATTAGCTAGCTTAAGTGTTCTAAGCTTGTCAAGTATTTCAGTCAATGGAGTAGCTGTCTGAAAGGCCTCTTCCAGAGACTCAAACCAGAACGCCGCAGCAGCAGTGACAGGAGCAATGCATGCAAGGGGCTGCAGGATAAAACCTTGTTGAATAAACATTTTCTTAAGGTAACCTTCTAATTTTTTATCCATTGGATCTGAAAAAGCACAACTGTCCTCGACAGGGATAGTGGTACGCTTTGCCAAAGTAGAAACTGCTCCCTCCACCTTAGGGACCGTCTGCCATAAGTCCCGTGTGGTGGCGTCTATTGGAAACATTTTTCTAAAAATAGGAGGGGGGGAAAACGGCACACCGGGTCTGTCCCACTCCTTAGTAATAATTTCTGTAAACCTTTTAGGTATTGGAAAAACGTCAGTACACACCGGCACCGCGTAGTATTTATCCAGTCTACACAATTTCTCTGGCACTGCAATTGTGTCACAGTCATTCAGAGCAGCTAAAACCTCTCCAAGCAACACCCGGAGGTTCTCAAGCTTAAATTTAAAAGTAGACATATCTGAATCAGGTTTCCCTGAGTCAGAGACGTCATCCACAGACTGAAGCTCTTCCTCGGCTTCTGCATATTGTGACGCAGTATCAGACATGGGCCTTAAAACATCTGCGCGCTCTGTATTACGTCTAACCCCAGAGCTATCGCGCTTTCCACTGAATTCAGGCAGTCTGGCTAATACCGCTGACAGGGTATTATCCATGATTGCCGCCATGCAAAGTAATCGCTATGGGCGTCTTTGATGTACTTGGCGCCATTTTAGCGTGAGTCCCTTGAGCTTGAGTCAAAGGGTCCGACACGTGGGAAGAGTTAGTCGGCATAACTTCCCCCTCGTCAGAATCCTCTGGTGATAATTCTTTTAAAGATAACAGCTAATCTTTATTGTTTAAAGTGAAATCAATACATTTAGTACACATTCTCCTATGGGGTTCCACCATGGCTTTTAAACATAATGAACAAGGAGTTTCCTCTATGTCAGACATGTTTATACAGACTAGCAATGAGACTAGCAAGCTTGGAAAACACTTTAAATCAAGTTAACAAGCAATATAAAAAAACGTTACTGTGCCTTTAAGAGAAACAAATTTTGCCAAAATTTGAAATAACAGTGAAAAAAGGCAGTTAAACTAACGAAATTTTTACAGTGTATGTAACAAGTTAGCAGAGCATTGCACCCACTTGCAAATGGATGATTAACCCCTTAATACAAAAAACAGATTAACAAAACGAAAAATATGTTTTTTAAACAGTCATAACAACTGCCACAGCTCCTACTTTTGAAGCCTTTTGAGCCCTTCAGAGATGTCCTATAGCATGCAGGGGACTGCTGAGGGAAGCTGAATGTCATAGTTTGTAATTTTAATTGCACCAACTGTAACTTTTTTACTATAACAGTGGAAAGCCTCAGGAAACTGTTTCTAGGCAAAAATAAAGCCAGCCATGTGGAAAAAACTAGGCCCCAATAAGTTTTATCACCAAAGCATATATAAAAACGATTAAACATGCCAGCAAACATTTTATATTGCACATTAATCAGAGTATATACCTCTGATAGCAAGCCTGATACTAGTCGCTATTAAATCACTGTATTTAGGCTTTAACTTACATTAATCCGGTATCAGCAGCATTTTCTAGCAAATTCCATCCCTAGAAAAACTTAACTGCACATACCTTATTGCAGGATACCTGCACGCCATTCTCCCTCTGAAGTTACCTCACTCCTCAGACATATGTGAGAACGGCAGTGGATCTTAGTTACTTCTGCAAAGATCATAGAAAAACGCAGGCAGATTCTTCTTTTAAATGCTGCCTGAGATAAAATAGTACACTCCGGTACCATTTAAAAACAATAAACTTTTGATTGAAGAAAAAACTAACTATATTTTACCACTTTCCTCTAACTACCTCCAGCTATGTTGAGAGCTTGCAAGAGAATGACTAGATATGGCAGTTAGGGGAGGAGCTATATAGCAGCTCTGCTGTGGGTGATCCTCTTGCAACTTCCTGTTGGGAAGGAGAATATCCCACAAGTAATGGATGATCCGTTGACTGGATACACCTAACAAGAGAAAAAACTTTTACATCAGTCTGCTATTGTTATTTAATTTTAGTTGCCAGGCCAGCGTGCCACTAGTGCCAGCCTGTGTAAGGGCCTAAGGGAACATTAGCGTAAATTTAAAAAAAAAAACTTTTACATCAGTCTGCTATTGTTATTTAATTTTAGTTGCCAGACCAGCGTGCCACTAGTGCCAGCCTGTGTAAGGGCCTAAGGGAACATTAGTGTAAATTAAAAAAAACAAAAAACTTTTACATCAGTCTGCTATTGTTATTTAATTTTAGTTGCCAGGCCAGCGTGCCACTAGTGCCAGCCTGTGTAAGGGCCTAATGGAACATTAGTGTAAATCTTTTAAAAAAAACTTTTACATCAGTCTGCTATTGTTATTTAATTTTAGTTGCCAGGCCAGCGTGCCACTAGTGCCAGCCTGTGTAAGGGCCTAAGGGAACATTAGTGTAAACTAAAAAAAAAAAAAACTTTTACATCAGTCTGCTATTGTTATTTAATTTTAGTTGCCAGGCCAGCGTGCCACTAGTGCCAGCCTGTGTAAGGGCCTAAGGGAACATTAGTGTAAATTTGAAAAAAAAAAAACTTTTACATCATTTTGCTAGTGTAATCTAATTTCATTTTCCATCAGGCCTGTGTGTCAGGCCCACAGCATATACTGTGCCTAATTGCTCTGTTTTCCACAACTTATATCTGGTGTAACATTAGTGTAAATTTTTTTTAAAAAAATCTTTTACATCAGTCTGCTATTGTTATTTTATTTTAGTTGCCAGGCCAGCGTGCCACTAGTGCCAGCCTGTGTGTCAGGCTCCCAGCATATACTGTGCCGACTTGTGTAAGGGCCTAAGGGAACATTAGCGTAAATTTAAAAAAAAAAAACTTTTACATCAGTCTGCTATTGTTATTTAATTTTAGTTGCCAGACCAGCGTGCCACTAGTGCCAGCCTGTGTAAGGGCCTAAGGGAACATTAGTGTAAATTAAAAAAAACAAAAAACTTTTACATCAGTCTGCTATTGTTATTTAATTTTAGTTGCCAGGCCAGCGTGCCACTAGTGCCAGCCTGTGTAAGGGCCTAATGGAACATTAGTGTAAATCTTTTAAAAAAAACTTTTACATCAGTCTGCTATTGTTATTTAATTTTAGTTGCCAGGCCAGCGTGCCACTAGTGCCAGCCTGTGTAAGGGCCTAAGGGAACATTAGTGTAAACTAAAAAAAAAAAAAACTTTTACATCAGTCTGCTATTGTTATTTAATTTTAGTTGCCAGGCCAGCGTGCCACTAGTGCCAGCCTGTGTAAGGGCCTAAGGGAACATTAGTGTAAATTTGAAAAAAAAAAAACTTTTACATCATTTTGCTAGTGTAATCTAATTTCATTTTCCATCAGGCCTGTGTGTCAGGCCCACAGCATATACTGTGCCTAATTGCTCTGTTTTCCACAACTTATATCTGGTGTAACATTAGTGTAAATTTTTTTAAAAAAAATCTTTTACATCAGTCTGCTATTGTTATTTTATTTTAGTTGCCAGGCCAGCGTGCCACTAGTGCCAGCCTGTGTGTCAGGCTCCCAGCATATACTGTGCCGACTTCCATCCTCAGTGCCACCACTCCTATCTGGTGTAACATTAGTTTAAATTTTGTAAAAAAAAAAACTTTTACATCAGTCTGCTAGTGTTATTTAATTGCAGTTTCTGGGCCAGCCTGCCACTAGTGCCAGCCTGTGTGTCAGGCTCCCAGCACACACTGTGCCTACTTCCATCCTCAGTGCCACCACTCCTATCTGGTGTAACATTAGTGTATCTTTTATAGAAAAAAAAACTTTTACATCAGTCTTCTAGTGTTATTTAATTTTAGTTGCCAGGCCAGCCTGCCATTAGTGCCAGTCTGTGTGTCAGGCTCCCAGCATATACTGTGCCTACTTCCATCCTCAGTGCCACTACTCATATCTGGTGTAACATTAGTGTAACTTTAAAAAAAAAAAAACTTTTACATCAGTCTGCTAGTGTTATTTAATTGCAGTTACCTTTCTGCCAGCATGTGTGCCAGGCCCACTTTCCAACTAGTGCCACGAATCATATTTGTTATAACAGTAGTGTAAATATTTTAAATAAAAACTGTTTTGACTGTGAAACATCAGTCTGTTAGTGTAATCTAATTGTAGTTGCCTGCCTGCCTGCCAGCGTGTGTGCCAGGCCCACTTGCCAAGTTAGTGGCACCACTCATATTTTTTGTAACAGTAGTATAAATATTTAAAATAAAAACTTTTTTGACTGTGAATCATCAGTCTGCTAGTGCAATTGAATTGCAGTTGCCTGCCTGCCAGTGTGTGTGCCAGGCCCACTTGCCAACTAGTGCCACCAATCATATTTGTTATAACAGTATTGTAAATATTAAAAAAAAAATATTTGACTGTGAAACATCAGTCTGCTATTGTAATCTAATTGCAGTTGCCTGCCTGCCAGTGTGTGTGCCAGGCCCACTTGCCAACTAGTGCCACCAATCATATTTGTTATAACAGTATTGTAAATATTTAAAAAAAAAAAAATATTTCACTGTGAAACATCAGTCAGCTAGTGTAATCTAATTGCAGTCCCCTGCCTGCCAGCGTGTGTGCCAGCCCCACTTGCCAACTAGTGCCACCAATCATATTTGTTATAACAGTAGTGTAAATATTTTTTTTTAAAAAATTTTTGACTGTGAAACATCAGTCTGCTAGTGTAATCTAATTGAAGTTGCCTGCCTGCCAGCGTGTGTGCCAGGCCCACTTGCCAAGTTAGTGGCACCACTCATATTTGTTGTAACAGTAGTGTAAATATTTAAAAAAACAACTTTTTTTACTGTGAAACATCAGTCTGCTATTGTACTCTAATTGAAGTTGCCTGCCTGCCAGTGTGTGTGCCAGGCCCACTTGTCAAGTTAGTGGCACCACTCATATTTGTTGTAACAGTATTGTAAATATTCAAAAAAAAACTTTTTTGACTGTGAAACATCAGTCAGCTAGTGCAATCTAATTGCAGTTGCCTGCCTGCCTGCCAGAGTGTTTGCCAGGCCCACTTGCCAACTAGTGCCACCACTCATATTTGTTATAACAGTAGTGTAAATATTTAATAAAAAAACTTTTTTGACTGTGAAACATCAGTCTGCTATTGTAATCTAATTGAAGTTGCCTGCCTGCCAGCGTGTGTGCCAGGCCCACTTGTCAAGTTAGTGGCACCACTCATATTTGTTGTAACAGTATTGTAAATATTTTAAAAAAAAACTTTTTTGACTGTGAAACATCAGTCAGCTAGTGCAGTCTAATTGCAGTTGACTGCCTGCCTGCCAGAGTGTTTGCCAGGCCCACTTGCCAACTAGTGCCACCACTCATATTTGTTATAACAGTAGTGTAAATATTTAATAAAAAACTTTTTTGACTGTGAAACATCAGTCTGCTATTGTAATCTAAGTGAAGTTGCCTGCCTGCCAGCGTGTGTGCCAGGCCCACTTGCCAAGTTAGTGGCACCACTCATATTTGTTGTAACAGTAGTGTAAATATTTCAAAAAAGAGTTCGGAAGGGGATGCTAGCACGCTGCTCTAACCTAAAGGGCAATATCGAACATCCCCCACCTGCGCTTATCCTTGGCCAGAAGAGATCCTACCTGGTCTGGATACCTTTCTTGCAGACACCGGCTCCTCAATTGTAAACCGACTCAGGAGCAGAGTCACTACGCCAGGAGGCGTTCTTGCATATACCTACTTGGCTTAAAGCCATACAAAAAGCTTGATAAAACCTGCTTAACGTTAAAGGCCAAAGGAAGGGAGACGGAGTTGCTGTGCTGGAGGTAGAGATCACGGAGGTATCTGAGATCGGCGGCCCCTATACTCACAGCGACCGGTGTTTCCTCTGTCCGGAGCCAAGAGCCAAGATATGACAGCGCTGTAGCTGGTCCCGGGTGCTGCTGTGTGCTAGAGGTGCGGATCTGCATGGTCGTGGACCGGAAACAGGCAAGGACCAAAGTGAGGCTTGGCGGTGTGAGGACGCTGAGGCCAAGCTGGTACTGCACCGACACTCTATTGCAGGAAGTGCCGTAGCCGTGAAGCAGGCACCAGCAAATCTGAGAACCGGAGCAGTTGAGAAGACAGGAGACTTGGAGGAGAGAGGAGACACGAGTGGAGCGGGCATCAGGGGCAAGGTCTCAACTGCTATGGTCCGGTAAGATCTCTTGTTTACTCCTCCATGTTGGGTCATATTAAGAACTGTTGCTCATCTTACAACTCGCTATAAAAGCTGGATGTAGCGAGGTTAAAAGGGCTGCAACCCATTCCAAAAGTAAAGGGCACTCAATACCCAATATAGTGCAATAATTAAACTCTCTCTCTCTTGGTAACAACAAGGCATCCAGGTGTGGGTGGGAGCATTACCCACATATATAGTACCATGAAGCTGGACTGTTATACACTGGTTTCTGGGGACATTTAATATTTTGGACATATTAGAGAGACGCTCTTCTGTCTTAAAAGCTGGCAAGTTTAAAGAGGCCTTCCTGAAATATAAAGGGACTGTGGAGAGCATATACCATCTAAACACCAGTTTTATCAATTTATACAACTGATTTTGAGGGTCCAAGGTGTTTAAAAGACAGTAGATAATTTAAGGCTAAGGGTCTTAGAAGTAACTGCTAATTTTAACCTCTGCAGATGATCCATATTTATCCAAGTATTAGATAAAGGTCATCCCTCAATGTGCTGAATTTATATAAAAAGACTCTAAGAGTTAATCTCTTGTGCAAACAGTTTCTTGCTATATAATTAGACAACTATTTCTTTGTATTGTTTAATTGATGTGATAATTTTGCCCAACAGCTAATGATTGAGAAAGCTCCTCTGCTAAGGGTGTTGTATTTCTTTTTCTTTTTCTATTGCTCAGCAGGGGTTCAGGTTAAAAGCTTTATGTGATAAAAATCTCTATACAGGGAAAAGGAGACTGATAACCTAACAAACTCTGGTTTACAGGGTAAAACACCTGGTCTTGAGTATGGTAACCCCTTAGCTATCTGGCATTGTAGGCTGTTCTTTTTTTTACTTCATTCTACAGTAAGTAAGGAACTTGTTAGACAAAGTGACTATTCTGTCTATTTTTTGGAATTAGCAGACTGAGATCAATACAATTTCTGGAGGTGGTATGCACATATTCACCTATTTTTTTTTATTTTTTTTGGGGGGTGTTCACTACGATGCTCCCAGAATATATTAAAAACTAGAGGGCACCGTGTTCACAAATAATTGTTTCACTTCATGTAAAGTATAGATTAAGTTTATAACACTATAGTTGTTGTATGCCTTTTGTTCTTTTCACTGTTTTATCTGAAACTACACTTTAAAAAAAAAAAAAAAAAAAAAAACTTCTTTCTTTTTTTTTCTTTTTCTTTTGGTCATCATATACACTCCACGATTGGCTCTAGCCTGGTTAGTTTACTAGGCTTTTTTTATTTTTTAGCACACACATAGTTTTTTTACTGGTCTATCCTAATTGGATATAGATTTAAAATCCACTGAAAAAGATCCAAGATCAAGATAGAGTAATATTTTCTAAGTATATTTTAAGTAGGATCTTGTGTAATCTGACATTTATACACTTAATACATGGAAAGATTTATTTCACACACTAAAACCACCTCTCCCAGCATGCCACCTAAATCAAGAGAAAAAAAGCTCAAACCCAATGAAAGTAGTTCAGATATACTCAACCAGAATGATACAGGGGCGAGTGGTTCAGATAATGCTCTACTTATTCAACAGATCTCAGAACTAGTGATGCCACAATTTGAAGCTTTAAAAACCGAAATGGTAACTGTCACAAATGAAATTAAACAGTTCTCAAGCCGTATGAATGAGGTAGAGTCTAGAGTATCTGACGTAGAAGACAGACTTACAATACAAGACCAGATGGTCAATGCACATGATGTTAAACTCTCTGTGATGCAAGCTAAAATTGAGGAATTAGAGGATAGGGCGAGGCGCAACAACTTGAGGGTCGTGGGACTACCGGAAACCGCCGAGTATTATGATCTGATAAATTTTGCAGCTACACAGCTCCCAAAACTTGTAGGGAGCAATATAGAGAACGTTAGGATTCCAATAGAGAGAGCCCATAGAATGGGCCAGCCTAGAAGTAATCTAGAGTGACAGTCAAGACCTAAACCTGTTATTATCAAATTCTTGAATTTTCAAGATAAATTCCATATCCTTAGACTATACCGTAAGAATAACAATATTATGATAGGACCTAACAAAATTTTACTATTTCAAGCTTTCTCATTGGAGACTCAAACTAAGCGTAGGGAAATGGCTCCATACTGTTCTCGATTGATTAAAGCCAATCTTAAGGCGAGATTAGTCTACCCTGCTAAGGTGATACTAGAGAAAGATGGTAAATCTCATAGCTTTACAAAGCCTGAAGCGATCAAGTCATTCTGTCACAGTATAGGAATATAACCAAGGTAATTATCATGTGAGAATGAGCCCCAAATAGGGAATCAATGGCGGTCTCAAAAGAGATGGAGACAAACATAATAAATGTAGTTAGCTTTGTGAATAGAAATTCAAATATACATAGAAGGGTGGAAAGGTGGAAAAGTGGTATCGTTTGTGGTGAGGGAGGGGGGGACCCCTCCCCTTCTTTTCCCTTCTTTTTTATGCACATTTTTCCTTTACTTTTGTACAGTTTTAAAGTTGTTCTTTTCCCTTCCCCCCTCCCCCCCTCCCCTTTTTTTTTCTCCTCTATCCCCCAGTAGCCTAAATGGTTAAGTTAAAACTTCTATCTTGGAATATTGGAGGGATCTCATCTCCGAGTAAAAGGAAATCGGTCATTAGACACCTTGGACTCCAGAACCCTGATATAGCTTTTATCCAGGAGACCCATCTCAGACCTAAGGAGGCCATTAAACTTAAAAGTAAATGAGTTGAGGAGGTCCTGTTCACAACATACGATAAATCTAAGAGAGGTTTAGCTATTTTAATAAGTAAACAACTAGATTATCAAATTAATACTGTAGAAAACTACCTAAATGGGCGATACCAAATTTTGGAGATGGAAGTAAATGGTGTTAACTTTATTTTTTGTAATGTATATGGCCCCAGCGTGTTGGATAAAAGTTTTTGGGAAGAATTAAGATTAAAACTGTTCTTGTATTCTGGGAAGAATTTGATAGTTATCGGTGATTTTAATATGGCTTTTCCCAGGTACTGGATAGATCCAAGACCAGGACGGTGATGAGGAAAGTCAGGGGAACAGATATTCTTCAAGGATTCACTAAAAGCCTGATTTTACAAGATATTTGGCGAGTACAGAATCCGGATCGTCGGAAGTACACTTGTGCCTCTTGGGCACATGCTTCATTTTCGAGGATTGATTATTTTTTAATTTCAAAGCATATGCTGAAAATGAAAATGCGGGCAGAAATTCAGGATATCGTCATCTCTGATCACGCTATCATCTCCTTAGAGATAGATCTAACTGGTAGAGTATCTGCAGCAAATAAGTTTTTTTTTCCCCAATATCTCTATAACAACCCCCATTTTAAAAAATGGATCCAAAAGAGATGGTACCAATTTGTGACTGATAACCAAGACTATCCCTCTGGGAAACTGCGAAAGCAGTTTTCAGAGGGGAGATTAAGGCGTATACAGTAAGAATGAGGGCAATTTGGGGGAAAAGGGAGGAACAATTAGCAAATACCTTAAGTAATAACTACAGGAGATACCTTGTTGATCCTTCGCCTGAGCAATGGCAAAAATATAAAGATAGTAAAACTATATATGATCTCTTCTTGAAACAACATTCCGTATCAGAGGACTTAAAGTTGAAGGCCTTATATACTGGAGTACATGGGGTTTCAGCTAAATACCTAGCAAGGATTATTAACACTAGACAGCAGAAAAACTATATAGCAGCAGTTAAACATAGGAATACTAGAGTGACTGATCCCCCAGGAATAAGAGAAGCCTTCTTTCAGACTTACCAAGAATTATATGCGGAGAAACAGATTCTATCCTTGCCTCAAATTAAGAAAGAGGATCTTCAAGAACTGAATAAGCCCTTTTTTCTGTTGAAGAGATTGCAAAGGCTATCCAGAAGTTGAAGTTAGGGAAAACCCCTGGGCCAGATTCCCTGCCGGCAGAATTTTATAAACTACTTCCTGATCAGATCCCGACGGTTTTAGTCAATCTATTTAACGATTATTTCATCAGGAATAAACCTCAATTCACGCTGTTTGCAGCTTCTAATATAGTCTTAATTCCCAAGAAAGGCAAAGATTTAGAGCTAACTACATCATATAGGCCTATCTCGCTCTTGAATCAGGACTATAAGATCTTGACATATATCTTGGCTAGTAGACTGAAAGCTCCCTTAGGTGACTTGGTTCACTCGGATCAGACGGGCTTTATGATGGGTAGGAGTCCCGTTAAAAATCTCAGGAAAATACAATTGGTCCTAGATTACCTTTGGAACAAAATAGAAAGACAAAGGCCCTCTCCTAAACCAGATCTCGCCATACTCACAATCTACGCTGAAAAGGCGTTCGATTCCATCATATGGGATCACTTGCTAACAGCACTAGGAAAATTCGGTATAATCGGTTCCTTTCAACATTTTATTACACAATAATACAAGGGGCCGACTTCTACACTTATAGTGAATGGGGAATTGACTGAGAAAATTATTCTTGGGTGGGGCACTCGTCAGGGGTGCCCTCTGTCCCCATTTCTCTTTAATCTATCTCTCGAACCTCTTGCAATCCTTTTGAGAAGAGAATTGCAGGGTATTCAGTTAGGAGGACATAAGTTAGTTCTGTCTCTGTTCGCAGACGATCTTCTGCTCTTTCTTAGTAACTCAAGGATAGCTATCCCCCGACTACTGGAATTATGCAATCTCTTCAGCTCCTTTTCAGGGTACAAAATCAATTATGAAAAATCAGAGATCATGTGGATACGTAAACCCCTAGTCCCCTGCAACCATCCATTTTTAGAAACTTCTCAGATAACGTACTTAGGAATTACATTGAGTAGGGACCCCAATAGGTGGTATGACCTGAATTTCAAACAGTGTATTAAGGGCTTGGTTCTGAAACTACAGAACTGGGGCAATCTCCCCCTATCTCTCACTGCTCGAATTATGTTAATTAAAGTGGTGCTCTTTCCCAAAAACTTATATTTTTTGCAGAATCTCCCGCTTCTGCTATTCAAGAAAGATCTAGTTACCCTCAACAGGGCATTTAACCAGTTCATATGGCAAGGCAAGAAACCACAAATCTCATTATTTAAATTAACACTCCCTAAAGCTTTTGGAGGCATGGCGTGTCCCAACATAAAACTATACAATTACTCTGCAGTAGCAAAATTCGCTCTGGATTGGATCACCGAAAAGGGTCTAAGCTTGTTTTACGAGATAGAATCCGCATTGATAAAACCGTTTAGTCTAAAGTCGATCCTTCACCATGCGGCAAATAAACTTCCAGATCAAGTATATCAGATGCTTACCTTTAAGTATATTGTGCATGCAATGCAGAAAATATGTAAGGAACTGGGAGTAGATTTCAGGAAATCAGAATTTTTACCTTTAATCAGTAACCCGAGCTTTCCAATAGCTTGCGAACCTTCGGTTTTTGAGCTATGGGTTAAACATGGAGTGAATTATGTAATACAGATATGTGAAAGTAACAATTTGAGACTTCGATCGTTTGAGAACATTGCTCACCAATTCCATCTTCCAAGGACAAGTTTCTTTGCATACCTACAAATTAGGCACTGGGTGGAGAAATTGAGATTAGATGCAGGGCCGGGGATAGATAGTAAATACTTGAAGTGTATAATTTCACAATACAGTGATGGGGTGAACACGATCTCCCAAGTATATCAAGCTATTATGAAGGTTGGGGGCCAGAATAATCTTGTAGATATTTCAATAAAATGGGCAAAAGAAAAACTAAGAGTAGAGAGTGAGGATATAACACAGAGCATCTCTCTGGCAGCTAGGGCAACCTTTATGCACACATGGAAAGAACCCATATAAAATTAGTAAACAGGGCTTATCTCACTCCAGCCAGGCTGGCAAAATGGAGCTGGAAAAATAGGAACTGTCCCAAATGCAGTAAGGAATGCACAGATTACATACATTCCTTTTGGGCTTGTCCCAAAGTAGCCCAATTTTGGCAGAAGATACATTTTTGGGCTTCTAAGATAATGGGGACTAGGGTTAAACTGATGTTACAGCAGGTACTGTTTTTATGTAAGCATACCATTACCCTACCTAATAATAGACTCATTAACTTATTTGTTTTTGAAAGAAGTCCAGTATCAAATGGTGTTGGAGCAATATAATACAAGATCCATTAATCCAAAACAAGTCTCTAGATTTTTCAGTAAATGGAAGATCTATATTATTTCACTCCCTATGGATTTAAAAAAAACAGGTGGTGCGATACTTTAATTCTTCCCCCTGGCTGCAACATCAAATAGAACGAGGCTTGTTCCCTAGACTATGGTTGTGCAATGAATAGGGGAGTGGTGGGCTTACTATCTTCCCCTCTCTCCCCCCCCCTTTTTTTTCTTTTTTTTTTTCCCTTTTTTTTTTTCTTTTCTTTTTTTCCTTCCTTCCCCCTCCTCCCTCCTACTTGATCTTGATTACTATTAGCCTTCAGTATAGGTCTGTGATAACTTAATACATATAAGCTATAATAGGGATTCAGTATTTGCTCAGAACTAGGAAGTAGTAGAGGAGACTCAACCAATAGACGTATTCCCTGATATAGTTAGTGAGAGCAGTGGTCGCCTCAGAAATTATTTTAAGTTAAACTACTCTCTAGAAGAGTTAAACGACATATATTGAAGAGGTCGAATAGTCAAGGTATCTAGATATTAGCATAACTAGTTTGCGCAGATGATTGTATATATTCAATGTGGTAATAAGTTTAGAACTAGGAGAGGAGGATACCTTTCTATTAATATTAATGCAACCAAAAGATAATGATCTCCTCTTTCTTTGCCCTTTTTTTTCTTTTCTTATTTATTTGTTTTCTTTCCTTTATGGCTGAAACAGCTAAAGCAGCTGGAATCTGGAAACATTTATATAGTTTGGTGTGTTGTTAACTATATTAGATTTGTAACAATGGTAATTTACTACGCAATAGAATTGTATTGTATGGGAGCTGTGTCTCCTAACACTGTTTGTTTACTTTATAATGATCAATAAAAAAAAAAAAAAAATATTTTAAAAAAAACTTTTTTGACTGTGAAACATCATTCAGCTAGTGTAATCTAATTGCAGTTGCCTGCCTGCCAGCATGTGTGCCAGGCCCACTTGCCAACTAGTGCCACCAATCAGATTTGTTGTAACAGTAGTGTAAATATTTAAATTAAAAAAATGTGGACTGTGAAACATCAGTCTGCTATTGTAATCTTATTGCATTTGCCTGCCTGCCTGCCTACCTGCCTGCCAGCGTGTGTTCCAGGCCCACTTGCCAAGTTAGTGGCACCACTCATATTTGTTGTAACAGTAGTTTAAATATTTAAAAAATAAACATTTTTGACTGTGAAACATATGATGTTTCCAGATTCCATATAAAAAGGCTGAAGGAGAACAACCTGTACTGGGTGTCCAAGCATCTTTTTCCATCTTCCGGTTCCTAAAAATTATCTCCGGGTTCCTAAAATCGATGCCATACCTGTACTCTATTGTGCAAAAGGATGGCGTATGTGGTATTTCATGCTGTTGTGCCTGTTGAGGGTCGGGGACCCAAGTATAAAAAGGCTGAAGGAGAACAACCTGTACTGGGTGTCCAAGCATCTTTTTCCATCTCCCGGTTCCTAAAAATTATCTCTGGATTCCTAAAATCGATGCCATACCTGTACTCTATAGTGCAAAAGGATGGCATATTTGGTATTTCATGCTGTTGTGCCTGTTGAGGGTCGGGGACCCTCGTATAAAAAGGCTGAAGGAGAACGACCTGTACTGGGTGTCCAAGCATCTTTTTCCATCTCCCGGTTCCTAAAAATTATCTCCAGGTTTTTTAAAATCGATGCCATACCTGTACTCTATTGTGCAAAAGGATGGCATATGTGGTATTTAATGCTGTTGTGCCTGTTGAGGGTCGGGGACCCAAGTATAAAAAGGCTGAAGGAGAATGACCTGTACTGGGTGTCCAAGCATCTTTTTCCATCTCCCGGTTCCTAAAAATTATCTCCGGGTTCCTAAAATCGATGCCATACCTGTACTCGATTGTGCAAAAGGATGGCATATGTGGTGTTTCATGCTGCTGTTTCTGTTGAGGGTCGGGGACCCTCGTATAAAAGGCTGAAGGAGAACGACCTGTACTGGGTGTCCAAGAATCTTTTTCCATCTCCCGGTTCCTAAATTATCTCCGGGTTCCTAAAATCGATGCCATACCTGTACTCTATTGTGCAAAAGGATGGCGTATGTGGTATTTCATGCTGTTGTGCCTGTTGAGGGTCGGGGACCCAAGTATAAAAAGGTTGAAGGAGAAAAACCTGTACTGGGTGCCCAAGCATCTTTTTCCATCTCCCGGTTCCTAAAAATTATCTCCGGGTTCCTAAAATCGATACCATACCTGTACTCTATCGTGCAAAAAGGATGGCATATTTGGTATTTCATGCTGTTGTGCCTGTTGAGGGTCGGGGACCCTCGTATAAAAAGGCTGAAGGAGAACAACCTGTACTGGGTGTCCAAGCATCTTTTTCCATCTCCCGGTTCCTAAAAATTATCTCCTGGTTCCTAAAATCGATGCCATACCTGTACTCTATTGTGCAAAAGGATGGCATATGTGGTGTTTCATGCTATTGTTTCTGTTGAGGGTCGGGGACCCTCGTATAAAAAGGCTGAAGGAGAACGACCTGTACTGGGTGTCCAAGAATCTTTTTCCATCTCCTGGTTCCTAAAAATTATCTCCGGGTTCCTAAAATCGATGCCATACCTGTATTCTATTGTGCAAAAGGATGGCATATGTGGTATTTAATGCTGTTGTGCCTGTTGAGGGTAGGGGACCCAAGTATAAAAAGGCTGAAGGAGAACGACCTGTACTGGGTGTCCAAGCATCTTTTTCCATCTCCCGGTTCCTAAAAATTATCTCCGGGTTCCTAAAATCGATGACATACCTGTACTCTATTGTGAAAAAGGATGGCATATGTGGTATTTCATGCTGTTGTGCCTGTTGAGGGTCGGGGACCCAAGTAAAAAAAGGCTTAAGGAGAACAACCTGTACTAGGTGTCCAAGCATCTTTTTCCATCTCCCGGTTCCTAAAAATTATCTCTGGGTTCCTAAAATCAATGCCATACCTGTACTCTATTGAGCAAAAGGATGGCATATGTGGTATTTCATGCTGTTGTGCCTGTTGAGGGTCGGGGACCCAAGTATAAAAAGGCTGAAGGAGAACGACCTGTACTGGGTGTCCAAACATCTTTTTCCATCTCCCGGATGTAGCGGTACTCCACTAGGGGGTCTCCCTTCCTCTGTCCAAACCCAGGGGTGCCACCGGATAGTGGGACCAGAGATATATTGGCTGAGACCGGGGTCAAGCCAGCGGGTGTATCTCCCCCAGCTGGGCTGGTCTCAGTGGACTCCCAGTCAGGTAGCGTCCTCTCTGCCCTGCAGCTCTTTATTGGCAGGTATCGTCCCCTCTGCCTGTCTGCTTCTAGGCAGGAATAAATCCCCCTGCCAGGCTGCTTCTTGGCAGGAATAGCTACCTATGCCTCCAAATAGTGGGACCAGGGCTATCTTGGCTGAGACCAGGGTCAAGCCAGCGGCTGTATCTCCCCCAGCTGGGCTGGTCTCAGTGGGCTCCCAGGCAGGTAGCGTCCCCTCTGTCTGTCTGCTTCTAGGCAGGAATAGATCCCTCTGCCTCACTGCACACTTCCAGCAGGTAGCGTGCCCTCTGGTTTCTTATAGGCAGAAATCGATCCCTATGCCTTGCTGCTCCTTTCAGGCAGGCCAGCTCTTTGCAAACAGGCCCACAGACTCTGTAACAGAATGCAGGGTCAAAACCTCAAAACTGGTATACCTGAAAGAATCAGACAGCAAAAAAAGGCAATCCCGGACCCCAACCTGTACTCGATTGTGCAAAAGGATGGCATATGTGGTGTTTCATGCTGTTGTTTCTGTTGAGGGTCGGGGACCCAAGTATAAAAAGGCTGAAGGAGAATGACCTGTACTGGGTGTCCAAGCATCTTTTTCCATCTCCCGGTTCCTAAAAATGATCTCCGGTTTCCTAAAATCGATGCCATACCTGTACTCGATTGTGCAAAAGGATGGCATATGTGGTGTTTCATGCTGTTGTTTCTGTTGAGGGTTGGGGACCCTCGTATAAAAAGGCTGAAGGAGAACGACCTGTACTGGGTGTCCAAGCATCTTTTTCCATCTCCTGGTTCCTAAAAATTATCTCCGGGTTCCTAAAATCGATGCCATACCTGTACTCGATTGTGCAAAAGGATGGCATATGTGGTATTTAATGCTGTTGTGCCTGTTGAGGGTCGGGGACCCAAATATAAAAAGGCTGGGGGAGAACGACCTGTACTGGGTGTCCAAGCATCTTTTTCCATCTCCCGTATCCTAAAAATTATCTCCGGGTTCCTAAAATCGATGCCATACCTGTACTCTATTGTGCAAAAGGATGGCATATGTGGTATTTCATGCTGTTGTGCCTGTTGAGGGTCGGGGACCCAAGTATAAAAAGGCTTAAGGAGAACAACCTGTACTGGGTGTCCAAGCATCTTTTTCCATCTCCCGGTTCCTAAAAATTATCTCTGGGTTCCTAAAATCGATGCCATACCTGTACTATATTGAGCAAAAGGATGGCATATGTGGTATTTCATGCTGTTGTGCCTGTTGAGGGTCGGGGACCCAAGTATAAAAAGGCTGAAGGAGAACGACCTGTACTGGGTGTCCAAACATCTTTTTCCATCTCCCGGATGTAGCGGTACTCCACTAGGGGTTCTCCCTTCCTCTGTCCAAACCGAGGGGTGCCACCGGATAGTGGGACCAGAGATATATTGGCTGAGACTGGGGTCAAGCCAGCGGGTGTATCTCCCCCAGCTGGGCTGGTCTCAGTGGACTCCCAGTCAGGTAGCGTCCTTTCTGCCCTGCAGCTCTTTATTGGCAGGTATCGTCCCCTCTGCCTGTCTGCTTCTAGGCAGGAATAAATCCCCCTGCCAGGCTGCTTCTTGGCAGGAATATCTCCCTATGCCTCCAAATAGTGGGACCAGGGCTATCGTGGCTGAGACCAGGGTCAAGCCAGCGGCTGTATCTCCCCCAGCTAGGCTGGTCTCAGTGGGCTCCCAGGCAGGTAACGTCCCCTCTGCCTGTCTGCTTCTAGGCAGGAATAGATCCCTCTGCCTCACTGCACACTTCCAGCAGGTAGCGTGCCCTCTGGTTTCTTATAGGCAGGAATCGATCCCTATGCCTTGCTGCTCCTTTCAGGCAGGCCAGCTCTTTGCATACAGGCCCACAGACTCTGTAACAGAATGCAGGGTCAGAACCTCAAAACTAGTATACCTGAAAGAATCAGACAGCACAAAAAGGCAATCCCGGACCCCAACCTGTACTCGATTGTGCAAAAGGATGGTATATGTGGTGTTTCATGCTGTTGTTTCTGTTGAGGGTCGGGGACTCAAGTATAAAAAGGCTGAAGGAGAATGACCTGTACTGGGTGTCCAAGCATCTTTTTCCATCTCCCGGTTCCTAAAAATAATCTCCGGTTTCCTAAAATCGATGCCATACCTGTACTCTATTGAGCAAAAGGATGGCATATGTGGTATTTCATGCTGTTGTGCCTGTTGAGGGTCGGGGACCCAAGTATAAAAAGGCTGAAGGAGAACGACCTGTACTGGGTGTCCAAACATCTTTTTCCATCTCCCGGATGTAGCGGTACTCCACTAGGGGGTCTCCCTTCCTCTGTCCAAACCCAGGGGTGCCACCGGATAGTGGGACCAGAGATATATTGGCTGCGACCGGGGTCAAGCCAGTGGGTGTATCTCCCCCAGCTGGGCTGGTCTCAGTGGACTCCCAGTCAGGTAGCGTCCTCTCTGCCCTGCAGCTCTTTATTGGCAGGTATCGTCCCCTCTGCCTGTCTGCTTCTAGGCAGGAATAAATCCCCCTGCCAGGCTGCTTCTTGGCAGGAATAGCTCCCTATGCCTCCAAATAGTGGGACCAGGGCTATCGTGGCTGAGACCAGGGTCAAGCCAGCGGCTGTATCTCCCCCAGCTGGGCTGGTCTCAGTGGGCTCCCAGGCAGGTAGCGTCCCCTCTGCCTGTCTGCTTCTAGGCAGGAATAGATCCCTCTGCCTCACTGCACACTTCCAGCAGGTAGCGTGCCCTCTGGTTTCTTATAGGCAGGAATCGATCCCTATGCCTTGCTGCTCCTTTCAGGCAGGCCAGCTCTTTGCATACAGGCCCACAGACTCTGTAACAGAATGCAGGGTCAGAACCTCAAAACTGGTATACCTGAAAGAATCAGACAGCACAAAAAGGCAATCCCGGACCCCAACCTGTACTCGATTGTGCAAAAGGAAAGCATATGTGGTGTTTCATGCTGTTGTTTCTGTTGAGGGTCGGGGACCCAAGTATAAAAAGGCTGAAGGAGAACGACCTGTACTGGGTGTCCAAGCATCTTTTTCCATCTCCCGGTTCCTAAAAATTATCTCCGGGTTCCTAAAATCGATGCCATACCTGTACTCGACTGTGCAAAAGGATGGCATATGTGGTGTTTCATGCTGTTGTTTCTGTTGAGGGTCGGGGACCCTCGTATAAAAAGGCTGAAGGAGAACGACCTGTACTGGGTGTCCAAGCATCTTTTTCCATCTCCTGGTTCCTAAAAATTATCTCCGGGTTCCTAAAATCGATGCCATACCTGTACTCGATTGTGCAAAAGGATGGCATATGTGGTATTTAATGCTGTTGTGCCTGTTGAGGGTCGGGGACCCAAGTATAAAAAGGCTTAAGGAGAACAACCTGTACTGGATGTCCAAGCATCTTTTTCCATCTCCCGGTTCCTAAAAATTATCTCTGGGTTCCTAAAATCGATGCCATACCTGTACTCTATTGAGCAAAAGGATGGCATATGTGGTATTTCATGCTGTTGTGCCTGTTGAGGGTCGGGGACCCAAGTATAAAAAGGCTGAAGGAGAACGACCTGTACTGGGTGTCCAAACATCTTTTTCCATCTCCCGGATGTAGCGGTACTCCACTAGGGGTTCTCCCTTCCTCTGTCCAAACCGAGGGGTGCCACCGGATAGTGGGACCAGAGATATATTGGCTGAGACTGGGGTCAAGCCAGCGGGTGTATCTCCCCCAGCTGGGCTGGTCTCAGTGGACTCCCAGTCAGGTAGCGTCCTCTCTGCCCTGCAGCTCTTTATTGGCAGGTATCGTCCCCTCTGCCTGTCTGCTTCTAGGCAGGAATAAATCCCCCTGCCAGGCTGCTTCTTGGCAGGAATAGCTCCCTATGCCTCCAAATAGTGGGACCAGGGCTATCGTGGCTGAGACCAGGGTCAAGCCAGCGGCTGTATCTCCCCCAGCTAGGCTGGTCTCAGTGGGCTCCCAGGCAGGTAACGTCCCCTCTGCCTGTCTGCTTCTAGGCAGGAATAGATCCCTCTGCATCACTGCACACTTCCAGCAGGTAGCGTGCCCTCTGGTTTCTTATAGGCAGGAATCGATCCCTATGCCTTGCTGCTCCTTTCAGGCAGGCCAGCCCTTTGCATACAGGCCCACAGACTCTGTAACAGAATGCAGGGTCAGAACCTCAAAACTAGTATACCTGAAAGAATCAGACAGCACAAAAAGGCAATCCCAGACCCCAACCTGTACTCGATTGTGCAAAAGGATGGCATATGTGGTGTTTCATGCTGTTGTTTCTGTTGAGGGTCGGGGACCCAAGTATAAAAAGGCTGAAGGAGAATGACCTGTACAGGGTGTCCAAGCATCTTTTTCCATCTCCCGGTTCCTAAAAATTATCTCCGGGTTAATAAAATCGATGCCATACCTGTACTCTATTGAGCAAAAGGATGGCATATGTGGTATTTCATGCTGTTGTGCCTGTTGAGGGTCGGGGACCCAAGTATAAAAAGGCTGAAGGAGAACGACCTGTACTGGGTGTCCAAACATCTTTTTCCATCTCCCGGATGTAGCGGTACTCCACTAGGGGGTCTCCCTTCCTCTGTCCAAACCCTGGGGTGCCACCCGATAGTGGGACCAGAGATATATTGGCTGAGACCGGGGTCAGGCCAGCGGGTGTATCTCCCCCAGCTGGGCTGGTCTCAGTGGACTCCCAGTCAGGTAGCGTCCTCTCTGCCCTGCAGCTCTTTATTGGCAGGTATCGTCCCCTCTGCCTGTCTGCTTCTAGGCAGGAATAAATCCCCCTGCCAGGCTGCTTCTTGGCAGGAATAGCTCCCTATGCCTCCAAATAGTGGGACCAGGGCTATCGTGGCTGAGACCAGGGTCAAGCCAGCGGCTGTATCTCCCCCAGCTGGGCTGGTCTCAGTGGGCTCCCAGGTAGGTAGCGTCCCCTCTGCCTGTCTGCTTCTAGGCAGGAATAGATCCCTCTGCCTCACTGCACACTTCCAGCAGGTAGCGTGCCCTCTGGTTTCTTATAGGCAGGAATCGATCCCTATGCCTTGCTGCTCCTTTCAGGCAGGCCAGCTCTTTGCATACAGGCCCACAGACTCTGTAACAGAATGCAGGGTCAGAACCTCAAAACTGGTATACCTGAAAGAATCAGACAGCACAAAAAGGCAATCCCGGACCCCAACCTGTACTCGATTGTGCAAAAGGAAAGCATATGTGGTGTTTCATGCTGTTGTTTCTGTTGAGGGTCGGGGACCCAAGTATAAAAAGGCTGAAGGAGAATGACCTGTACTGGGTGTCCAAGCATCTTTTTCCATCTCCCGGTTCCTAAAAATTATCTCTGGGTTCCTAAAATCGATGCCATACCTGTACTTGATTGTGCAAAAGGATGGCATATGTGGTGTTAAATTATGTTGTTTCTGTTGAGGGTCGGGGACCCTCGTATAAAAAGGATGAAGGAGAACGACCTGTACTGGGTGTCCAAGCATCTTTTTCCATCTCCCGGTTCCTAAAAATTATCTCTGGGTTCCTAAAATCGATGCCATATCTGTACTCGATTGTGCAAATGGATGGCATATGTGGTGTTTCATGCTGTTGTTTCTGTTGAGGGTCGGGGACCCTCGTATAAAAAGGCTGAAGGAGAACGACCTGTACTGGGTGTCCAAGCATCTTTTTCCATCTCCCGGTTCCTAAAAATTATCTCCGGGTTCCTAAAATCGATGGCATACCTGTACTCGATTGTGCAAAAGGATGGCATATGTGGTGTTTCATGCTGTTGTTTCTGTTGAGGGTCGGGGACCCTCGTATAAAAAGGCTGAAGGAGAACAACCTGTACTGGGTGTCCAAGCATCTTTTTCCATCTACCGGTTCCTAAAAATTATCTCAGGGTTCCTAAAATCGATGCCATACCTGTACTCTATTGTGCAAAAGGATGGCATATGTGGTATTTCATGCTGTTGTGCCTGTTGAGGGTCGGGGACCCAAGTATAAAAAGGCTGAAGGAGAACGACCTGTACTGGGTGTCCAAGCATCTTTTTCCATCTCCCGGTTCCTAAAAATGATCTCCGGGTTCCTAAAATCGATGCCATACCTGTACTCGATTGTGCAAAAGGATGGCATATGTGGTGTTTCATGCTGTTGTTTCTGTTGAGGGTCGGAGACCCTCGTATAAAAAGGCTGAAGGAGAACAACCTGTACTGGGTGTCAAAGCATCTTTTTCCATCTCCCGGTTCCTAAATATTATCTCCGGGTTCCTAAAATCGATGCCATACCTGTACTCTATTGTGCAAAAGGATGGCATATGTGGTATTTCATGCTGTTGTGCCTGTTGAGGGTCGGGGACCCAAGCATAAAAAGGCTTAAGGAGAACAACCTGTACTGGGTGTCCAAGCATCTTTTTCCATCTCCCGGTTCCTAAAAATTATCTCTGGGTTCCTAAAATTGATGCCATACCTGTACTCTATTGAGCAAAAGGATGGCATATGTGGTATTTCATGCTGTTGTGCCTGTTGAGGGTCGGGGACCCAAGTATAAAAAGGCTGAAGGAGAACAACCTGTACTGGGTGTCCAAACATCTTTTTCCATCTCCCGGATGTAGCGGTACTCCACTAGGGGGTCTCCCTTCCTCTGTCCAAACCCAGGGGTGCCACCGGATAGTGGGACCAGAGATATATTGGCTGAGACCGGGATCAAGCCAGTGGGTGTATCTCCCCCAGCTGGGCTGGTCTCAGTGGACTCCCAGTCAGGTAGCGTCCTCTCTGCCCTGCAGCTCTTTATTGGCAGGTATCGTCCCCTCTGCCTGTCTGCTTCTAGGCAGGAATAAATCCCCCTGCCAGGCTGCTTCTTGGCAGGAATAGCTCCCTATGCCTCCAAATAGTGGGACCAGGGCTATCGTGGCTGAGACCAGGGCCAAGCCAGCGGCTGTATCTCCCCCAGCTGGGCTGGTCTCAGTGGGCTCCCAGGCAGGTAGCGTCCCCTCTGCCTGTCTGCTTCTAGGCAGGAATAGATCCCTCTGCCTCACTGCACACGTCCAGCAGGTAGCGTGCCCTCTGGTTTCTTATAGGCAGGAATCGATCCCTATGCCTTGCTGCTCCTTTCAGGCAGGCCAGCTCTTTGCATACAGGCCTACAGACTCTGTAACAGAATGCAGGGTCAGAACCTCAAAACTGGTATACCTGAAAGAATCAGACAGCACAAAAAGGCAATCCTGGACCCCAACCTGTACTCGATTGTGCAAAAGGATGGCATATGTGGTGTTTCATGCTGTTGTTTCTGTTGAGGGTCGGGGACCCTCGTATAAAAAGGCAGAAGGAGAACGACCTGTACTGGGTGTCCAAGCATCTTTTTCCATCTCCCGTTGCCTAAAAATTATCTCCGGGTTCCTAAAATCGATGCCATACCTGTACTCTATTGTGCAAAAGGATGGCATATGTGGTGTTTCATGCTGTTGTTTCTGTTGAGGGTCAGGGACCCTCGTATAAAAAGGCTGAAGGAGAACAACCTGTACTGGGTGTCCAAGCATCTTTTTCCATCTCCCGGTTCCTAAAAATTATCTCCGGGTTCCTAAAATCAATGCCATACCTGTACTCTATTGTGCAAAAGGATGGCATATGTGGTATTTAATGCTGTTGTGCCTGTTGAGGGTCGGGGACCCAAGTATAAAAAGGCTGAAGGAGAACGACCTGTACTGGGTGTCCAAGCATCTTTTTCCATCTCCCGGTTCCTAAAAATTATCTCTGGGTTCCTAAAATCGATGCCATACCTGTACTCTATTGTGCAAAAGGATGGCATATGTGGTATTTCATGCTGTTGTGCCTGTTGAGGGTCGGGGACCGAAGTATAAAAAGGCTTAATGAGAACAACCTGTACTGGGTGTCCAAGCATCTTTTTCCATCTCCCGGTTCCTAAAAATTATCTCTGGGTTCCTAAAATCGATGCCATACCTGTACTCTATTGAGCAAAAGGATGGCATATGTGGTATTTCATGCTGTTGTGCCTGTTGAGGGTCGGGGACCCAAGCATAAAAAGGCTTAAGGAGAACAACCTGTACTGGGTGTCCAAACATCTTTTTCCATCTCCCGGATGTAGCGGTACTCCACTAGGGGGTCTCCCTTCCTCTGTCCAAACCCAGGGGTGCCACCGGATAGTGGGACCAGAGATATAGTTGCTGAGACCGGGGTCAAGCCAGCGGGTGTATCTCCCCCAGCTGGGCTGGTCTCAGTGGACTCCCAGTCAGGTAGCGTCCTCTCTGCCCTGCAGCTCTTTATTGGCAGGTATCGTCCCTTCTGCCTGTCTGCTTCTAGGCAGGAATAAATCCCCCTGCCAGGCTGCTTCTTGGCAGGAATAGCTCCCTATGCCTCCAAATAGTGGGACCAGGGCTATCAGTGGGCTCCCAGGCAGGTAGCGTCCCCTCTGCTCTCTGCTTCTAGGCAGGAATAGATCCCTCTGCCTCACTGCACACTTCCAGCAGGTAGCGTGCCCTCTGGTTTCTTATAGGCAGGAATCGATCCCTATGCCTTGCTGCTCCTTTCAGGCAGGCCAGCTCTTTGCATACAGGCCCACAGACTCTGTAACAGAATGCAGGGTCAGAACCTCAAAACTGGTATACCTGAAAGAATCAGACAGCGCAAAAAGGGAATTCCGGACCCCAACCTGTACTCAATTGTGCAAAAGGAAGTAACCTTACTAGTGATGTCCCGAACTGTTCGTCCGCGGACGGTTCACAGCGAACATAGCTTGTTCACATTCGATCCGCCCCCTATTTGTGTCATCATTGAGGAAACTTTGACCCTGTATGTCACAGCCGTCTGACACATTAGAGCCAATCAACATCAGACACTCCCTCACAGACCCTCCCAGCTACTCGGAAGCCGCCATTTTAGACTCATAACGACCTTGCTTTCTTAGTGAGAGGACGTGTTGTGTTTGTGCTCCTGACATGATAGAGAAATACATAGCTAGGCTAGTGTATTTAGTGTCCACTACAGTCCAGAAGGACTCCACTCATCTCTGCTGCAAGGACAGCACCACAAAAAGCCCTTTTTAGGGCTATATTTCGTACCGTTTTTTTTTTCCGTATTTTTATTAGCATTTGCCTGGCTTTCAGCCTGTGTGTTTAAGGCTCACAGCATATGCTGTGATTACTGCGACCACTGATATCTCCATAACAACATTAGTTTAAAATTAACTAACCAAAATTTTTAATTATTTTGCTAGTGTAATTTTTTTTCATTTTCTATCAGGCCTGTGTCACACAGCATATACTCTGGTTCATTGCTCTGTGCCAGCCACCAATGTTAATATCTGTTAACATTATTTTAAATTTAAAAAAAAAAAAAAATTTGCTAGTGTAATCTAATTACATTTTCTATCAGGCCTGTGTCTGTCAGGCTCACTCAGCATTAATATACCTATTTTTTTTTTCAGTCTTTTGGTTAATTGGTCTGTGCCAGGCAGCCACCACTCATATCTTCTTCACCTTAGTTTAAATATAAAAAAAAAGTTTAAATTTTTTTGATAGTGTAATCTAATATCATTTTCTATCAGGCCTGTGTGTTTTGCTGACATACAGAGCCTACTGTTTTTACTTGCTGCCCTCCCTAGTCTATGAGCCACGACTCATATGTGTTTAACCTTTATTTAATTCCCCCCCCCCAAAAAATAATTTAAATCATTTTTCTAGTGTAATCTAATAGTATTTTCTGTCAGGCGTGTGTGTATCTGACTTACAGAGCCTACTGTTTTTAATAGCTGCCCTTCCAAGGCTATCAGCCACGACTCATATGTATGTGCTTAACCCTTTTCTTTAAATTCCAAAAAAAAGTCTTTAAATCATTATGCTAGTGTAATCTAATTTTATTTTCTTTCAGGCCTGGGTCTAACTGTATATCTGACTTACACAGCATACTGTTGTTAATTGCTGCCCTACGTAGCAGCCAGCCAGTGCGACCACTCATATGTGCATTGCACTTCTTAACATAATTGTAATATTAAAATCTAAAATTTTAAAATATTTTGCTAGTGTAATCTAACTTAATTTTCTATCAGGCCTGTGTTTTTGTCACTTACACAGCATACTGTGTTAAATTGCTGCCCTACCTACCATCCACGACTCATATCTGCCAGCCTGTGTGCCAGGCCCAACTAGCCAATTAGTGGCACCAATCATAATTCTTGTAACAGTATCAAAAAAATTAAAAATAATAATTTTTTGCACTGCAAATATTCAGTCTACTAGTGCCATTGAATTGCAGTTTCCTCCTGCCTGGCAGCCTGTGTGCCAGGCACAAACTAGCCAATTAGTGCCACCAATCCTAGTTGCTGTAAAAGTATTGTTAATCTTTAAAATTCCAAATTGATCGCTTGTGATTCATCAGTTTGCTCGTGCCATTGAATTGCACTTTCCTCCTGCCTGCCAGCGTGTTTTCCAGGCCCAACTAGCCAATTAGTGGAACCAATCATAATTCTTGTAACAGTATATAAAAAAATAAAAATCATAATTTTTTTGGACTGCAAATATCCTAGTGCCATTGAATTGCATTTTCCTCCTGCCTGCCAGCCTGTGTGCCAGGCCGACTTTCAAAATATTTACACCAATCATATTTGTTGTCACAGTATTCTTAATAATTAAAAATTAAATTTTTTGGTAATTGTTCTGAATCCTCAGTTTGCTTGTGCCATTGAATTGCACTTTCCTCCTGCCTTGCAGCCTGTGTGCCAGGCCCACCTAGCCAATTATTCCCAGCAATCATATTTCTTTTAACAGTATTGCAAAAATTGTCAATCATCACTGTTTTGACTATCAGTATTCAGTTTCCTAGTGTCCTTGAATTGCATTTACCTCCTGCCTGCCAGCCTGTGTGCCAGGCCGTCTTGCCAACTATTTACACCAATCATAATTGTTGTCACAGTATTGTTACTAATTAAAATTAAAAAAAATTTGATTCTTGTTCTTAATCCTCAGTTTGCTCGTGCCATTGAATTGCACTTTTCTCCTGCCTGCCAGCCTATGTGCCAGGCCGACTTTCAAAATATTTACACCAATCATATATGTTGTCACAGTATTCTTAATAATTAAAAATACATTTTTTTGGTAATAGTTGTTCTGAATCCTCAGTTTGCTCGTGCCATTGAATTGCACTTTCCTCCTGCCTTGCAGCCTGTGTGTCAGGCCCACCTAGCCAATTATTCCCAGCAATCATATTTCTTTTAACAGTATTGCAAAAATTGTCAATCATCACTTTTTTGACTGTCAGTATTCAGTCTCCTAGTGTCCTTGAATTGCATTTACCTCCTGCCTGCCAGCCTGTGTGCCAGGCCGTCTTGCCAACTATTTACACCAATCATAATTGTCCGCAATCTTCCCCTTCACATTATTATTGTCACACTCCCTTGTACTCCTATGTCCAGCTCCCTGCTCTTGTTTTTGTTGAGGGTCCGGGACCTTCTTATAACAAGGCAAAAGGATAAAGAAGTGTACTGGGTGTCCAATCAATGTTTTTTTTTATTTGCCAATTGCAACAAATTATCTCTGGGTTTCTAAAATCAATGCCTTACCTGTTATCTATTGTTCAAAAGGATGCCATATGTCCTCTTTCCTGCAGTTGTTTCTGTTGATGGCCCTGGACCCTCTGCTAAAAAGTCCTAAGGATAAAGAAGTGTACTGGGTGTCCAATCAATGTTTTTTTCTATTTCCCGGTTCATATAAATTATCTCAGGGATTCTTAAATCAATGCCTTACCTGTAATTAATTGTTCAAAAGGATGCCATATGTCCTCTTTCAGGCTGTTTTTTCGGTTGAGGCTCCAGGACCCTCTTATAAAAAGGCCTAAGGATAAAGAAGTGTACTGGGTGTCCAATCAATTTTATTTTCTATTTCCCTGTTCATATAAATTATCTCAGGGATTCTAAAATCAATGCCTTAACTGTAATCAATTGTTCAAAAGGATGCCATATGTCCTCTTTCATGCTATTGTTTCTGCTGAGGCTCCGGAACCCTCTTATAAAAAGGCCTAAGGATAAAGAAGTGTACTGGGTGTCCAATAAACATTTTTTTCTATTTCCCTGTTCATATAAATTATCTCAGGGATTCTAAAATCAATGCCTTAACTATAATCAATTGTTCAAAAGGTTGCCATATGTCCTCTTTCATGCTGTTGTTTCTGTTGAGGCTCCGGGACCCACTTATAAAAAGGCCTAAGGATAAAGAAGTGTACTGGGTGTCCAATCAATGTTTTTTTCTATTTCCCTGTTCATATAAATTATCTCAGGGATTCTAAAATCAATGCCTTAACTGTAATCAATTGTTCAAAAGGATGCCATATGTCCTCTTTCCTGCTGTCGTTTCTGTTGAGGGTACGGGACCCTCTTATAAAAAGGCCTAAGGATAAAGAAGTGTACTGGGTGTCCAAGCATTTTTTTTTCTATTTCCCTGTTCATATAATTTATCTCAGGGATTCTAAAATCAATGCCTTAACTGTAATCAATTGTTCAAAAGGATGCCATATGTCCTCTTTCATGCTGTTGTTTCTGTTGAGGCTCCGGGACCCTCTTATAAAAAGGCCTAAGGAGAAAGAAGTGTACTGGGTGTCCACTCAATGTATTTTTCTATTTCCCATTTGACCAAAATTATCTATGGGTTTATAAAATCAATGCCTTACCTGTCATCTATTGTTCAAAAGGATGCCATATGTCTTCTTTACTGCTGTCGTTTCTGTTGAGGGTCCGGGACACTCTTATAAAAAGGCCTAAGGATAAAGAAGTGTACTGGGTGTCCAATGAATGTTTTTTTCTATTTCCCATTTGCCAAAAATTATCTCTGGGTTTCTAAAATCAATGATGTACCTGTACTCTATTGTTCAAAAGATGCCATATGTCCTCTTTCCTGCTGTTGTGTTTGTTGAGGGTCCGGAACACTCTTCTAAAAAGGCCGAAGGAGAACGACCTGTACTGTACTGGGTGTCCAATCCTGTTTTTGTTTTCAATTTCACGGTTCTTAATGAATATCGTTGTGTAACTAAAATCAATGCCATACCTGTACTCTATTGTTCAAAAGGATGGCATGTGGTGTTTCATTCAACGGCTGAAGGAGAACGACCTGTACAGCCTTGCTGCTCCTTTTAGGCAGGCCAGCTCTTTCATACATGCCCACAGACTCTGTAACGCATGCCTCTTTTAGGGAGAGGTGCAGCCATAATGCAGGGTCAGAACCTCTGCCTGCAACTGTTATACTCGATTTTGCAAAAACAACCGAGTTAGCCATGGGTGTTAATCCAAGACCGCTTGGCTTTATTTTTGTTTTGGGTGCGGCTAATCATGCAGGCCATATAGAGCTGCCACCATTTGGTGTTGTATCATCTATTAAACTAATAAGAACAGAACTACCAAAATACAGCCAATGAAGGGCCTTATGAAGTCTGAGCCAAGGTTGTATTGTAGTATTTGGTTTGGCTAATCATGATGGCCATGTAGGCCACCACCGAGAGTCCTGGAAGTAACAGGGATGATGAGATGAAAGTGCTAAGAATAGTACTACTTGAAACAACCAAGTTAGCCATGGGTGTTAATCCAAGACCGCTTGGCTTTATTTTTGTTTTGGGTGCGGCTAGTCATGCAGGCCATATAGAGCTGCCACCATTCGGTGTTGTATCAGCTATTAAACTAATAAGAACAGTACTACCAAAATACAGCCAATGAAGGGCCTTATAAAGACTGAGCCAAGGTTGGATTGTAGTATTTGGTTAGGCTAATCATGATGGCCATGTAGACCACCACCGAGAGTCCTGGAAGTAACAGGGATGATAAGATGAAAGTGCGAAGAATAGTACTACTTGAAACAACCGAGTTAGCCATGGGTGTTAATCCAAGACCGCTTGGCTTTTTTTTGGTCTGGGTGTGGCTAATCATGCAGGCCATATAGAGCTGCCACCATTCGGTGTTGTATCAGGTATTAAAATAATAAGAACAGTACTACCAAAATACAGCCAATGAAGGGCCTATGAAGACTGATCAAAGGTTAGATTGTAGTATTTTGTTAGGCTAATCATGATGGCCATGTAGACCACCCCCAAGAGGCCTGAAAGTAACAGGGATGAAAGTGCTAAGAATAGTACTAATTGAAACAACAGAGTTAGCCATGGGTGTTAGTCTAAGACTGCTTGGCTTTTTTTTGGGTTTGGGTGCGGCTAATCATGAAGGCCAGATAGACCTGCCACCATTCGGTGTTGTAACAGGTATTAAACTGCTAAGAACAGTACTACTGAACACAACCTAGTTAGTTACCATGGGTCCCAGAGCATATGTTTTGTTATTATATTTTGTAAGGGTAATCATGCAGGCCATATAGAACTCCACCAATAGGGTGAGTAACAGGTATTGAAATGCTAAGAACAGTACTACTTAACACAAAGTTAACATGGGTCCTAGAGCATATGTCTTAATATTATATTTTGTTAGGGTAATCATGCAGGCCATATAGACCTCCCCCGATAGGGTGAGTAACAGGTATTAAAATGCTAAGAAGAGTACTACTTTATACAACCTAGTTACCATGGGTGCCAGACCGCATGTCTTGTTATTCTATTTTGTAAGGGTAATCATGCAGGCCATATAGACCTCCCCAGATAGAGTGAGTAACAGGTATTAAAATGCTAAGAACAGTACTAATTAACACAAGCTAGTTACCATGGGTCCCACACCGCGTGTCTTGTTGTTATACTTTGTCAGGGTAATCATGCAGGCCATATAGACCTCCCCCAAAAGGGTGTAACAGGTATTAAAATGCTAAGAACAGTAATAATTAACACAACCTAGTTACCATGGATCACAGACCCAGAGCAGATGTCTTATTATATTTTGTATGGGTAATCATGCAGGCCGTATAGACCTCCCACGATAGGGTGAGTAACAGGTATTAAAATGCTAAGAAGAGTAATACTTAACACAACCTAGTTACCATGGGTCCCAGACCGCATGTTTTGTTATTATATTTTGTAAGGGTAATCATGCAGGCCATATAGACCTCCCCTAACAGGTATTAAAATGCAAAGGAAATTACTACTTAACACAAACTAGTTACCATGGGTCCCAGACCGCATGTTTTATTATTATATTTTGTAAGGGTAACGATGCAGGCCATATAGACCGCCACCGATAGGGTGAGTAACAGCTATTAAAATGCTAAGGACATTACTACTTAACACAACATAGTTACCATGGGTCCAAGACCCAGAGCAGATGTCTTATTATTATATTTTGTATGGGTAATCATCCAGGCCGTATAGACCTCCCCAAATAGGGGGAGTTACAGAGATTAAAGTGCTAAGAATGGTGCTACTTAAAACACAACCTAGTTAACATGGGTCCCAGACCGCATGTCTTATTATTAAATTTTTTCAGGGTAACCAGGCAGGCCATATAGACCTCCCCCGATAGGGTGGGTAACAGGGATTAAAGTGCTAAGAAAAGTACTAATTAACACAAGCTAGTTACCATGGGTCCAACACCGTGTGTCTTGTTGTTATACTTTGTCAGGGTAATCATACAGGCCATATAGACCGCCCTTAATAGGGGGAGTAACAGGGATTACAGTTCTAAGAATAGTACTACTTAAACACAACCTAGTTACCATGGGTCCCAGACCAGATGTTTTCTTATTATACTTTGTCAGGTTAATCATGCAGGCCATATAGAACTCCAACAAAAGGGTGGGTAAGAGGGATTCAAGTGATAAGAAAAGTTTTACTTAACACAACAAAATTACCATGGGTCCCAGAACGCGTGTCTTGTTGTTATACTTTGTCAGGGTAATCATAACCGCCATATAGACCTCCACCAATAGGGGGAGTTACAGGGCTGAAAGTGCAAAGAATAGTACTACTTAACACAACCTAGTTGGGTCCAAGACCGCATGTTTAATTATTAGACTTTATCAGGGTAATTATACAGGGAGTGCAGAATTATTAGGCAAGTTGTATTTTTGAGGATTAATTTTATTATTGAACAACAACCATGTTCTCAATGAACCCAAAAAACTAATTAATATCAAAGCTGAATATTTTTGGAAGTAGTTTTTTAGTTTGTTTTTAGTTTTAGCTATTTTAGGGGGATATCTGTGTGTGCAGGTGAGTATTACTGTGCATAATTATTAGGCAACTTAACAAAAAACAAATATATACCCATTTCAATTATTTATTTTTACCAGTGAAACCAATATAACATCTCAACATTCACAAATATACATTTCTGACATTCAAAAACAAAACAAAAACAAATCAGTGACCAATATAGCCACCTTTCTTTGCAAGGACACTCAAAAGCCTGCCATCCATGGATTCTGTCAGTGTTTTGATCTGTTCACCATCAACATTGCGTGCAGCGGCAACCACAGCCTCCCAGACACTGTTCAGAGAGGTGTACTGTTTTCCCTCCTTGTAAATCTCACATTTGATGATGGACCACAGGTTCTCAATGGGGTTCAGATCAGGTGAACAAGGAGGCCATGTCATTAGATTTTCTTCTTTTATACCCTTTCTTGCCAGCCACGCTGTGGAGAACTTGGACGCGTGTGATGGAGCATTGTCCTGCATGAAAATCATGTTTTTCTTGAAGGATGCAGACTTCTTCCTGTACCACTGCTTGAAGAAGGTGTCTTCCAGAAACTGGCAGTAGGACTGGGAGTTGAGCTTGACTCCATCCTCAACCCAAAAAGGCCCCACAAGCTCATCTTTGATGATACCAGCCCAAACCAGTACTCCACCTCCACCTTGCTGGCGTCTGAGTCGGACTGGAGCTCTCTGCCCTTTACCAATCCAGCCACGGGCCCATCCATCTGGCCCATCAAGACTCACTCTCATTTCATCAGTCCATAAAACCTTAGAAAAATCAGTCTTGAGATATTTCTTGGCCCAGTCTTGACGTTTCAGCTTGTGTGTCTTGTTCAGTGGTGGTCGTCTTTCAGCCTTTCTTACCTTGGCCATGTCTCTGAGTATTGCACACCTTGTGCTTTTGGGCACTCCAGTGATGTTGCAGCTCTGAAATATGGCCAAACTGGTGGCAAGTGGCATCTTGGCAGCTGCACGCTTGACTTTTCTCAGTTCATGGGCAGTTATTTTGCGCCTTGGTTTTTCACACGCTTCTTGCGACCCTGTTGACTATTTTGAATGAAACGCTTGATTGTTCGATGATCACGCTTCAGAAGCTTTGCAATTTTAAGAGTGCTGCATCCCTCTGCAAGATATCTCACTATTTTTGACTTTTCTGAGCCTGTCAAGTCCTTCTTTTGACCCATTTTGCCAAAGGAAAGGAAGTTGCCTAATAATTATTCACACCTGATATAGGGTGTTGATGTCATTAGACCACACCCCTTCTCATTACAGAGATGCACATCACCTAATATGCTTAATTGGTAGTAGGCTTTCGAGCCTATACAGCTTGGAGTAAGACAACATGCATAAAGAGGATGATGTGGTCAAAATACTCATTTGCCTAATAATTCTGCACTCCCTGTATATCTAAAAAATCTATCTATTTTTCTTCTATCGATTTTATCTATCAATGTATGTATATCTATCTATCCTATCGATTGATCTATATTCTGTCCGGACTGTTTTGAGACAGCCACTTGTGTTTCTGACAAATTTGAAGTTGGAGGACAGAACAATCATCTTCTTCCATCTCCCGGTTCCAAAAATGAAGGCCATATAGACCTCAACCGATAGGGGGAGTAACAGATTGTAGTAAAATTTTAAGAATAGTACTACTTTACACACCACGGGTCACAGACCACATGTCTTATTGTTATACTCTGTCAGGGAAATTATATATATTTCAAATCCATTTATTTATATATCAAATCGATCGAACTATCAAACGCATCGATCAAATGTAGATTGCATCTTTTGATCGATGTAATTCGTATCTATAAAATGTATATTACATATTTTGGTTGATGTCATTCGTATCTATAAAATGTATATTGCATCTTTGATTCGATAACATTCGTATCTATGAAATGTATATTGCATCTATTGATCTATGTAATTCGTATCTACCAAATGTATATTGCATCTATTGAGCTATGTACAGTGTATCGATCGTATGTATATTGCATCGAGTGAGCTATGTAATCTATGTATCTATCTATCAAATCTACCTATCTCGTGGTTCTGCAAGTGGACTGTTTGCGGTTGATTGCGGTGCGTTACACTTGGAGTTTGCTCTGTCACTGTGATGCGGCCGTAACCCTTACACTACCTGATAGATACAACATCATTACTGATGTTTTAAAGCACGTTATTGCAAACAATTTGGGAATGTTAGGTGATTTAGGCCCTTTATGGGTTAAAAGCAGACTCTGCATAAACTATGTAATTTTACATGGAAGTTTTGCCAGGGATCCCCCTCCAGCATGCCACAGTCCAGGTGTTAGTAACCTTGAAACAACTTTTACATCACTATTGTGGCCAGAAAGAGTCCTTGTAGGTTTTAAAATTCACCTGCCTATTGAATTCAATGGCAGTTTGCGAACAGAAAATTTTAAGTTTGCAACATCACTAAACCTTACCATGGGTCTCAGACCGCATGTTTTATTGTTATACTCTGTCAGGGAAATTATATAACTATCAATCAAATATATATTACATCTATTGATCTCTGTAATTCATATCTATCAAATGTATATTGCATCTATTGATGTAATTCGTACCTATCAAATGTATATTGCATCTTTTGATCCATGTAATTTGTATCTATCAAATGTATATTGCATCTTTTGATCTCTGTAATTCGTATTGATCAAATGTATATTGCATCTTTTGATCTCTGTAATTCGTATTGATCAAATGTATATTGCATCTTTGATCTATGTTATTCGTACCTATCAAATGTATATTGCATCTATTGATCTATGTAATCTATGGATCTATCTATCAAATCTATCGATCTCGTGGCCGGACTGTTTTGTGACAGCAACTTGTATTTCGGCCAAATTTGAAGTAGGAGGATAGACCAAGCATCTTCTTCCATCTCCCTGTTCAGAAAATCAAGGCCATATAGACCTCCCCCGATAGGGGGAGTAACAGGTATTAAACTGCTAAGAATAGTACTACTTAGTGCTTAACACACCACGGGTCCCAGACCGCATGCTTTATTGTTATACTCTGTCTGGGAAATTATATAACTATCAATCGTATCAATCAAATATATATTGCATCTATTGATCTCTATAATTTGTATCGATCAAATGTATATTGCATCTTTTGATCTATGTAATTCGTACCTATCAAATGTATATTGCATCTTTTGATCTATGTAATTCGTATCTATCAAATGTATATTGCATCTTTTGATCTCTGTAATTCGTATCGATCAAATGTATATTGCATCTTTTGATCTCTGTAATTCGTATCTATCAAATGTATATTGCATCTTTTGATCTCTGTAATTCGTATCGATCAAATGTATATTGCATTTTTTGATCTATGTTATTCGTACCTATCAAATGTATATTGCATCTATTGATCTATGTAATCTATGGATCTATCTATCAAATCTATCGATCTCGTGGCCGGACTGTTTTGTGACAGCAACTTGTGTTTCGGCCAAATTTGAAGTAGGAGGACAGACCAAGCATCTTCTTCCATCTCCCTGTTTCGAAAATCAAGGCCATATAGACCTCCCCCGATAGGGGGAGTAACAGGTATTAAACTGCTAAGAATAGTACTACTTAGTGCTTAACACACCACGGGTCTCAGACCGCATGTTTTATTGTTATACTCTGTCAGGGAAATTATAGATCTATCAATCGTATCAATCAAATATATATTGCATCTATTGATCTCTGTAATTCGTATCGATCAAATGTATATTGCATCTTTTGATCTATGTAATTCGTACCTATCAAATGTATATTGCATCTTTTGATCTGCCTTGCTGCTCCTTTCAGGCAGGCCAGCTCTTTGCATAGAGGCCCACAGACTCTGTAACAGATCTCTCTTGCAGGGAGAGGTGCAGCCAGAATGCAGGGTCAGAACCTCTGCAACTGGTATACTCGATTGTGCAAAAGGAAGAAACGCGTAAGGCCATGCCCACATTTACACACGCTGTGAGGAGTTAGATCCACAAACACTCTGACCCTGCGGACACGGTAATATCTGCAAAGAGACTCTGGGACTATGGGTATGCGGTTTTGACTGTGACAGCTTGACCAGATACCACAGACTTTTGGGAACTAGTGCACGGCTAACTTGGGAACGGAAGTCTGCACATGCGGTGACTGAAGGGGAGACCCATTGCACCGGAAGAGGGTTCATGGTGAGCAAGTCCCTGGGGCCTTTTGCTTTTGTGCCATATACATACCTCATTTTGTTTGAGGTTGAAAAGTGTGAGTGTGTTTTTGTCACTGTTACTTTTGCATTAAAATTCAAGTTTTATTATACTACACTCAGATCAGTCCCTTGCGCTCCTGTCCTCTTTCTCTTTTGTTATCTTCCCATCTAGCCACCTTATCCTGCCGGTGGTTTTATCCAGGACGCTGCAGTGTGGATTAGAAGACAGAGCCCTAACAAAATATTAATACAAAACGATATCCTTTAAAGTGTATTTACTTATTTAAAGTCTTCAGATAAGGTTATCTATATTTGGCACTGTTTGTTAAAAACTCTACAGAATATATATATATATCTTTTTAAAAAAAACGTATTCTATTTATAGGCATATGCATAGATATTTTAAGATTTAACCAGAAGTCAATCTTTATATTTTGGAATCTTTTATGAAATAGCAATATTAATTTAAAGTGGCTTTGATTCTTTTTTTTTTTGTTTATTTATTAATTCATTTACTTGTTGATTTTTTCATATATATTGGTGGGTTTTTATTGTAAATATCGATATTTATACAGATTCATACATATACATATAATACTTTCCACTCCTGCCAATCAATAGGTGGCGCTCTTTATTGGCAGATCGTTAGATCTTGCCTTTTTTTTTTGGCTTTGTAATTCTCTGTCTGGGAAATTATATATCTTTCAAATTAGCTATTTATCTATCAAATCTATCTATCAATCGTATCTATCAAATGTTTATTGCATCTATTGATCTATGCAATTCGTATCTATCAAATGTATATTGCATCTATTGATCTATGCAATTCATATCTATCAAATGTATATTGCATCTATTGATCTATGGAATTCGTATCTATCAAATGTATATTGCATCTATTGATCTATGCAATTCGTATCTATCAAATGTATATTGCATGTATTGATCTACGGAATTCGTATCTATCAAATGTATATTGCATCTATTGATCTATATAATTCATATCTATCAAATGTATATTGCATCTTTTGATCTATGTAATTCGTATCTATCAAATGTATATTACATCTATTGATGTAATTCGTATCTATCAAATGTATATTGCATCTTTTGATCCATGTAATTCGTATCTATCAAATGTATATTGCATCTTTTGATCTATGTAATTCGTATCTATCAAATGTATATTGCATCTTTTGATCTATGTAATTCGTATCTATCAAATGGAAATTGCATCTTTTGATCTATGTAATTCGTATCTATCAAATGTATATTGCATCTTTTGATCTATGTAATTGGTATCTATCAAATGTATATTGCATCTTTTGATCTCTGTAATTCGTATTGATCAAATGTATATTGCATCTTTTGATCCATGTAATTTGTATCTATCAAATGTATATTGCATCTTTTGATCTCTGTAATTCGTATTGATCAAATGTATATTGCATCTTTTGATCTCTGTAATTCGTATTGATCAAATGTATATTGCATCTTTGATCTATGTTATTCGTACCTATCAAATGTATATTGCATCTATTGATCTATGTAATCTATGGATCTATCTATCAAATCTATCGATCTCGTGGCCGGACTGTTTTGTGACAGCAACTTGTGTTTCGGCCAAATTTGAAGTAGGAGGACAGACCAAGCATCTTCTTCCATCTCCCTGTTTCGAAAATCAAGGCCATATAGACCTCCCCCGATAGGGGGAGTAACAGGTATTAAACTGCCAAGAATAGTACTACTTAGTGCTTAACACACCACGGGTCTCAGACCGCATGTTTTATTGTTATACTCTGTCAGGGAAATTATAGATCTATCAATCGTATCAATCAAATATATATTGCATCTATTGATCTCTGTAATTCGTATCGATCAAATGTATATTGCATCTTTTGATCTATGTAATTCGTACCTATCAAATGTATATTGCATCTTTTGATCTGCCTTGCTGCTCCTTTCAGGCAGGCCAGCTCTTTGCATAGAGGCCCACAGACTCTGTAACAGATCTCTCTTGCAGGGAGAGGTGCAGCCAGAATGCAGGGTCAGAACCTCTGCAACTGGTATACTCGATTGTGCAAAAGGAAGAAACGCGTAAGGCCATGCCCACATTTACACACGCTGTGAGGAGTTAGATCCACAAACACTCTGACCCTGCGGACACGGTAATATCTGCAAAGAGACTCTGGGACTATGGGTATGCGGTTTTGACTGTGACAGCTTGACCAGATACCACGGACTTTTGGGAACTAGTGCACGGCTAACTTGGGAACGGAAGTCTGCACATGCGGTGACTGAAGGGGAGACCCATTGCACCGGAAGAGGGTTCATGGTGAGCAAGTCCCTGGGGCCTTTTGCTTTGTGCCATATACATACCTCATTTTGTTTGAGGTTGAAAAGTGTGAGTGTGTTTTTGTCACTGTTACTTTTGCATTAAAATTCAAGTTTTATTATACTACACTCAGATCAGTCCCTTGCGCTCCTGTCCTCTTTCTCTTTTGTTATCTTCCCATCTAGCCACCTTATCCTGCCGGTGGTTTTATCCAGGACGCTGCAGTGTGGATTAGAAGACAGAGCCCTAACAAAATATTAATACAAAACGATATCCTTTAAAGTGTATTTACTTATTTAAAGTCTTCAGATAAGGTTATCTATATTTGGCACTGTTTGTTAAAAACTCTACAGAATATATATATATCTTTTTAAAAAAAACGTATTCTATTTATAGGCATATGCATAGATATTTTAAGATTTAACCAGAAGTCAATCTTTATATTTTGGAATCTTTTATGAAATAGCAATATTAATTTAAAGTGGCTTTGATTCTTTTTTTTTTTGTTTATTTATTAATTCATTTACTTGTTGATTTTTTCATATATATTGGTGGGTTTTTATTGTAAATATCGATATTTATACAGATTCATACATATACATATAATACTTTCCACTCCTGCCAATCAATAGGTGGCGCTCTTTATTGGCAGATCGTTAGATCTTGCCTTTTTTTTTTGGCTTTGTAATTCTCTGTCTGGGAAATTATATATCTTTCAAATTAGCTATTTATCGATCAAATCTATCTATCAATCGTATCTATCAAATGTTTATTGCATCTATTGATCTATGCAATTCGTATCTATCAAATGTATATTGCATCTATTGATCTATGCAATTCATATCTATCAAATGTATATTGCATCTATTGATCTATGGAATTCGTATCTATCAAATGTATATTGCATCTATTGATCTATGCAATTCGTATCTATCAAATGTATATTGCATGTATTGATCTACGGAATTCGTATCTATCAAATGTATATTGCATCTATTGATCTATATAATTCATATCTATCAAATGTATATTGCATCTTTTGATCTATGTAATTCGTATCTATCAAATGTATATTACATCTATTGATGTAATTCGTATCTATCAAATGTATATTGCATCTTTTGATCCATGTAATTCGTATCTATCAAATGTATATTGCATCTTTTGATCTATGTAATTCGTATCTATCAAATGTATATTGCATCTTTTGATCTATGTAATTCGTATCTATCAAATGGAAATTGCATCTTTTGATCTATGTAATTCGTATCTATCAAATGTATATTGCATCTTTTGATCTATGTAATTGGTATCTATCAAATGTATATTACATCTATTGATCTATGTAATCTATGTATCTATATATATCGATCTTGTGGTTGTGCAAATGGACTGTTTGCGGTTGTTTGCGGTGCATTAAACGGGGAGTTTGGTCTGTCACTGTGAAGCGGGCGTAACCCTTACACTACCTGATCTATACAACATCATACCTGATGTTTTAAAGCACGTTGTTCCAAACAATTTAGGAATGTTATGTGATTATGCCCTTTATGGATTAAAACCAGACTCTGCATCAACTATGTAATTTTCCGTGGGAGTTTTGCCATGGATCCCCCTCCGGCATGCCCCAGTCCAGGTGTTAGTCCCCTTGAAACAACTTTTCCATCACTATTGTGGCCAGAAAGAGTCCCTGTGGGTTTTAAAATTCACCTGCCTATTGAAGTCAATGGCGGTTCGCCCGGTTCGCCCGTTCGCGAACAGTTGAGGAAGTTCGAGTCCGCCGTTCGCGAACGGAAAATTTTAAGTTTGCGACATCACTACTCCCCAGCTGGTTAATCATACTAAACAATCCGGCTGTTAAAGTTGATGCTGTCCATTTTTTATTTTTTTTTAATAAAACTGAAGGGACATAATTCTCAGTATTCAAATGGACATAAATCATACCTCATACTATTTCCCAGAGTCTTTCCAGAACAGAGAAATTGTGGGCAATGTCCCACTGGTGGTTTGTGGGCATGGGCATGACAAGGGTGAGATTGTAGACAGGTATGTGTCCTGGATGGAACAGTCCTGAGTCAAGCTGGGCCAGTTCCTGAAAACTGGGGGTGCCAAAAAGCTGCAAGCAGTGGCACAGACCCCCCAACCCATTACAATCCTTTACAATCTTGGACAGTTGGAAGTTATGGTAAGTTAACATTTTACAGTTTCAGTTGCATACACAACTATGCAGTGTATGCCCTGTGCAACAGTAATCAAATAGCATGGATGCACAGAGAGCAGTCAACAAGCCAGCTATGAGTACGGCGTAAAGCCAAAACGCGTAAGCTGTGTTCCTGAGGACATGGGTTTTGTATTTGCTGCACTACACTTTTAATCTACATGGAATAAAGACTACGTTTTATTATACATTGCTCCTCCCATCTTCTTTAATTCTAAATTAATATTTCTGACAACACTGGCTTTCTGAGGTGGCAGGGTCTGAATGAGTGTGCTAATAAAACATAACTTTTACTAGAATTATTTTTGGTACTATTAAGTACATTACACATTTTAATTTTGGTGATTAATTTTCTTTAAAATGGCCAAAAAGGACACTTTGATGGCAGTCACATTGTTTGCTGTTCTTGGTGTAAGGTTGTATTTGCATAAGTTGTATTTAAGCTATAAGTAAACCTTAGTATATGTATTTTTCATATACAATTCTATATATTTGCACACATAAATTAATCAGAACAAAATACCACATAAGGCAGAACCTTCCTTAAAAATTCACTGCACTTTCACTTTGGGCACTTTGGAGTTGCTTTGGATTGAGATTTGGTCAAATCTGAGTTTAGCTTCTAAATAATTTTCTTGCCCAAACAACATTTTTTTTACTTAAAAAATTGCTATGGGGTTTAGATGAAGGGTACCAACAATATTGCAGGGCTTATGTCTCCATGAACAAAAAGAGGAGCCAATTGTTGGGATGTAAAGTCCCTTTTTTCCCCATAGACTTTCCCCAGCCAGCCAGCCAGCTAGCTCTGCTCACCTACATGGATACATTGTATCAAACCCTCAGCCTGCATGTTTTTATATATTTCTACATTTGTAACTGTTTACTGTACACAGACACACAGAAGCCCTGTCAGTTCCTACTGTACAAACTGCTGAGAAAATAATGTTCCCACAGCAGTCTTAAAGCGCAGCTTGCTTCCTGGTCACACTGTTTTAAAGGGACACACACAGCCTTAAAGGGATGCTTTGTCTTAAAGGGACAGGGCCACGTACACACACGCCTAGATTACAAGTTCTGCGTTAGCCGTAATGATGCAAGGTCAATTCTATTGGCTGATCCAATCAGCCAATCGGATTGAACTTCAATCCGATTGGCTGATTACATCAGCCAATCGGATTTTTCCTACCTTAATTCCGATTGGCTGATAGAATCCTATCAGCCAATCGGAATTCGAGGGACGCCATCTTGGATGACGTCATTTAAAGGAGCCTTCATTCGTCATTAGTCGTCGGGAAGAAGAGGATGCTCCGCGTCGGATGTCTTGAAGATGGACCTGCTCCGCGCCGGATGGATGAAGATAGAAGATGCCGCTTGGATGAAGACTTCTGCTGGATGGAGGACCTCTTCTGCCCCGATCGGATGAAGGGCCCATCGGTGCCCAGCTGGGTGAACACGGCTCCAGGTAGGGTGATCTCCAATGGGGTAGTGTTATTTTTTTTTAAGGGGGGATCGGGTGGGTTTTAGAGTAGGGGTGTGTGGGTGGTGGGTTGTAATGAGGGGGGGGGGGTCTTGTATTTTATTTTACAGGTAAAAGAGCTGATTACTTTGGGGCAATGCCCCGCAAAAAGCCCTTTTAAGGGCTGGTAAAAGAGCTGATTACTTTTGTAATTTAGTATAGAGTAGGGAATTTTATTATTTTGGGGGGCTTTTTTATTTTATTAGGGGGCTTAGATTAGGTGTAATTAGATTAAAATTCTTGTAATATTTTTTTATTTTTTGTAATTTAGTGTTTGTTTTTTAGTACTATAGTTTAGTTAATTTAATTGTATTTTAGTTAAGATCATTGTAGTTAATTTATTTAATTAATTGAATGATAGTGTAGTGTTAGGTGTAATTGCAACTAAAGTTAGGTTTTATTTTACAGGTATATTTGTAATTATTTTAACTAGGTAGCTATTAAATAGTTATTAACTATTTAATAGCTATTGTACCTAGTTAAAATAAATACAAAGTTGCCTGTAAAATAAATATAAATCCTAAAATAGCTACAATGTAACTAATAGTTATATTGTAGCTATATTAGGGTTTATTTTATAGGTAAGTATTTATTTTTAATTAGGAATAATTTATTTAATTAGAGTAAATTTATTTAATTTTATTTAAATTATATTTAACTTGGGGGGGTGTTAGGGTTAGGGTTAGACTTAGGTTTAGGGGTTAATAACTTTATTATAGTAGTTGCGACGTTGGGGGCAGCAGATTAGGGGTTAATAATTGTAGGTAGGTGGCGGCGATGTGGGGGGAAGATTAGGGGTAAATACAATTTATTATAGTGTTTGCAAGGCGCGATTGCGGCGGTTTAGGGGTTAATACATTTATTATAGTGGTGGCGATGTCCGGTCGGCAGATTAGGGGTTAATAAATGTAGGTAGATGGCGGCGACATTGGGGGGGCAGATTAGGGGTTAATAAATATAATGTAGGTGTCGGCGATGTTGGGGGCAGCAGATTAGGGGTTCATAGGGAAAATGTAGGTGGCGGCGGTGTCTGGAGCGGCAGATTAGGTGTTAATAGTATAATGCAGGTGTCAGCGATAGCGGGGGCGGCAGATTAGGGGTTAATAAGTGTAAGGTTAGGGGTGTTTAGACTCGGGGTTCATGTTAGGGTGTTAGGTGTAGACTTAGAAAGTGTTTCTCCATAGGAAACAATGGGGCTGCGTTAGGAGCTGAACGCTGCTTTTTGCAGGTGTTAGTTTTTTTTACAGCCAGCTCAGCCCCATTGTATCCTATGGGGAAATCGTGCATGAGCACGTTTTTCCAACTTACCACTACCGTAAGCAACGCTGGTATTGAGGGTTGAAGTGGAGCTAAATTTGGCTCAACGCTCACTTTTCTGAGGCTAAAGCAGCCATTCAGAAAACTCGTAATACCAGCGTTGGCTTAAGGGAGCGCTGGAAAAAGAAGGCTTATTAGCCCCGCAGGTCTTTACCGACAAAACTCGTAATCCACATGCACACAGTCTTAAAGGGATAGATCACAGTAATGTTCACACTGCGCAACATTAAAGAGCAGCTTGTCATCTGCTCACATAGTCTTAAAGGGGCAGGCACACACAAACTTTATTGGGTAACTCACACCACAGGCAAAGTCTTAAAGGGAACAATTACATTATGCATCTGCATGAAACAAACGCAACCTTAAAGGGATGCTCTGTTTAAAAGGGACAGGGGCATGCGCATGCACACACACACACATCACTCACAACCTTTAAAGAGACAACTCCCACCCCAAACACACACAGTCTTAAAGGGACAGATCCCATTAATGTTCACACAGCGAAACCTTAAAGGGCAGCTTGGCACCTGCTCACACATTCTTAAAGGGGCAAGCAAATCTATATTGGTAGCTCACACCACACACACAGTCTTAAAGGGAGCGATAACATTATACATCTGCACGCAATGCACACAGCCTTAAAGGGACGTTCCTTATGAAAGGAACGGGGGAATTTGCAAACACACATCACTTACCACACACATCACTCACAGCCTTAAAGGGACAAATGACAGTAATGTTCACATAGTGCAATGTTAAAGGGCAACTTGTCACTTGCTTGCACTGTCTTAAAGGGGCAGGCACACACAACCTTTAGTGGGTAAACTCACACCACATGAATTTTTAAAAGGAGCAATAACAGTATACATCTGAACACTACACACATGACATAAAGGGATGCTCTGTCTTAAAGGGACAGGGGCACATGCATACACACACAGCATTTACAGCCTTTAAAGAACAACTTGTCCCAAATACACACAGCCTTAAAGGAACAGCTCACACCATGCACAGTCTAAGGGACATGCACACAGGCTTTTAAGCACACCCAAATGCAAAGAGCCTTAAAGTTGCACTCAGTCTTAAAGTGACAGGCACACATACAGCCTTTAAAAGGGTAGCTCACCCCACACGAACACAGTCTTAATGGTACAGGTCCACAAACACAGCCTTAAAGGCACAGATAACATCACGCCTGCACAGTCTTAAAGGCACTCACACACTTACACAATGCACATAGCCTTAAAGCACACCCAATTGTAGTCTTATAGGGACAGATCACAGCATGCACATACACATATGGTGCACTTAGCGCACACAGCTTTCAATAGATGTCTCAAACCACCCACACACTGTCTTAATGTTAAAGGCACACACACACAGTGTACACATCCTCAAAGGAACAGCTAAAACCATGTGCACAAAAACTTAAAAGGACTGGCACACTCACACAATACACAACATTTAAAGCACACAAAAACACATAGACCAAACTCAGTACTTATAAACAAACACATTACACACAGTCTTAAAGGGACAGCTCAACCCTCAAGTCTTAAAGCTACAAGCTGTCTCTCTCTCTAACACACACACACACACAAATTGTCTTAAAAATCCACACCACATGCACACAGTGTTAAAGGTACATGCATACACAAACACAACACACAAAGCCTTTAAAGGGACAGATCACTCTACATGCACACCAAGCACAGATTTAAAGGGGGCAAGTCACAGTATTCAGGAAAACATACACAACACACACAAGAACAACACCAAATGCTTTTACACAAAATACATCAAATAATGCAATTTTTATTCATTGAACTTATACTTGCTGTGAGTTCATCTTATGTATTGTGATTGTGTGCATGCTATGAGCTGGCCCTTTAAGACTTTAAAGCTGTGTGTATTGTAACAGTGATGTGATTTGTACCTTTAAGACTGTGTGCTGTGCATGTAGCATGGCCTATCTCAATCCCTTTAAGGCTGTGTGAGTTGTGTGTGTGTGTGTGCCAGTGCCTATATAACTGTGTCTACAAGATGTGTGCATGTGGTGTGGATTTTTAAGACTCTGTGTGTGTGTGAGCCTGTAGCTTTAACACTTGAGGGATGAGCTGTCCCTTTAAGGCTGTGTGTGATGTGTCTGTTTATGTGTGCTGTGTTTGGTCCATGTGTTTTTGGGTGTGCTTTAAAGTTGTGTGTATTGTGTTAGTGTGCCAGCCATTTTAAGTTTGTGTGCACATGGTGTGAGCTGTTCATTTGAGGATGTGTGTACTGTGATTGTACCTGTACCATTACGACAGTGTGCGGGTGGTGTGGGAAGTCTGTTGAAGGCTGTGTGTGGTAAGTGCACCGTATGTGTTTGTGCATGCTGTGATCTGTCCCTATAAGACTAGATTTGGGAGTGTTTTAAGGCTGCGTGTATTGTGTGAGTGTGTCCATGCCTTTAAGACTGTGCAATTATGATGTGATCTGTTCCTTTAAGGCTGTGTGCGCTGTGTTTGTGCACATGCCCCGTCCATTTAAGACAGATGAGTTTACTCCCCAATGGTTATGTGTGCCTGCCCCTTTAAGACTGTGAGCAGGTGCCGATCTGCCCTTTAAGGTTGTGCTGTGAGAACATTAATGTGATCTGTCCCTTTAAGACTGTGTGTGTGGGGTGGGAGTTGTCCCTTTAAAGGTTGTGAGTGATGTGTGTGTGCGCGCATGCACATGCTTCTGTCCCTTTAAGGTTGTGTGTGTTGCGTGAAGATGCATAATGTTATCGCTTCTTTTAAAACTGTGTGTGTGGTGTGAATTTCCCAATAAAGTTTGTGTGTGAATGCCCCTTTAAGACTGTGTGTGCAGGTGCCAAGCTGCCCTTTCAGGTTGCATGTGTGAACAATACTGTGATCTGTCCCTTTAAGACTGTGTGCATGTGGTGCAAGTTGTCCCATTAAAGGCTGTGTGTGTATGTGCCCCTGTCCCTTTAAGGCAGAGAATCCTTTAAGGCTATGTGTGTTGCTTGAGGATGCATACTGTTATTGCTCCCTTTAAGACTGTGTGCGTGTGTTGAGATATGACCCTTTAAATGCTGTGCGGGTTTTTGCCTGTCCCTTTAAGACTGTGTGACCAGGAGGAGAGCTGCCATTTAAGGCTGTGCTGTGGGAACATTATTTTCTCAGCAGCTTGTACAGTAGGCATTGACAAGGCTTGAAAGGGACACTAAACCATGTTTTCTTTCTTTCATGATTCAGATAGAGCATGCAATTTTAATCAACTTTCTAATTTACTCCTATTATCAAATTTTCTTCGTTCTCTTGCTATCTTTATTTAAAAAGCAGAAATGTGATGCATAGGAGCCGGCCCATTTTTGGTTGAGAACCTGGGTTATGCTTGCTAATTGGTGGGTAAATGTAAGCCTCCATTAAGCAAGCGCTATCCATAGTGCTGAACCTAAAATGCACTGGCTGCTAAGATTTACATTCCTGCTTTTAAAATAAAGATAGCAAGATAACTAAGAAAAATTGATAGGAGTAAATTAGAAAGTTGCTTAAAATGTCATGCTCTATTTGAATCATGAAAATATAAATTGAGTTCAATGCCCCTTTAAGTGTCTGTGTACAGTAAACAGTTACAAATGTATTTGGAGAGAAGAGGAAAGAACAATGGCACTACTAATGTTGTTTCAAGAAATACATTTTTCAGATACAGCCATTTGCAGGCAGTAATAATAGTTATTAGGGGAAAAGATGCTTTTTCTTTCGTGATTCAGATAGAGCATTACATTTTAAGCAACTTTCTAATTTACTCCTATTATCAATTTTTCTTCATTCTCTTGGTATCTTTATTTGAAATGCAAGAATGTAAGTTTAGATGCCTGCCCATTTTTGGTGAACAACCTGGGTTGTCCTTGCTGATTGGTGGATAAAATCATCCACCAATAAAAAAGTGCTGTCCAGAGAACTGAACAAAAAAAAAAAAAAAAAAGCTTAGATGCCTTCTTTTTCAAATAAAGATAACAAGAGAATGGAGAACATTTGATATTAGGAGTAAATGATAAAGTTGCTTAAAATTGCATGCTCTATCTGAATCACAAAAGAAAACATTTGGGTTCAGTGTCCCTTTAAGAAAAAGGGAGATCTGTGTGAATAGCACAGAAAAGTGTGTACCTAGATAGCACTCCTCTACATTGCTTCACAACTTCTGTGTAGGTTATTATGGAAATACCAAAATGTGGCAAAGATGGAAGTTAAAACTTAACTTTTATTATTGCTATTAAAAGAATACAAAAGATTTAAAAATTCAAAAAAGTGTATCTCTGTTGAGCATTATACTTGTGTATCTATTTCAAGTGTGTCTATAGACATAAATTATATCATACACAATATAGAGTAAAACAAGATTTCAAACGTATTGATTTAGATTTATGGGGTTGTCAGTATATGGCTGGGTTATAACACAATATATTTAATAATTATCCTTTAAACTAAACCCCAATAAAATATGCATATACCAAAAACCATAAAATAAATATAAATTTCTGAATTCTTTTTATTAGTTGATATTTATAGACACACTGAAATATATGTGTAAGAACCAGAATATGAGTCAAACTATATAGTGTTTAAACTGTTGCAATACTCTTTACAAGGCAAACAAAATTGTAACGTTTTAACTAGCCTTATTCACAATAGAATTTCATTCAATTAACACAATGGCCTAGATTTAGAGTTGGGCGGTAGCCGTCAAAACCAGCATTAGAGGCTCCTAACGCTGGTTTTTACCGCCCTCTGGTATTTGGAGTCAGTCATTAAAGGGTCTAACGCTCACTTTCCATCCGCGACTTTTCCATAACGCAGATCCCCTTACGTCAATTGCGTATCCTATCTTTTCAATGGGATCTTTCTAACTCCGGTATTTAGAGTCGTGGCTGAAGTGAGCGTTAGAAATCTAACGACAAAACTCCAGCCGCAGAAAAAAGTCAGTAGTTAAGAGCTTTCTGGGCTAACGCCGGTTTATAAAGCTCTTAACTACTGTGCTCTAAAGTACACTAACACCCATAAACTACCTATGTACCCCTAAACCGAGGTCCCCCCACATCGCCGCCACTCGATTAAATTTTTTTAACCCCTAATCTGCCGACCGCCACCTACGTTATACTTATGTACCCCTAATCTGCTGCCCCTAACACCGCCGACCCCTATATAATATTTATTAACCCCTAAACTGCCCCCCACAACGTCGCCGCCAGCTACCTACACTTATTAACCCCTAATCTGCCGACCGCAAAGCGCCGCTACCTGTTATCCTTATGTACCCCTAATCTGCTGCTCCTAACACCGCCAACCCCTATATTATATTTATTAACCCCTAATCTGCCCCCCTCAACGTCGCCTCCACCTGCCTACAGTTATTAACCCCTAATCTGCCGAGCGGACCACACCTATAATAAAGTTATTAACCCCTAATCCGCCTCACTCCCGCCTCAATAACCCTATAATAAATAGTATTAACCCTTAATCTGCCCTTCAAAATACAATAGGGGAAGTGGTTAAGGTGTATGCACTGTATTAAAGAAATGTATAAATAGTCCTGAAAACAATTCCTTGTAAGGCCACTGCACAACTTAGACTGTTTATAAAGGAAAAAATGTGTGGCGGTGTTCCCCAAAACAACCCCCACACTAATATCATTCACAAGGGACCACTCCCAGACATCCGTGTATACACAAGATAAAATGCTTGACTCACCACTCTTCAGTCCCTTGGTGTGGTGTTTTTTCAGATCAGGATGCTGTGTCCAGTACTGGTGTGAACAGTTGTGTCTTGTAATCCAGGATTATTACTCTCTGCCCATTATTCCATTTTTAGGGCCCTGAAAAACTTCACCTGTGTCCCTTGGATGAAAAGACAGTCAGTGCAGTGTGCCTCTAGCCCACCTACCGCAATTTATATCCAAAACCTGTGCTCACTGTTTGGCCAAGTAATAAGCAAAGCATCAGAAAAAATGTATAACAGGAGCACCAAGTATATGGATAAAAAATCAAACTTTATTTAGAACATAAAGGGTGTCTTAACCCTTGGGTAAGAACATACATGTATAGTTAAACAGATGAAAAAAAGGCTGACCGGTTTCGGCTGTTGCCTTACTCCTAGCCTGCTTAAAACTGTCTGTCAGTTCTCAGATTTAAAAACCCTCATCTGCAATCCTATTGGTTCAAAAATCCACACCCCTCATTGTAACTCCCTTCAGCTGGGATCAATTAACCCTCCTTTTCAACATAGCTGCACTTGTCTATTTACTCAATATTACAAAAAGACTATGTTCCTAACCTCCTATTTATCATTAATATTCAATATTCAATAAGTGCCAAACAATGAAAAATGACAGAAACTGTGAATTGGGTCTATTCAACATATATTTTACATCATTGTATAGAGAAACTGTCTTAGAGCTGAAACCGCTTGTATATAGAGATATGTATAGACACGAGTACTGTGTGTTTTAGTATTTATCCTGTCTCTTTTAACAGCTCTCAGATTTCTTGATATGCTTCTAGACCGCCTATGTTATAGTTGAAAAGTGGTGTATTATGCTAAGAATCTGTGTTTGTTCGTGATTACTATTTACCAATAGAAGCTACTTCCTTATCCTCATTGGTTAGTTACCGTATGTGCCGGCCAATCCGGTGCGGTCTACCAAACCCCAGTGCTTTGCAAGGAGTCATGTGTGTAGCTATTGGTCCCTACCTATTGAGTCCTGATTGGTCAAATATCGTATGTGTACACCAATCATAATGTAGCCTGTCACGTCACACCTCGCTGTCAGTCCCCGCTCTCCCATGCTGTCACTGCTAAATGTTCATTACTTGTGTACAATGGAACGTATCCATACATTGCGAGCGTGCCTTGCCTGCCAAACCTGAATCTAAAGAGTAACAACTCTGTTATGATGCTCCCTTGTGAACCACATCCAAGTATAAACACACATTTAGAGGGGCAAGTGTGTTATACTCTAGCATTGAACTCATCTCCAGTAGATATCCCAAATAAGTAGTGAATTTTAATTTACTATTTAGGTATATTTAACCTAAGTTTATTCTGGTCTATTGTGCCCAGCATCAAAAGAATAATAAGCTGCTTACTAAACTAACGAATATCACCTTTGTTATGATGTACACTTGAGAACCATAATTCAAGTACACCCATAAATACACATTATAAAGTGCCAAGTGTGTTTATGCTCTAACTATGTGTTTGTTAGTAGTAAATATCCTCAACAAGTAGTGAACCCTTATTTCCTATTTTAGGTGTATTTAGCTAAATTTATTCTGGTCCATTACATTTAGCTTCAAAGTGAGCTGCTAATTACCAAGGACCTTTGGAGTTTGTACACTAACTATGCATTTAACCTTAGTATTTCTGACAGACCATGAATGTGCTACTTCCTACCAAGCACCTGGAGTGTATTGTGTTTTATTTGTGTATTGATATTTTGGTAATTACTCTCTATGCATATGTAAGTGCATAGGTAAAATTAGGTTTACATAGTAATCATATTGTTACCTAAATACCCCAAATGTGTAAAGTGTTGTTCCTAATGTACACTACCAAAAATTAATGAGGTCAAATTCCGAATTGAGGCCGTCTGGAATCCTTGTTTTTAAGCGAAAGATCCAGAAGGCCTCCCTTTCGCCTAGTTTGCGGGTTCTGTCCCCCCCTTTCATCTGGACTGGTACCTTCTCTATGATGGTCCAGGAAAAGAACGAATTATCTTTGTTGTGTGTAATTGAAAAATGTTTAATAAGTGGCGTTGTGAGAACCCCTGCTTTGATATCCGCTAGATGTTCTTTTATTCGTACCCTGGCTTCCCTTGTCGTGAGGCCCACATACTGGAGGGCACAGTGTGTGCATGAAATCAAGTACACTACAAAGGTAGACCTGCAGTTAAGACATAAATTCTTCTGGAAGTGTTCCCCCGTAACTAGAGAGCTGAAGGAGTCCCCTATAGTGACTTTCTCGCAAGCTTTGCAGGATAAATGGTTACACCTATAGGTCCCATTTAGTCTCAACCAGGAGGACCCATCCGTCTGTTCCTTCCTCAACCTTGTAGGTGCAATTATATTGCCTATTGTTCTGTTTCTTTTGTATGTACATCTGATGCCCTCAGATACTGACTCCTTTAGAGCATCATCTGCTGACAGCAGATGATAGTTATTTCTAATGATCTGACATATTTGTGTGTACTGTTGTGAATATTCTGTCGTGAATGTGATTTTCCTGTCCTCAGTCCCTTTTGTTCTTTTTATGTACTTTGTGTTCTTCTGTCATAAAAGATCAACTCTGTTAATTTTGGTAATAGCGTTTCTCTCTTTTGTAATTATTGACCCTGGATAGCCTCTTTCCATGAGCCTAACAGATAGTTCATCGGCCTGTTTCTCATATGTACTTTGATCAGTACAGTTCCTTTTCAGGCGAATGAACTGGCCTCTGGCTACACCCCTAAACACTCTCCTTGGGTGGCAACTTGCGGCGTGCAGCAAAGAGTTCCCTGTGATTGGCTTCCGATATGTCTCTGTGGTAATCTTCTGACCTACTTCTCCCTTTAGTGAGATGTCCAAAAAATTAACTGTATGCTCTTGTATCTCGGACGTAAAGCTAATGCCTACATTGTTGTTGTTAAGTCCCTCTACAAACTTCTCTAGATCATTATGGGAGCCTTGCCAAATGAAGAGGAGATCGTCAAGAACAGAGATTCTGAAACAGCATCCACCTCGTCACACTATAGAGAGGAACCCCCACAGGCGGGGGGAACTCGAAGATTTTTGGGAGCAACCGAAAAATCCCAGCTGGAACAGGTTTTTCAGGTACCCCCAAAAGCATCAGAAGGGGGGGGGGAGAGGAACCGCAGAACAACAACAACAACAACCGAGAGAGCAGAGACGATACCCCCAAAGGAGGGGCCGAAGGAGGGGAAACTACAGGGACTGAACATTTTAAACCTATCAAGTTATGTTCTAAATAAATCTGAAATTGAAGTGCTGAGTTTAGGTTTAACATTTGTTCCGTCTGCAGATTTCAATCTGTTTAGAACTCTTTTGGACGTTAACAAAATGATTCGGAACCTAACGTTGAGAAAATTCATTAAGACACAAGATCAACGTCAATTTAATGAGAGTCCAAGTTCTATTGATACATCTGACCTTGAACATCATGTTAATACTGATTTGAATTTTCAAGAATTATGCGATGTAAGGACTCTGGAATCTCTCCAAGAAGAGGAAGAGATGGAAGAAAGCAGGCGGGTTGTAACTCCACTCCTTAAGAACAAATCTTTGTTCTATCCCATCCAAAACAGGGGTCCTCTTCTGGAGAAATTCCAGAAGCGGGTGGAAAGTAATCTAATTAAGCTCCAATATGTTACACAAAGGGGCAAGAAGTCCAATGTCACACGAAAACAAAAAATGGCACTAGATGGTCTAAGAGATAACAACGACTTAGTGATTAGGTCAGCCGATAAGGGCGGAGTAATTGTTGTTCTTGATAAAAAGGATTTCATTCAGGAAGCTTTCAGACAGCTGAGAGTGGAACAGGATTATGAGGTATTGTCATTTGATCCAACACGCCAATTCCAGAGACAGTTGGTCTCCCTTGTGGACGATGGGGTAGAGATGGGCTATATTAACCAAGAAACTAAAGATTATCTTCTGGTACAAAACCCAGCCGTTCCTGTGTTTAATCATCTACCCAAAATTCACAAGTCTACAGACAATGTCCAAGGGAGACCAATTGTTAGTGGAATAGGCTCCCTACTGGAACACCTGTCAGAGTGGTTAGATGGCATCCTGCAGCCCTTGGTAAGCTCCCTTTGGAGTCACCTGTCGGATACCAAACATGTATTGAATTTACTTTCTGGTGTGGTATGGCAGAGTGACTTCAAGTGGTTGACAGTGGATGTAAGATCCCTGTATTCAACCATACCACATGATAAGGGCCTGGAAGCCATAAAATTCTTTCTGTCAAAAAAGTATCCAAGTGATCAGGATTTTATTGGATACTTATTGAGAGTAACCAGATTTCTCCTTACCCACAACTATTTCCTGTTTGAGGGGGAGTTCTTTCTCCAGAGGCGTGGGACAGCGATGGGGGCAAAATTTGCCCCTTCTTACGCCAACCTTTTCATGGGTTGGTGGGAGCTCTCCCACGTCTTTGGAGAGCGAAACCTGTTCAGGCAGGAGATAGTGTGGTACAGGCGCTTCATTGACGATCTCCTCTTCATTTGGCAAGGCTCCCATAATGATCTAGAGAAGTTTGTAGAGGGACTTAACAACAACAATGTAGGCATTCGCTTTACGTCCGAGATACAAGAGCATACAGTTAATTTTTTGGACATCTCACTAAAGGGAGAAGTAGGTCAGAAGATTACCACAGAGACATATCGGAAGCCAATCACAGGGAACTCTTTGCTGCACGCCGCAAGTTGCCACCCAAGGAGAGTGTTTAGGGGTGTAGCCAGAGGCCAGTTCATTCGCCTGAAAAGGAACTGTACTGATCAAAGTACATATGAGAAACAGGCCGATGAACTATCTGTTAGGCTCATGGAAAGAGGCTATCCAGGGTCAATAATTACAAAAGAGAGAAACGCTATTACCAAAATTAACAGAGTTGATCTTTTAAGACAGAAGAACACAAAGTACATAAAAAGAACAAAAGGGACTGAGGACAGGAAAATCACATTCACGACAGAATATTCACAACAGTACACACAAATATGTCAGATCATTAGAAATAACTATCAGCTGCTGTCAGCAGATGATGCTCTAAAGGAGACAGTATCTGAGGGCATCAGATGTACATACAAAAGAAACAGAACAATAGGCAATATAATTGCACCTACAAGGTTGAGGAAGGAACAGACGGATGGGTCCTCCTGGTTGAGACTAAATGGGACCTATAGGTGTAACCATTTATCCTGCAAAGCTTGCGAGAAAGTCACTATAGGGGACTCCTTCAGCTCTCTAGTTACGGGGGAACACTTCCAGAAGAATTTATGTCTTAACTGCAGGTCTACCTTTGTAGTGTACTTGATTTCATGCACACACTGTGCCCTCCAGTATGTGGGCCTCACGACAAGGGAAGCCAGGGTACGAATAAAAGAACATCTAGCGGATATCAAAGCAGGGGTTCTCACAACGCCACTTATTAAACATTTTTCAATTACACACAACAAAGATAATTCGTTCTTTTCCTGGACCATCATAGAGAAGGTACCAGTCCAGATGAAAGGGGGGGGGACAGAATCCGCAAACTAGGCGAAAGGGAGGCCTTCTGGATCTTTCGCTTAAAAACAAGGATTCCAGACGGCCTCAATTCGGAATTTGACCTCATTAATTTTTGGTAGTGTAAATTAGGAACAACACTTTACACATTTGGGGTATTTAGGTAACAATATGATTACTATGTAAACCTAATTTTACCTATGCACTTACATATGCATAGAGAGTAATTACCAAAATATCAATACACAAATAAAACACAATACACTCCAGGTGCTTGGTAGGAAGTAGCACATTAATGGTCTGTCAGAAATACTAAGGTTAAATACATAGTTAGTGTACAAACTCCAAAGGTCCTTGGTAATTAGCAGCTCACTTTGAAGCTAAATGTAATGGACCAGAATAAATTTAGCTAAATACACCTAAAATAGGAAATAAGGGTTCACTACTTGTTGAGGATATTTACTACTAACAAACACATAGTTAGAGCATAAACACACTTGGCACTTTATAATGTGTATTTATGGGTGTACTTGAATTATGGTTCTCAAGTGTACATCATAACAAAGGTGATATTCGTTAGTTTAGTAAGCAGCTTATTATTCTTTTGATGCTGGGCACAATAGACCAGAATAAACTTAGGTTAAATATACCTAAATAGTAAATTAAAATTCACTACTTATTTGGGATATCTACTGGAGATGAGTTCAATGCTAGAGTATAACACACTTGCCCCTCTAAATGTGTGTTTATACTTGGATGTGGTTCACAAGGGAGCATCATAACAGAGTTGTTACTCTTTAGATTCAGGTTTGGCAGGCAATGCACGCTCGCAATGTATGGATACGTTCCATTGTACACAAGTAATGAACATTTAGCAGTGACAGCATGGGAGAGCGGGGACTGACAGCGAGGTGTGATGTGACAGGCTACATTATGATTGGTGTACACATACGATATTTGACCAATCAGGACTCAATAGGTAGGGACCAATAGCTACACACATGACTCCTTGCAAAGCACTGGGGTTTGGTAGACCGCACCGGATTGGCCGGCACATACGGTAACTAACCAATGAGGATAAGGAAGTAGCTTCTATTGGTAAATAGTAATCACGAACAAACACAGATTCTTAGCATAATACACCACTTTTCAACTATAACATAGGCGGTCTAGAAGCATATCAAGAAATCTGAGAGCTGTTAAAAGAGACAGGATAAATACTAAAACACACAGTACTCGTGTCTATACATATCTTTATATACAAGCGGTTTCAGCTCTAAGACAGTTTCTCTATACAATGATGTAAAATATATGTTGAATAGACCCAATTCACAGTTTCTGTCATTTTTCATTGTTTGGCACTTATTGAATATTGAATATTAATGATAAATAGGAGGTTAGGAACATAGTCTTTTTGTAATATTGAGTAAATAGACAAGTGCAGCTATGTTGAAAAGGAGGGTTAATTGATCCCAGCTGAAGGGAGTTACAAAGAGGGGTGTGGATTTTTGAACCAATAGGATTGCAGATGAGGGTTTTTAAATCTGAGAACTGACAGACAGTTTTAAGCAGGCTAGGAGTAAGGCAACAGCCGAAACCGGTCAGCCTTTTTTTCATCTGTTTAACTATACATGTATGTTCTTACCCAAGGGTTAAGACACCCTTTATGTTCTAAATAAAGTTTGATTTTTTATCCATATACTTGGTGCTCCTGTTATACATTTTTTCTGATGCCTAATCTGCCCTCCCTAACATCGCCGACACCTAACTTCAATTATTAACCCCTAATCTGCCGACCGAATCTCGCCGCTACTGTAATAAATGGATTAACCCCTAAAGCTAAGTCTAACCCTAACCCTAACACCCCCCTAAGTTAAATATAATTTAAATCTAACAAAATAAATTAACTCTTATTAAATAAATGATTCCTATTTAAAGCTAAATACTTACCTGTAAAATAAACCCTAATATAGCTACAATATAAATTATAATTATATTATAGCTATTTTAGGATTTATATTTATTTTACAGGTAACTTTGTATTTATTTTAACCAGGTACAATAGCTATTAAATAGTTAAGAACTATTTAATAGCTAAAATAGTAAAAATAATTACAAAATTACCTGTAAAATAAATCCTAACCTAAGTTACAATTAAACCTAACACTACACTATCAATAAATTAATTAAATAAAATACCTACAATTACCTACAATTAAACCTAACACTACACTATCAATACATTAATTAAATACAATACTTACAAATAACTACAATTAAATAAACTAACTAAAGTACAAAAAATAAAAAAGAACTAAGTTACAAAAAATAAAAAAATATTTACAAACATTAGAAAAATATTACAACAATTTTAAACTAATTACACCTACTGTAAGCCCCTTAATGAAATTACAAAGCCCCCCAAAATAAAAAAATGCCCTTCCCTATTCTAAATTACAAAAGTTCAAAGCTCTTTTACCTTACCAGCCCTGAACAGGGCCCTTTGTGGGGCATGCCCCAAGAAATTCAGCTCTTTTGCCTGTAAAAAAACACATACAATACCCCCCCCAACATTACAACCCACCACCCTCATACCCCTAATCTAACCCAAACCCCCCTTAAATAAACCTAACACTAAGCCCCTGAAGATCTTCCTACCTTATCTTCACCTCACCGGGTATCACCGATCGGTCCTGGCTCCAAAATCTTCATCCAACCCAAGCGGGGGCTGGCGATCCATAATCCTGTGGCTGAAGAGGTCCAGAAGAGGCTCCAAGGTCTTCATCCTATCCGGGAATAAGAGGCGATCCAGACCGGCAACCATCTTGATCCAAGCGGCATCTTCTATCTTCATCCGATGAGGAACGGCTCCATCGTGAAGACCTCCAGCGCGGATCAATCTTCTTCCGACGACGTCCAACTGAAGAATGACGGTTCCTTTAAGGGACGTCATCCAAGATGGCGTCCCTCGAATTCCGATTGGCTGATAGGATGGAATCAGCCAATCAGAATCAAGCTCTATCCGATTGGCTGATCCGATCAGCCAATCAGATTGAGCTCGCATTATATTGGCTGTTCCGATCAGCCAATAGAATGCGAGCTCAATCAGATTGGCTGATTGGATCAGCCAATCGGATTGAACTTGATTCTGATTGGCTGATTCCATCAGCCAATCAGAATATTCCTACCTTAATTCCGATTGGCTGATAGAATCCTATCAGCCAATCGGAATTCGAGAGACGCCATCTTGGATGACGTCCCTTAAAGGAACCGTCATTCTTCAGTTGGACGTCGTCGGAAGAAGATTGATCCGCGCTGGAGGTCTTCACGATGGAGCCGTTCCTCATCGGATGAAGATAGAAGATGCCGCTTGGATCAAGATGGTTGCCGGTCTGGATCGCCTCTTCTTCCCGGATAGGATGAAGACCTTGGAGCCTCTTCTGGACCTCTTCAGCCGCAGGATTATGGATCGCCAGCCCCCGCTTGGGTTGGATGAAGATTTTGGAGCCAGGACCGATCGGTGATACCCGGTGAGGTGAAGATAAGGTAGGAAGATCTTCAGGGGCTTAGTGTTAGGTTTATTTAAGGGGGGTTTGGGTTAGATTAGGGGTATGTGGGTGGTGGGTTGTAATGTTGGGGGGGTATTGTATGTGTTTTTTTACAGGCAAAAGAGCTGAATTTCTTAGGGCATGCCCCGCAAAGGGCCCTGTTCAGGGCTGGTAAGGTAAAAGAGCTTTGAACTTTTGTAATTTAGAATAGGGTAGGGAATTTTTTTATTTTGGGGGGCTTTGTAATTTCATTAGGGGGCTTAGAGTAGGTGTAATTAGTTTAAAATTGTTGTAATATTTTTCTAATGTTTGTAAATATTTTTTTATTTTTTGTAACTTAGTTCTTTTTTATTTTTTGTACTTTAGTTAGTTTATTTAATTGTAGTTATTTGCAGGTATTTAATTAATGTATTAATAGTGTAGTGTTAGGTTTAATTGTAGGTAATTGTAGGTATTTTATTTAATTAATTTATTGATAGTGTAGTGTTAGGTTTAATTGTAACTTAGGTTAGGATTTATTTTACAGGTAATTTTGTAATTATTTTAACTATTTTAGCTATTAAATAGTTCTTAACTATTTAATAGCTATTGTACCTGGTTAAAATAAATACAAAGTTGCCTGTAAAATAAATATTAATCCTAAAATAGCTATAATATAATTATAATTTATATTGTAACTATATTAGGGTTTATTTTACAGGTAAGTATTTAGCTTTAAATAGGAATAATCTATTTAATAAGAGTTAATTTATTTCGTTAGATTTAAATTATATTTAATTTAGGGAGGTGTTATTAGGGGTTAATACATTTATTATAGTAGCGCTCAGGTCCGGTCGGCAGATTAGGGGTTAATAAGTGTAGTTAGGTGGAGGCGACATTGTGGGGGCAGATTAGGGGTTAATAAATATAATATAGGGGTCGACGATGTTAGGGCAGCAGATAATGTAGGTGGCGGGGGTGTGCGGAGCGGCAGATTAGGGGTTAAAAATAATATGCAGGTGTCAGCGATAGCGGGGGCGGCAGATTAGGGGTTAATAAGTGTATACTTAGGGTTTTTAGACTCGGGGTACATGTTAGAGTGTTAGGGGCAGACGTAGGAAGTGTTTCCACATAGAAAACAATGGGGCTGCGTTAGGAGCTGAACGCTGCTTTTTTGCAGGTGTTAGGTTTTTTTTCAGCTCAAACAGCCCCATTGTTTTCTATGGGGATATCGTGCACGAGCACGTTTTTGAAGCTGGCCGCGTCCGTAAGCACCGCTGGTATCGAGAGTTGAAGTTGCGGTAAATATGCTATACGCTCCTTTTTTGGAGCCTAACGCAGCCCTTCAGAGAACTCTCAATACCAGTGGTATTTAAAAGGTATGGCCAGAAAAAAGCCAGCGTAGCTAACGCACCCCTTTGGCCGCAGAACTCTAAATCTAGGCAAATGAGATTCCAAGATATTTAGCTACTAACATTCAAGCAATACAATCAGCTATTTAGCCACAATTTATCCTATATAATTCCAATTTAAAACATCAGATATTGTACATATTATTTGTGCCAACAAGCAAACTTCTATGCCAATTTATCTAAGCTGAAGTTCTTAGTTACCTACAGTTAAAACCAATTCTAAGATATATATATATATATATATATATATATTGCAAAGATAAATTACTTAGCACTAAGGATTTGTTTAAAATATGCAGGCTATGAAATACAAGTTTTAAAATACAATGTATTCCTTTAAGTCTGCTACCTGCAGCAACAATGGATGTTTGTTTAAATATTTAGCATACAAAGGCAAGCTTAAAACTATTCAGGACTATGAATATAATTCTAAAATATAAATATGCTCTTTAAATCTATCAGTTGTAATTTAACTGCAGCGACTATGCATGTATTTTGTTTTAGACATTTACCTGTAATTAGCAACCTTTTATACTTTACAAAAATAAACATATCGATATCCAATTTCCAATATTTCTCACAGGTCCAATTTCACCTCAGAATACCAAAATTGGGGTATATTGCATGTGGAGAATAAAGAGTAGCTATTTGCTTATAATAACTGCAGCAGTTATCCGTCCAGGGTTTCAGCAAACAGTTCACCAGCCAAAGTTTAGCAAAAGTTAGCCATGCTTGGGATTAAAACATAATTTATGCTTACCTGATAAATTCCTTTCTTCTGTAGTGTGATCAGTCCACGGGTCATCATTACTTCTGGGATATTACTCCTCCCCAACAGGAAGTGCAAGAGGATTCACCCAGCAGAGCTGCATATAGCTCCTCCCCTCTACGTCACTCCCAGTCATTCGACCAAGGACCAACGAGAAAGGAAAAGCCAAGGGTGAAGTGGTGACTGGAGTATAAATCAAAAAATATTTACCTGCCTTAAAAACAGGGCGGGCCGTGGACTGATCACACTACAGAAGAAAGGAATTTATCAGGTAAGCATAAATTATGTTTTCTTCTGTTAAGTGTGATCAGTCCACGGGTCATCATTACTTCTGGGATACCAATACCAAAGCAAAAGTACACGGATGACGGGAGGGATAGGCAGGCTCTTTATACAGAAGGAACCACTGCCTGAAGAACCTTTCTCCCAAAAATAGCCTCCGATGAAGCAAAAGTGTCAAATTTGTAAAATTTGGAAAAAGTATGAAGCGAAGACCAAGTTGCAGCCTTGCAAATCTGTTCAACAGAGGCCTCATTCTTGAAGGCCCAAGTGGAAGCCACAGCTCTAGTAGAATGAGCTGTAATTCTTTCAGGAGGCTGCTGTCCAGCAGTCTCATAAGCTAAACGAATTATGCTACGAAGCCAAAAAGAAAGAGAGGTAGCGGAAGCTTTTTGACCTCTCCTCTGCCCAGAGTAAATGACAAACAGAGAAGACGTTTGTCGAAATTCCTTAGTTGCCTGTAAGTAAAATTTTAGAGCACGGACTACATCCAGGTTGTGCAGTAGACGTTCCTTCTTTGAAGAAGGATTTGGGCATAAGGAAGGAACAACAATCTCTTGATTGATATTCCTGTTAGTAACTACCTTAGGTAAGAACCCAGGTTTAGTACGCAGGACTACCTTATCCGAATGAAAAATCAAATAAGGAGAATCACAATGTAAGGCTGATAATTCAGAGACTCTTCGAGCCGAGGAAATAGCCATTAAAAATAGAACTTTCCAAGATAACAACTTTATATCAATGGAATGAAGGGGTTCAAACGGAACGCCCTGTAAAACATTAAGAACAAGGTTTAAACTCCATGGTGGAGCAACAGTTTTAAACACAGGCTTAATTCTGGCCAAAGCCTGACAAAAAGCCTGGACGTCAGGAACTTCTGACAGACGTTTGTGTAACAGAATGGACAGAGCTGAGATCTGTCCCTTTAATGAACTAGCAGATAAACCCTTTTCTAAACCTTCTTGTAGAAAAGACAATATCCTAGGAATCCTAACCTTACTCCAAGAGTAACCTTTGGATTCACACCAATATAGGTATTTACGCCATATCTTATGGTAAATCTTTCTGGTAACAGGTTTCCTAGCCTGTATTAAGGTATCAATAACTGACTCAGAAAATCCACGTCTTGATAAAATCAAGCGTTCAATTTCCAAGCAGTCAGCTTCAGAGAAGTTAGATTTTGATGTTTGAAGGGACCCTGTATCAGAAGGTCCTGTTTCAGAGGTAGAGACCAAGGTGGACAGGATGACATGTCCACCAGGTCTGCATACCAAGTCCTGCGTGGCCACGCAGGTGCTATTAGAATCACTGATGCTCTCTCTTGTTTGATTCTGGCAATCAATCGAGGAAGCAACGGGAAGGGTGGAAACACGTAAGCCATCCTGAAGTCCCAAGGTGCTGTCAGAGCATCTATCAGGACTGCTCCTGGATCCCTGGATCTGGACCCGTAACGAGGAAGCTTGGCGTTCTTATAATCACCATAGTCCTCTCACACATCCTATCTAGTCGTTGGGTACAAGAGAATGACTGGGAGTGACGTAGAGGGGAGGAGCTATATGCAGCTCTGCTGGGTGAATCCTCTTGCACTTCCTGTTGGGGAGGAGTAATATCCCAGAAGTAATGATGACCCGTGGACTGATCACACTTAACAGAAGAAATCTTCTGATATCACCCTCCCCTTTTTTGTTGAGTACCATCATTGGTGAAAATTGGAAATGCCCAACGGAGGCTTGTCCCTTCTCATTGGATATCTGGGAGCTCTTATCGGATTGGCCCTGGGAAACCTCATTTTTTTTAACAGCCAAGGCTTCCTGGCTGCAATACTGGACCTTGGCCATCCGGGGGCAGCATGACAAACAAACAGTTTCATTTAATCATCTCTAACATTTAAAAGCATTTCTTTAAAATGTGTAATTTAAAATATTATAATTTCTTTATATTACTAAATTACATGTTCAAATGTACTGTATTATGTCACATTATTTATTCTTGATTATTTTAAGACCACACGTGAATTTATTCCACTTATAATATATAAAATGCATTTAAACCCATATATTTTATTAAATAACTTAAAATCATAAAATCCTCCTCCTGGATTCAATTTCCTTCTTCAGCCATCCGCTCAACATCACATACATAATTATATCTACATTGGATTATTATTTCATACAGATTAATATTTCATATCTGTATATCTCTCTTTGAGAGGATAAAATATACAGGATATCATTTAAAATATCAATTATATGTGTACTTCTTAGATGCCTGAAATGAAAGAGATAATTGTTAGAATGCTCATTTTAAATCCTAAAACATTCTATGCTTCCAAAATATATATATATATATATATATATATATATATATAGGTAAAAGCATTTTGAAATTTTAGCTCTCAGGTCTCCATGTTTAATATGTGTCTGAATATACTGTACATATGTGTATCCCACTATCCCACACACACACACACACATATATATATATATATATATATATATATATATATACATACATACATACACACACTTATTGAGTATTCCCTTATATGAGGATTATATAGATAATTTCTTTTGCAAGGTTTATGTTTTTTATTCTATTATTATCTTTATGTTACACAGAGATTTCAAATGCCAATTATCGGTGTACTTACTAGATGCCTAGAATGAAAGAAATAATTGCTAGAAATGTTAAAGATTCATATATCTATTTGCAATATTTATCAATCTCAGCAAATATGAATGTTAATTGTTTCTGCCTGGCCACTTTCATTGTCTAGAATTTATGGATTCAAATACAGCCTGGACATATGGTTGTGTAAGATGTGTACACAGCTCACAGGGGATCATTTAACAGGTAGTTGCTAAAAGCTACAATTCCTTGAATATGTTTGTATTGTCAGCCATTTCTCAGACATTGTGTCTGTGTAACACTGTATGAGGTTATCTATCCGACAATCCTGTTTTCAGATATTCTGTTAATCAAGAAAGTGATATTTCCTGTTTGCTACCCCCTGCAGGGCTGTGGGCTTCAAAAGCTATGTTAATCAGGAAAAAGTCTCTCATATCTGATTTCAGATACTAAATATACAGCTATATTATCTTTTACTGAAGTGTTTGCTTTTCTTTGAAGTGACTTTGTGACCCATCCTGTGTAATCAACAGAATTGGGAGACGAATTAACTTTGGTCAATCAAAGCATTTAATGTCTTATAAATGAATGAATCATTTGGTGCTGATAGCCAAATATATAATAATATATATATATTAATCTTCACATATACCTTGACATAAATCACCCTTCCAATTTTAAATAGATGTAGGACACATGTATTTAAATTGGCTTAAGGTCAATGGTATTTGGTGAGGAGGTTGACGGTATGCATCATAGACAGTCTCTTATGCAGAGAGTCCATCATTTTTGAGCCTTCATGGTTATCAGCTAGGCATCTTTAAACTACAATATGTCTTTATTGCATTTGGGGATATTACTTAATTCTCCCTCTATGACTTGTAGTTGGGACATAGGATGGCATGCTCGCAACTGATTGATATGGACCCATTTATCTATGAAACTATCACTTTTGGGGATCCTTATTTTATAGGCCACTGGAGATATTTTGTCAGTAATGACAAAAGGACATTTCCATGATGGAAGAAATTTCTTCTCCTTAACCTGATCTCTTCCAAAGTTATAAAGATAAACTTTATCATTTATTTCATATTCCTTTTTGGACGTTATGAGATCATAATAGGTTTCAGTGGCAGTTGCAGCTTTCTCTAAGTTCCTTTGAGCAAATGCAAAGGCATATTGCAGGTGCTTTCTTAGGTTCTCCACATATTGATGTGTATTCAAGTTCTGGTCTGATGTACGGTACAGTAGATGCTGAGGTAGAACCATTCTTCTACCAGTCATCAGTTCAAAAGGTGACATCTTGGTAGCACTACTTGGAGTTGCTCTTAATGCCATCAGGACTAGAGGTAGTTTTACATCCCAGTCTTTACCCGTGTAAGGAATCCAGGTCTGGCTTTTTTAAACTCTGGTTTGCAAACTTGATTCCTTATTCTGGTAATGAAATTCTACCTCCCAGCGTTAACCTGTTCCCTACAACTGGTATACTGGACATTTTCCTCATTGCTACAGGTCCATTTGTGCCTCTCTGCTATCCACAAGCTGTGCTGAATCAGAACCGGACACAGACCTCTACAAGCTGTCAGAATTTGCCTCTCTAACTCTGCTATACACTAACAAGCTGTAAAGATAACGGATCTTTGTCAAACTCTCATTCCACTGCTGGGACAATCCCCTCTTACCTGGTATGCAGGATCAAGCCGTGCAGGTAACGGAACTTAGCCACGCCCACAGAACTCATCTGTGATATCATAGCTGCACGGGTACTCCAGTGTCCTACTCTGTAACTCACAGATTGTGGCCTTTTATCCTGACACCTGCCAGAATTCTTGGGATAAGCTTGCTAGCAAGTTACTGCATCGGCTGATTGCTGAAGTCCTTACTGTGTATAGCAACCGTTACTGGGAGCTAGCTGAGAGGGGTATATTTTTTCGCCAGTATCTCACCAAATCAGCTATCCCTTTTTGCTTGTTTCCTAGTGTCCTCATTACAATTGTAGTTGCAACATTACCATCTTGTGCTTGCAACATTGTTTCCCTTCTTTTGGTTTATCAACTTTCACTATAGGCATTTACTGTGTCAAATATCTTGTTTGGCTCATACTGCTGAAGTGATACATCTATTACATTTACCTGCTAAGTCTGCAGTTGAGTTCCAAAAAACACACCTACAAACAGGGATAAAAAGAATCCTTGATAGAATTACTAAGCCATACAGATGGAGCCAGCAGACCTACCACAGATTGTATATAATTTATCCCAGCAAGTAGATCAACTCAGTCAGGAGTTGAGGGAATTACAGGTGGAAAATGAAACATTGAGAAGGGTTATCAGTGACACAGCAGCAACTAAGGCATCTCAGAGTGATGTTTTTCCAGAACCATCTATCTCTGCACCAGACCTGTTCCATGGTGACAGGGGTCTCTACCGTCAGTTTAAGAATGCCTGTCTTCTCACATTTACACTTAAGCCTAGAACATACCCTAATGATAGGGTGAAGGTTTTAACTGTGATATCTTTCCTACGCGGCGAACCACGAGTATGGGCGGATACGCTCTATGAAACAAATAACCCTGTCTTAGATTCTCTAAACTCATTCCTAACCTTAATGGATGAACTGTACTCTGATTCAAACCTACAATTAACAGCAGAGAGTAAAATGAGAAAGCTAAAACAAGGATCTAGACCTGTAGAGGTTTATATAACAGAATTCAAACAGTACTCCACCGACTCCCAGTGGAACACCATAGCTCTAAAGAATCAGTTTCGCCTTGGGCTTTCTGAAGCTGTTAAAGATGAACTCGCACGAATTGAGTTACCCCACACCCTAGATGCTTTAATGAAGCTTTGTATGCAAATAGACAGAAGGCTATGCGAAAGGAAGACCGAACGCCAACACAGTGAGACCGTCTATAAAAGACCCAGCAACCCGGGGTATCTCCCCTCAACGCCGACATCACCTACCCAAAGCTCAGAACCAATGGAAATTGGGTTCATTAGAGGACCTCTGTCTACTGAAGAGCGTCTCAGAAGAAAAACAAGAGGTTTGTGTATGTATTGTGGTAATCCCTCCCATTCAGTCAAAGACTGCACAGTTCTGGAAAAGAATAAAAACAGTAAGTCTCCCCAAATCATGACTTCACTTGTTGTTCACAATGAACCTACTCATCTTACTGTTTCTCTCTTTTTGCAGTGGGAAAGAAGACAACTACCTTGTGAAGCTATCATAGACGCTGGCGCTCACGGAAACTATATAGATAAATCTATTATCACTAATAAAATTCCGCTAATGAAAAAAAAATCTCCTGTGTCTATTCATATGGTTGATGGGTCAGAAATATCTTCTGGACCTATCACCCATCATACCATTCCCATATTAGTTACAATTTCTAATACTCATCAGGAATACATTTGTTTTGATGTGATTCCTTCACCATTGTTTCCCATTGTTCTGGGGTTACAATAGTTAAGATTGCATGAACCTAAGTTATATTGGAGATCATTAACTCTTACCTTAAACTCAGATTATTGTCAACAAACCTGCTATAACAAGATCTCTCTATTACAGCTTACTGAACCTCCTAGAACCCCTCTAGAGGTACCTGCAGTCTATGAGAAGTTTTTTTGAAGTATTTAGTAAAAAGGAGGCTGAGGCCTTACCCCCTCATCGCACCTATGACTGCCCAATTGATCTCAAACCAGGCACTTCTCCCCCATGTGGCCATTTGTATCATTTATCCCAACCAGAACTGGAGCATCTCAAAACTTATCTGGAAGAAAACTTACGGAAGGGATTCATCAGACCCTCTGTTTCTTCAGCAGCAGCTGGAATGTTCTTCATTACAAATAAGGATCAAAGTCTCCGACCAATCATCGACTACAGAGAATTAAATAAAATCACTATCAAAAACAGATACCCTCTACCCCTCATCCCTTAACTAATAGAACGGTTACATCAAGCCAAGATTTTCACAAAACTTGATCTAAGAGGTGCATACAACCTTGTGCGCATAAGAGAGGGGGATGAGGGGGATGAGTGGCTCACCACTTTTAGAACCAGGTATGGGCTATATGAATATCTAAAACAGTCATAGAGGAAAACTACACAGAAGGTTATGCGGTAATTCAAATGCAAACAGTGTTCGATCTTAAATAAACAGGGCAGTGCACAAAAAACAACATCAAACAATTTTGTTGGAGTCTGTCTTACCGCGTCCGGTCCATGGGTGCGACTGTTGTACCTTGTTGTCAGACTGAAGTCCAGATCAACTTTCTTCCTCCCAGAGACCTCCTCCAATCAAACAGTATCCAGGGTCTCCAGGTTTCCTGTATCAACGTAACGAACACACCCTCCTCAGACGCGTGCAGTTGCTCACCGGTGATTGGAGTATCTTGGTTGTGCCTGCCCTGCTCGATATAGGACCAATCCGGAGTGAAGAAGGGAGGAGACACTCAACCCTATTGGTGTCTACGTCCGTGCTCACTGTGAGGAATCCTGAGAATGCTGCAATAAATAACAAGTCAGGAAAATGGTAGGCTTGACAGCAGCTGGTTGGTTAAGTTGGAGAAAGGAAAGGACAGCTGACATGTTTCGGCTTTGCAGCCGTACTCTAAGCTGCTGTCAAGCCTACCATTTTCTGTGTTAACGGAATTTTTACTTTATGAAGCAAGCATTGGAACTTTTATTTTGTAGCTGTTTATGAGTGAATAAAAGCTACCCTTTTCATCTACCGGTGCTCCTGACTTGTTATTTATTGCAACTATATGAATATCTAGTCATGCCCTTTGGCTTAACCAATGCCCCAGCAATGTTTCAGTTTTTTATTAACAATGTTTTCCGGGATCTTTTGGATATTTGTGTAGTTGTCTATTTGGACGATATACTAATATATTTACAAAATATGGAGGAGCATGTCAAGCTGGGTTCTCTCACGATTATTGGTACACCGACTCTATGCCAAACCTGAAAAGTGTGAATTTCATACCAATGAGGTTTCCTTTCTAGGATACTTCATAAGTCCCAAAAGGATACAAATGCAGGAGACTAAAGTAGATGCAGTTAAGCACTGGCCTCAACCTTCAAACTGCAAAGAAGTACAACGCTTTTTGGGTTTCAGCAACTATTATAGAAAATTTATCCGGAATTTTTCTAAAATAGCCAAACCCCTTACTCTTCTAACGAGTTCCAAAATACCATTTAAATGGAACAACCAGGCTACAGAAGCTTTCAACTACTTAAAACAAGCTTTCTCCTCTGCCCCAATTCTCCAATTTCCAGACCCCAAACTTCAATACATCCTAGAAGTTGATTCATCGGACTACGCTCTAGGAGCCGTTTTATCCCAAAGGAAAAATCTAAAAGAACCTATCCATCCAGTAGCCTTCTTTTCTAAACTGATGTCACCACCTGAAAGGAATTATCCCATAGGAGAAAAGGAGCTATTGGCCATTGAGAGAGCTTTTGAAAATTGGAGACATCTATTGGAAGGCGCAACCTTACCGATAATGATCTACACTGACCATCGCAACCTCAAATTCCTCCAGAGAAATAAAACTCTATCAGGAAGACAGGTGGACAGATGGAGTCTATATTTCAGCAGATTCAACTTCCAGATCATCTATAGACCTGGATCACGGAACGGCAAGTCTGATGCCTTATCACGAATGGAGCACAGACCTAAAGACCCTCTCATCAATACCTCTGTTGTACCTCCAGAAAAGTTTTTAGCTATGACGTCTGCATTCATCTCTCAACTACAATCAGCCTTACTAAAAGACAAAACAATTCCAGTTCGTCAGCTCACACAAAATAACAACTTATACTTCCAGGGTTCAAAGTTGTATATTCCAGAAGAACTCAGAATTACTGTCATGAAACAACATCATGAACCACCCCTTCTTGGTCATCCAGGCATACGAAAAACTAAAGAATTAATAAAGAGAAACTTCTGGTGGCCAAATATGGAAAGAAGCATCAAAACTTACATACAAAGTTGCACCACTTGTACAGTATCAAAGGCAGAAAAGAAGCCACCATATGGTTTCCTTATGCCAATACACATTCCAGAGGGACCATGGACTCATCTAGGGATGGATTTTATTGTAGACTTACCTCTAAGCTCCGGTCAAAATACTATTCTAGTAGTAACAGATATTTTCTCCAAGATGGCACATTTCATCCCCTTCCATAAGCTTCCTACCTCTGCAGAAACCGCTCAACTCTTCTTGGATGGAATTGTTCGACTCCATGGGTTACCCTCTATCTTAACAACTGATAGGGGAACCCAGTTCACTTCCCGTTTCTGGAAACATCTCAGTGAAATTCTCCAAATCGATCATAGACACAGCAGCTCCTATCACCCGCAAAGAAACGGTCAATTTGAAAGACTGAACCAATGGTTGGAACAGTATCTGAGATGCTACTGTGCCTACCACCAAAACGTTTGGTTACGCTATTTTTCTATGGCGGAATTTGCCTACAATAATACCATAAACGAATCATCCAACATGACTCCATTTTATGCCAATTACGCTTTCCACTCAAGGTTCACCTTCATGACTAGTGATTCGGCCATATCACCTTGCGTAGATGATTTAAAGAAAAAGTTAACAGAGAATTTTCAGATACTCAGGGAGAACATCTAAAATGCTCGAAGTACACAAAAAATATATTATGACTTAAGAAGAAGACCCTCTCCTCAGTATTCCGTGGGAGATATGGTGTGGCTGTCCACCAAGAACCTCAGGTTACCAATCCCAAGCAGAAAATTGGCTTGCTTATTCATCGGACCTTTTCCTATAAAACAAATAATTAATCCAAATGCTGACGTACTTGATCTTCCCCCTACACTGAAGATTCACCCATCCTTCCATGTCTCATTGTTAAAACCAGCTACCACATTTGATCCAGCTAACATCATCCTACCTCCTACAGCTAACGTTCTTGAGGAGAACACCTATGAGGTACAGGATCTTTTAGATTCCAGACACCATAACGGGGAACTTCAATACTTAGTCCAGTGGAAGGGTTACTCGCCTGATGATGATACCTGGGAGCCTCACACCCATGTGAACGCCCCTAGGCTTGTATCTAGATTCCATCGACGCTACCCAGACAGACCCAAGCATCAAGCCATGGGTCGTCTTGTTTGAGGGGGGTACTGTAAGGAATCCAGGTCTGGCTTTCACTTCAACCCTTAACCACATGACCAGGGGATTTACTTACCTGTGTGTATATAAAGCTTAGCCACACCTTAAACAGGTGCTTAGTAATTGAGCTTCTTAGCTGAAGTCAAGTTCAGTGTGTTTCAAATTGTTTGTGCTTAAACTCTGGTTTGCAAACTTGATTCCTTATTCTGGTAATGAAATTCTACCTCCCAGTGTTACCCTGTTCCCAGCTGGATACTACTATTTTCTAAACCTTTGGATTTCCTACAACTGGTATACTGGACATTTTCCTCATTGCTACAGGTGCATTTGTGCCTCTCTGCTATCCACAAGCTGTGCTGAATAAGAACCTGACACAGACCTCTCCCCTCTACAAGCTGTCAGAATTTGCCTCTCTAACTCCGGTATACACTAACAAGCTGTAAAGATAACGGATCTTTGTCAACATGTCCTTCTTCTGCTGGGACAATCCCCTCTTACCCGGTACGCAGGATCAAGCCGTGCAGGTAACGGAACTTAGCCACGCCCACAGAACTCGGCTGTGATATCGTAGATACACGGGTACTCCAGTGTCCTACTCTGTAACTCACAGATTGTGGCCTTTCATCCTGACACCTGCCAGAATCCTTGGGATAAGCTTGTTAGCAAGTTACTGCATCGGCTGATTGCTGAAGTCCTTACTGTGTATAGCAGCCGTTACTGGGAGCTAGCTGAGAGGGGTATATTTTTTCGCCAGTATCTCACCAAATCAGCTATCCCTCTTTTTTGCTTGTTTCCTCATTACAATTGTAGTTGCAACATTACCATCTTGTGCTTGCAACATTGTTTCCCTTCTTTTGGTTTATTAACTTTCACTATAGGCATTTACTGTGTCAAATATCTTGTTTGGCTCATACTGCTGAAGTGATACTTCTATTACATTTACCTTATATGCAATAGAAAGCTGAGAGTTTAGAAATATGAGCGATTGGGTCTGAAAAGGAACCAAAAGGGAAGCTGTGTCGGCGCCCCTCCCAACACAAACCTGAGCCTGCAGACCAGGCTGCTCGCTCTCAGGTGTAAATAACAACAAGGAAAATCTCCCTAATACACGGTTCCCAGACCAAAAGGAATATCCATTGCATTTGGCATTACACAAGCACTTTACTCAAGGTTAAATGTAACAATTCATACCTTTATTATTAGTGTTACAGACAAACACTCTGCATACATATGCGTGATGACTACCAGGAGACACAGGTGTAAATGAAGTGTGACGTCATCTGATGTGTTTCATGCCCTTCAGATGAAAGGATATTCCTTTTGGTCTGGGAACCGTGTATTAGGGAAATTTTCCTTGTTGCTATTACATTTACCTGCTAAGTCTGCAGTTGAGTTCCAAAAAACACACCTACAAACAGGGATAAAAAGAATCCTTGACAACTCGTTTCACTCACAAACTTTTTGAGGATTTTCACAATGGACTGGTTGTCTACACTACCACTTGAGACAGCTCTATATGCAATATGGAGTTTTCTTTTAACCCCTAGTATTTTCCACATTTTGGTCATCACTTCGCTAGTGAAGTGGGTTCCCTGATCTGATTTGATTCTTTGGGGTAAACTAAATCTGGAAAACACGTGGTTGATGAGCAAAGCTGCGCATGTTTCAGCACTATTGTTAGGTGCACTGATGCACTCTACCCATTTAGTGAACAGGCATGTCACTGTTAACATGTATTTGTTAACTCTTGATGACCTTGTTACTGGACCAATAAAATCGATTTGTATATCTGACCATGGCATTACCATCCTCCTTTTCTGCAATGGCGCTCTATGCGTTGGCGCAGTGGGTTGGAACTGTGGACAGATTAGACAACCTTGACAGTAGGTTTGAACATCTTTCAACAAGTGTGGCCAAAAGGCATAATCATGCAATATTTCATACATGAGTTTGGCACCACGATGACCAGATGCGGGAGCATCATGGGCATGTTGAAACATTAGACCTCTGAACTAGGTGGGTACTACCCATTGTTGGATGCCAGTTTTGGAGGTGCTAATTAACAAACCATCCTGTAACTTGAATTGTGATCTGGATTTCATTAAGATTTTAAGATCTTCTTTGCCAATACAATCATCTTTTGAGATGGGGTTGCTTTCAGGATCTTCTATGAGTTTATAGAAGATGCCTACAATGGGGTCTTCTTTTTGACTAGTGATCAGGTCCTCACTAGTAGAATCCTGACTCCATTGTACCAGGTTAGGCTCACTCTGTTGTTTTGCCTAATTTCTGGTAATGGCTTCTACCTGAATTGCACCCATTAAATGGTCGATATTAAGGAGTTCTCCAGTTATGGCTCCTTGTTTGGCTAATGAATCTGCAAGATCATTGCCTTCCTTATCAGGACCTAGAATCCTGGAATGACCCTTGGTCTTCTTCCAGTGTATGGTTAAATCATTGGATACCACCAGATTATCAATCTTGCAGAACAACTTGCCATGCTTGACTGGTTTGTGGTTACTTTTCTGCATGCCATTTCTTTTCCAAGTTGGCAGGTATTCAACAAAACTGTCACGCACATAATTTGAGTCAGTAATGATTACAAATTCATGAATACCATGTTCAATAGCCATTTCAATGGTTTTTAGAACAGCAGTGAGTTCTGCAATTTGACTGGATCTTGGTCCAATGTTGAAACCTACAGAAATATTTGGGAATCCATTTGCCCAAGTTATACCAATGCCAGCGACTAGTCTGCACTCATTATCAATAGTGGCATGGTAAGAACAACCATCAACATATACCCAAGGTAATGTTTGACACTGGTCCTCATTATACATTTTATATGGGGAAAGCAATTGTTCCTTCAGGAAATCATCTTCTGATAATTCTTCTCCAGGATCCTTAGAAGTACAGTTGTGGAGCTCAGCAAGCCCCTGTGCGACTGGATTCTTTTTATTCTGCTTGTAGAGAATTTTTAAGGGCCAGCCTTGTAAGGAAAGAGTCCACGCTGTTATGCGGCTATTAGACAAATTCCCATCTCTTATTCTCTCACTTTGCAAATATAGCAAAGGCTGGTGGGCCGTTTCTACAATAATTTTCTCGCCCTGTATATAGCTGTGGAAATTTTGTAGAGCCCATACAGTAGATAAGAGGGCTTTTTCGCAATTGGTACAAAACATCACTCATACTTATATCTGTGTAACCTGTTTCTAAGTAGAAAGGTTTACCCCCTTCAGGGTACGCTAAGCAAGGTGCTTGAGTGAGTTTTCTCTTCAGCTCTCTGATGACTGTCTCTTGAGTCTCACTCCAGTGCCATTTAACATCCTTCTTTAGAAGAAGTAGTAGTGGTTTAGCTAATTCTGCATAATTATCAATGAATTTGCGAGAATAATTCGTCATACCCAGGAATGATCTCAATTCCTTTAAGTTAGTTGGGTTTTTAAAATTTACTATAGCTTCCACCTTTTTCTTCTGAGCATTTAGCCCTTCAGAAGTAACTTCATGTCCCAAGAAGTTTACACGAGTGCAGCACCATTGAGCTTTTTGTAGGGATAATTTGGCACCTGCCCTTTTAAGTTGGCTGAGGACGTTTTTAAGTTCTGTGATGTGTTTTTCAAAGTCTGTGCTTTTGATAAAAACATCATCAACATAAGATAAGGTCCCCCTTTCCAGTGCTTCAGGCATAGCCTTATGCATGAATAGTGAAGTCGCGAACATAAAAATTTTGGTTCGCGAACGGCGGACTCGAACTTCCGGTATTGTTCGCGAACCCGCGAACCGCCATTGACTTCAATAGGCAGGCGAACTTTAAAACCTACAAGGACTCTTTCTGGCCACAATAGTGATGGAAAAGTTGTTTCAAGGTGACTAACACCTGGACTGTGGCATGCTGAAGGGGGATCCCTGGCAAAACTCCCATGTAAAATTACATAGCTTATGCAGAGTCTGCTTTTAACCCATAAAGGGCCTAAATCACCTAACATTCCCAAATTGTTTGCAATAACGTGCTTTAAAACATCAGTTATGATGTCGTATCTATCAGGTAGTGTAAGGTTACGGCCCCATCACAGTGACAGACCAAACTCCAAGTGTAACGCACCGGAATCAACCGCAAACAGTCCACTTGTAGAACCACGAGATAGATTTGATAGATAGATACATAGATTACATAGCTCAATCGATGCAATATACATATGATCGATACACTGTACATAGCTCAATAGATGCAATATACATTTGATAGATACGAATTACATCGATCAATAGATGCAATATACATTTGATGGATACGAATGACATCACCCAAAATATGTAATATACATTTTATAGATACGAATTACATTGATCAATAGATGCAATCTACATTTGATCGATACGTTTGATAGTTCGATCGATTTGATATATAAATAAATCGATTTGAAATATATATAATTTCCCTGACAGAGTATAACAATAAGACATGTGGTCTGTGACCCGTGGTGTGTAAAGTAGTACTATTCTTAACATTTTACTACAACCTGTTACTCCCCCTATCGGATGAGGTCTATATGGCCTTCATTTTTGGAACCGGGAGATGGAAGAAGATGATTGTTCTGTCCTCCTACTTCAAATTTGTCAGAAACACAAGTGGCTGTCTCAAAACAGTCCGGACAGAAGATAGATCGATCAATAGGATAGATAGATATAAATAGATTGATAGTTAGATAGAATTGATAGAAGAGAAATAGATAGATTTTTTAGATATATAATTACCCTGATAAAGTCTAATAATTAAACATGCGGTCTTGGACCCAACTAGGTTGTGTTAAGTAGTACTATTCTTTGCACTTTCAGCCCTGTAACTCCCCCTATTGGTGGAGGTCTATATGGCGGTTATGATTACCCTGACAAAGTATAACAACAAGACACGTGGTCTGGGACCCATGGTAATTTTGTCGTGTTAAGTAAAACTTTTCTTATCACTTGAATCCCTCTTACCCCCCATTTTGTTGGAGCTCTATATGGCCTGCATGATTAGCCTGACAAAGTATAATAAGAAAACATCTGGTCTGGGACCCATGGTAATTAGGTTGTGTTTAAGTAGTACTATTCTTAGAACTGTAATCCCTGTTACTCCCCCTATCAAGGGAGATCTATAGGGCCTGCATGATTACCCTGACAAAGTATAACAACAAGACACACGGTGTTGGACCCATGGTAACTAGCTTGTGTTAATTAGTACTTTTCTTAGCACTTTAATCCCTGTTACCCCCCTATCGGGGGAGGTCTATATGGCCTGCCTGATTACCCTGAAAAAAAATAATAATAAGACATGCGGTCTGGGACCCATTTTAACTAGGTTGTGTTTTAAGTTGTACCATTCTTAGCACTTTAATCTCTGTAACTCCCCCTATTTGGGGAGGTCTATACGGCCTGGATGATTACCCATACAAAATATAATAATAAGACATCTGCTCTGGGTCTGTGACCCATGGTAACTATGTTGTGTTAATTAGTAATGTCCTTAGCATTTTAATAGCTGTTACTCATACTCACCCTATCGGTGGAGGTCTATATGGCCTGCAAGATTACCCTTACAAAATATAATAACAAAACATGCGGTCTGGGACCGATGATAACTAGTTTGTGTTAAGTAGTAATTTCCTTTGCATTTTAATACCTGTTAGGGGAGGTCTATATGGCCTGCATGATTACCCTTACAAAATATAATAACAAAACATGCGGTCTGGGACCCATGGTAACTAGGTTGTGTTAAGTATTACTCTTCTTAGCATTTTAATACCTGTTACTCACCCTATCGTGGGAGGTCTATACGGCCTGCATGATTACCTATACAAAATATAATAAGACATCTGCTCTGGGTCTGTGACCCATGGTAACTAGGTTGTGTTAATTAGTACTGTTCTTTGCATTTTAATACCTGTTACACCCTTTTGGGGGAGGTCTATATGGCCTGCATGATTACCCTGACAAAGTATAACAACAAGACACGTGGTGTGGGACCCATGGTAACTAGCTTGTGTTAATTAGTACTGTTCTTAGCATTTTAATACCTGTTACTCATCCTATCTGGGGAGGTCTATATGGCCTGCATGATTACCCTTACAAAATAGAATAACAAGACATGCGGTCTGGCACCCATGGTAACTAGGTTGTGTAAAGTAGTACTCTTCTTAGCATTTTAATACCTGTTACTCACCCTATCGGGGGAGGACTATATGGCCTGCATGATTAACTGAACAAAATATAATAATAAGACATATGCTCTGGGACCCATGGTAACTTTGTGTTAAGTAGTACTGTTCTTAGCATTTCAATACCTGTTACTCACCCTATTGGGGGAGGTCTATATGGCCTGCATGATTACCCTTACAAAATATAATAACAAAACATATCCTCTGGGATCTATGGTAACTAGGTTGTGTTAAGTAGTACTGTTCTTAGCAGTTTAATACCTGTTACAACACCGAATGGTGGCAGGTCTATCTGGCCTTCATGATTAGCCGCACCCAAACCCAAAAAAAAGCCAAGCGGTCTTAGACTAACACCCATGGCTAACTCGGTTGTTTCAATTAGTACTATTCTTAGCACTTTCATCCCTGTTACTTTCAGGCCTCTTGGGGGTGGTCTACATGGCCATCACGATTAGCCTAACAAAATACTACAATCCAACCTTTGCTCAGTCTTCATAGGCCCTTCATTGGCTGTATTTTGGTAGTACTGTTATTATTTTAATACCTGATACAACACAGAATGGTGGCAGCTTTATATGGCCTGCATGATTAGCCGCACCCAAACCAAAAAAAAACCCAAGCTGTCTTGGATTAACACCCATGGCTAACTCGGTTGTTTCAAGTAGTAATATTCTCAGCACTTTCATCTCATCCCTGTTACTTCCAGGACTCTCGGTGGTGGTCTACATGGCCATCATGATTAGCCAAACCAAATACTACAATCCAACCTTGGCTCAGTCTTCATAAGGCCCTTCATTGGCTGTATTTTGGTAGTTCTGTTCTTATTAGTTTAATAGCTGATACAACACCGAATGGTGGCAGCTCTATATGGCCTGCATGATTAGCCGCACCCAAAGTCCAAAAAAAGCCAAGCGGTGTTGCACTAACACCCATGGCTAACTCTTTGTTTTCAAGTTGTACTATTCTTAGCACTTTCATCTCATCCCTTACTTCCATGCCTCTCGGGGGTGGTCTACATGGCCATCATGATTACCCTCACCAAAATATAACAACAATACGTGCGTGCAGGGAACCATGGTAAGGTTACTTCCTTTTACAAAATCGAGTATAACAGTTGCAGGCAGAGGTTCTGACCCTGCATTATGGCTGCACCTCTCCCTAAAAGAGGCATGCGTTACAGAGTCTGTGGGCATGTATGCAAAGAGCTTGCCTGCCTAAAAGGAGCAGCAAGGCAGTACAGGTCGTTCTCCTTCAGGCGTTTTATACGCTGTCCCACGGCCATGACCCTCAACAGCTACAACAGAATGAAACACCACATATGCCATCCTTTTGAACAATAGATTACAGGTATGGCATTGATTTTAGTTACACAGCAATATTTATTATGAACCGTGAAATTGAAAACAAAAACATTATTCGACTCCCAGTACAGTACAGGTCGTTCTCCTTCGGCCTTTTTAGAAGAGTGTTCCGGACCCTCAACAAAAACAACAGCAGGAAAGAGGACATATGGCATCCTTTTGAACAATAGAGTACAGGTACATCATTGATTTTAGAAACCCAGAGATAATTTTTGGCAAATGGGAAATAGAAAAAAACATTCATTGGACACCCAGTACACTTCTTTATCCTTAGGCCTTTTTATAAGAGTGTCCCGGACCCTCAACAGAAACGACAGCAGGAAAGAGGACATATGGCATCCTCTTGAACAATAGATGACAGGTAAGGCATTGATTTTAGAAACCCATAGATAATTTTTTTGCAACTGGGAAATCAAAAAAACATTGATTGGACACCCAGTACACTTCTTTATCCTTAGGCCTTTTTATAAGAAGGTCCCGGAGCCTCAACAGAAACAACAGCATGAAAGAGGACATATGGCATCCTTTTGAACAATTGATTACAGTTAAGGCATTGATTTTAGAATCCCTGAGATAATTTATATGAACAGGGAAATAGAAAAAAACATTGATTGGACACCCAGTACACTTCTTTATCCTTAGGCCTTTTTATAAGAGGGTCCCGGAGACTCAACCGAAACAACAGCATGAAAGAGGACATATGGCAACCTTTTGAATAATAGATTACAGGTAAGGCATTGATTTAAGAATCCCTGAGATAATTTATATGAACCGGGAAATAGAAAAAAACATTGATTGGACACCCAGTACACTTCTTTATCCTTAGGACTTTTATAAGAGGGTCCCAGACCATCAACAGAAACAACTGCAGGAAAGAGGACATATGGCATCCTTTTGAACAATAGATGACAGGTAAGGCATTGATTTTAGAAACCCAGAGATAATTTGTTGCAACTGGGAAATAAAAAAAAACATTGATTGGACACCCAGTACACTTCTTTATCCTTTTGCCTTGTTATAAGAGGGTCCCGGACCCTCAACAAAAACAAGAGCAGGGAGCTGGGCATAGGAGTACAAGGGAGTGTGACAATAATAACGTGAAGGGGAGGATTGCAGAGTTGTGGCATTTTGAATTTGTTATCGTGGGAAGTACTTGCAATGACCTTGCTCTGGTGAATCCATATCGCAAATGTCTTTTTTAAGGCACTGTTTGTCTATTTTTTGAATATCAGTATTTGGTAAATGAAGCGTGACTTAAGGCTGGTGAGAACCGACCTTTCTTCTGGCTGTTTGAAAATGTTGTGGCTCTGGACAAACATGTGAATAAGGGGCCATCTGCCATATTCTGCACGCAACCCCTTTGATGATTGACGCTAAACATGTGTCACCTGCAAGCAGAGCTCGTTACTTCTGTCTAAATCTTCCTGGTATGGACAGGCCACTGTTTCCCACAGCAAGTCATAAGCTTGAACTACAAGATTGTCTTGAGTATGGTAGTACAGACTTTAATAAACTTTGGTTTCCTATCACCACAAAAGCTGAACTTCTTGAAGCAAGGAAAATGCCAGCAATTTCCTGTGCTTATGGATGACAAGGAGGACGTCCTGTGGTGCACAGAGATGGAGAGGATTTTTGGTTTCCCTGTACACTACACAGTTTTTGGTTTCCCTGTACAGTTCCTGGAGTGTTCCGGTAGCCATCTCTTTGCGCCCCGAAAGGAATACTTTATCAGTGTTTTTGTAGACATTTGACATCAGATTTGGAGACTGTGGTGACGCACATTTTATTTACTTGTGCAAGCTGTGGCAATTTGAATTGGCATTAAAAAGTAAGATTTGGAGAGGTGACGCACATTTTATGCAAGCTGTGGCAATTGCAATTTGCAGTGAAAATAATCTGCTAACAACCACTACCTAGGACCACGCCTGACTCCTGAAGTCATGCTTCAGTTAGTAACTCAAGTTAAATTAAAAAAAATATTTATTATTATGCTCAGCAGATTCAATAATAGATTACAGGAAAGGCATTGATTTTAGAAACCCAGAGATAATTTGCTGCAACCGGGAAATCTAAAAAAACATTGATTAGACACCCAGTACACTTATTTATCCTTAGGCTTTTTAGAAGAGGCTCCAGGACCCTCAACAAAACCAGCAGCAGGAAAGAGGACATATGGCATCCTTTTGAAAATTAGATTACAGGAAAGGCATTGATTTTAGAAACCCAGAGATAATTTGTTGCAACCGGGAGATCTAAAAAAACATTGAGTGGACACCCAGTACACTTATTTATCCTTAGGCCTTTTTATAAGAGGGTCCAGGACCCTCAAACAAAACACCAGCAGGAAAGAGAACATATGGCATCCTTTTGAACAATAGAGTACAGGCACAGCATTAATTTTACAAACCCAGAGATCATTTTTGGCAAATGGGAAATAGAAAAATACATTGAGTGGACACCCAGTTATACACTTCTTTCTCCTTAGGCCTTTTTATAAGAGGGTCCAGGACCCTCAAAAAAAACACCAGCAGGAAAGAAAACATATGGCATCCTTTTGAACAATAGAGTACAGGTACAGCATCGATTTTACAAACCCAGAGATAATTTTGGGCAAATGGGAAATAGAAAAATACATTGAGTGGACACCCAGTACACTTCTTTATCCTTAGGCCTTTTTATAAGAGGGCCCCGGAGCCTCAACAGAAACAACAGCATGAAATAGGACATATGGCATCATTTTGAATAATAGATTACAGGAAAGGCATTGATTTTAGAAACCCAGAGATAATTTGTTGCAACCGGGAAATCTAAAAAAAACATTGATTAGACACCCAGTACACTTCTTTCTCCTTATGCCTTTTTATAAGAGGGTCCAGGACCCTCAAACAAAACACCAGCAGGAAAAAGGACATATGGCATCCTTTTGAAAAATAGATTACAGGAAAGGCATTGATTTTAGAAACCCAGAGATAATTTGGGGCAAATGGGAAATAGAAAAAAACATTGAGTGGACACCCAGTACACTTCTTTCTCCTTAGGCCTTTTTATAAGAGGGTCCAGGACCCTCAAACAAAACACCACCAGGAAAGAGAACATATAGCATCCTTTTGAACAATAGAGTACAGGTACAGCATTGATTTTACAAACCCAGAGATAATTTTGGGCAAATGGGAAATAGAAAAATACATTGAGTGGACACCCAGTTATACACTTCTTTCTCCTTAGGCCTTTTTATAAGAGGGTCCAGGACCCTCAAAAAAAAAAACACCAGCAGGAAAGAGAACATATGGCATCCTTTTGAACAATAGAGTACAGGTACAGCATTGATTTTACAAACCCAGAGATAATTTTGGGCAAATGGGAAATAGAAAAATACATTGCGTGGACACCCAGTACATTTCTTTCTCCTTAGACCTTTTTATAAGAGGGTCCAGGACCCTCAAACAAAACACCAGCAGGAAAGAGGACACATGGCATCCTTTTGAAAAATAGATTACAGGAAAGGCATTGATTTTAGAAACCCAGAGATAATTTGGGGCAAATGGGAAATAGAAAAAAACATTGAGTGGACACCCAGTACACTTCTTTCTCCTTAGGCCTTTTTATAAGAGAGTCCAGGACCCTCAAACAAAACACCAGCAGGAAAGAGAACATATGGCATCCTTTTGAACAATAGAGTACAGGTACAGCATTGATTTTACAAACCCAGAGATAATTTTGGGCAAATGGGAAATAGAAAAATACATTGAGTGGATACCCAGTTATACACTTCTTTCTCCTTAGGCCTTTTTATAAGAGGGTCCAGGACCCTCAAAAAAAACACCAGCAGGAAAGAGAACATATGGCATCCTTTTGAACAATAGAGTACAGGTACAGCATTGATTTTACAAACCCAGAGATAATTTTGGGCAAATGGGAAATAGAAAAATACATTGCGGACACCAAGTACACTTCTTTCTCCTTAGGCCTTTTTATAAGAGGGTCTAGGACCCTAAAAAAAACACCAGCAGGGAAGAGAACATATGGCATCCTTTTGAACAATAGAGTATAGGTACAGCATTGATTTTACAAACCCAGAGATAATTTTGGGCAAATGGGAAATAGAAAAATACATTGAGTGGACACCCAGTACACTTCTTTCTCCTTAGGCATTTTTATAAGAGGGTCCAGGACCCTCAAACAAAACACCAGCAGGAAAGAGAACATATGGCATCCTTTTGAACAACAGATTACAGGTACAGCATTGAATTTAGAAACCCAGAGATAAATTTTTGCAACTGGGAAATATAAAAAAACATTGATTGGACAGTTGGACACCCAGTACACTTCTTTCTCCTTAGGCCTTTTTATAAGAGGGTCCAGGACCCTCAAACAAAACACCAGCAGGAAAGAGAACATATGGCATCCTTTTGAACAATAGAGTACAGGTACAGCATTGAATTTAGAAACCCAGAGATACATTTTTGTAACTGGGAAATATAAAAAAACATTGATTGGACAGTTGGACACCCAGTACACTTCTTTCTCCTTAGGCCTTTTTATAAGAGGGTCCAGGACCCTCAAACAAAACACCAGCATGAAAGAGGACATATGGCATCATTTTGAACAATAGAGTACAGGTAAAGCATTGATTTTAGAAACCGGGAGATAATTTTTTGCAACCTGGAATTTGAATCAAAAAAAGGTTTGGATGGACACACAGTACACTTCTTTCTCCTTCAGCCTTTTTATAACAGGGTCCAGGACCCTCAACAGAAACACCAGCAGGAAAGAGGACATATGGCATCCTTTTGAACATTAGAGTACAGGTAAAGCATTGATTTTACAAACCCAGAGATAATTTTGGGCAAATGGGAAATAGAAAAATACATTGAGTGGACACCCAGTTATACACTTCTTTCTCCTTAGGCCTTTTTATAAGAGGGTCCAGGACCCTAAAAAAAAACACCAGCAGGAAAGAGAACATATGGCATCCTTTTAAACAATAGAGTACAGGTACAGCATTGATTTTACAAACCCAGAGATAATTTTGGGCAAATGGGAAATAGAAAAATACATTGAGTGGACACCCAGTTATACCCTTCTTTCTCCTTAGGCCTTTTTATAAGAGGGTCCAGGACCCTCAAAAAAACACCAGCAGGAAAGAGAACATATGGCATCCTTTTGAACAATAGAGTACAGGTACAGCATTGATTTTACAAACCCAGAGATAATTTTGGGCAAATGGGAAATAGAAAAATACATTGCGTGGACACCCAGTACATTTCTTTCTCCTTAGGCCATTTTATAAGAGGGTCCAGGACCCTAAAAAAAAACACCAGCAGGGAAGAGAACATATGGCATCCTTTTGAACAATAGAGTACAGGTACAGCATTGATTTTACAAACCCAGAGATAATTTTGGGCAAATGGGAAATAGAAAAATACATTGAGTGGACACCCAGTACACTTCTTTCTCCTTAGGCATTTTTATAAGAGGATCCAGGACCCTCAAACAAAACACCAGCAGGAAAGAGAACATATGGCATCCTTTTGAACAATCAATTACAGGTACAGCATTGAATTTAGAAACCCAGAGATAAATTTTTGCAACTGGGAAATATAAAAAAACATTGATTGGACAGTTGGACACCCAGTACACTTCTTTCTCCTTAGGCCTTTTTATAAGAGGGTCCAGGACCCTCAAACAAAACACCAGCAGAAAAGAGAACATATGGCATCCTTTTGAACAATAGAGTACAGGTACAGCATTGAATTTAGAAACCCAGAGATAATTTTTTGCAACTGGGAAATATAAAAAAACATTGATTGGACAGTTGGACACCCAGTACACTTCTTTCTCCTTAGGCCTTTTTATAAGAGGGTCCAGGACCCTCAAACAAAACACCAGCATGAAAGAGGACATATGGCATCCTTTTGAACAATAGAGTACAGGTAAAGCATTGATTTTAGAAACCGGGAGATAATTTTTTGCAACCTGGAATTTGAATCAAAAAAAGGTTTGGATGGACACACAGTACACTTCTTTCTCCTTCAGCCTTTTTATAACAGGGTCCAGGACCCTCAACAGAAACACCAGCAGGAAAGAGGACATATGGCATCCTTTTGAACATTAGAGTACAGGTAAAGCATTGATTTTAGAAACCCGGAGATAATTTGTTGCAACCGGGAAAATGAACCAAAAAAAAATGAATGGACACCCAGGACACTTCTTTCTACTTCAGCCTTTTTATAAGAGAGTCCAGGACCCGCATATGAAACAACAGCAGTAAAGAGGACATATGGCATCCTTTTGAACAATAGAGTACTGGTACGGCATTGATTTTAGAAACCAAGAGATAATTGTTTGGAAACGTGAAATTGCCCAAAAAACCATGCTTGGAAACCCACTCCAGGTCGTTCACCTTCAGCATTTTTATAAGAGGGTCCAGCACCCTCAACAGAAGCAACTGCAGGAAACACCACATATGCCATCCTTTTGCACAAGCGAGTACAGGTATGGCATCCATTTTAGAAACCTGGAGATAATTGAGAGGAACCGGGAACATTTTTCTAAAAATTTGCTGGGGCACCCATTACAGGTCGTTCTCCTTCAGCCTTTTAATACCATGGGCCACAACCCGCAACAGGCACAACAGCATGAAACACCACATATGCCACCCTTTTGCACAATAGAGTACAGGTATGGCATAGATGGAACACAGAGAAAATTTAGAGCAACCAAGAGACGAATAAAGATGCTTGGTCGTCCTCCTCCTTCAAATTTGGGGCACTGCGCGTTCAATTTAATGGTCCACCAGATATGAGTGGTGTGCTATTCGTAACAGTTTAATCACTGTTATGTGCCTTATTTTTTTATTTGAGTTTTGTACCCAGCAGAGGCCAGAAAAATTAGGAATGTACAAATGACTGAAAAATGTGGGTATTGTTGTAGCAACTGCTGTAGCAGCGGCCAGAAAAATTGATGTTTGTAAAACATTTATAAAGTGCCCTAAAAGCTTGTGGCTTGAACACTAGTTGTTGGCGTATAAGTCAAGCAAGTCCTCCGGCTTTATAACAAAAAAAAAAAGGCCAGCCTGTGTACCAGTTGTAGCCCAAGCCAGCTCATCTCATCATCAGGCCTTTTTTAATCAAATGTATCGCCCAATGTCAGTCCCTTCGGGATCCATCCCTCATTCATTTTTATAAAAGTGAGATAGTCAAGGCTTTTTGACCTAGGCGACTTCTCTTCTCAGTGACAAAACCTCCTGCGGCACTGAAAGTCCTTTCAGACAGGACACTTGAAGCGGGGCAGGCCAGAAGTTCCATTGCAAATTGGGATAGCTCAGGCCACAAGTCAAGCCTGCACACCCAGTAGTCAAGGGGTCCATCGCTCCTGAGAGTGTCGAGATCCGCAGTTAAAGCTAGGTAGTCTGCTACCTTTCGGTTGAGTCTTTCTCTGAGGCTGGATCCCAAAAGGCTCTGGGGATGCATGGGAGTTAAAAAGGTACGCATGTCCTCCATCAACAAGACGTCAGGAAAGCGTCCTGTGTTCGTGGGAGGAGGAGGATTAATTTCATCTCTTCCCCTGTTACATTCCCGTGGTGCTGTGACATCACCCTTATATGCTGTGTAAAGCATAGGTTTTAATTTATTCTTAAAATGCTCCATCCTTTCCGACTTATGGGAATTTGGTAACATTTCAGGGCACTTTATGCTTATACCAGGGGTCGAGGAGCGTGGACACCCAGTACAGGTCGTTCTCCTTCAGCTTTTTTATACGAGGGTCCCTCAACAGGCATGACAGCATGAAAGAACCCATTTGAACAAGGTTGGATGCCGAGCTAATCATGTCCCGTTCCTCGTCCTCACTGATCTCACTGAGGGTATCTTCTTCCCCCCAGCCACGTACAACACCACGGTTACCAGAGAGGTGACAACAACGAGCACCCTGGGATGCCTGTTGTGCTCTGTCTTCCTCCTCCTCCTCCTCCTCCTCCTCAAAGCCACATTCCTCCTCTGACTCCTCTTCCTCACAATCCTCTTCCTGCGTTGCCGCAGGTCCAGCAAGCGATGCTGATAAGGCTTTTTGTGGGGGTGATGGACACCACAACTCTTCCTCTTCATGCTCATCTACGGCCTGATCCAGCACTCTTCGCAGGGCACGCTCCAGGAAGAAAACAAATGGTATGATGTCGCTGATGGTGCGACTGACAAGGTTTGTCACCTCCTCAAATGGACGCATGAGCCTACAGGCATTGCGCATGAGCATCTAGTAATTTGGCAAAAATATCCCCAGCTCCCCAGAGGCTGTCCTAGCACCCCGGTCATACAAATACTCATTAACAGCTTTTTCTTGTTGGAGCAGGCGGTCAAACATTAGGAGTGTTGAATTCCACCGTGTCGGGCTGTCGCAAATCAAGCGCCTCACTGGCAGGTTGTTTCGATGCTGGATATCGGACAAGTGTGCCATGGCCGTGTAGGAACGCCTGAAATGGCCACACACCTTCCTGGCCTGCTTCAGGACGTCCTGTAAGCCTGGGTACTTATGGACAAATCGTTGTACAATTAGATTACACACATGTGCCATGCACGGCACATGTGTCAACTTGCCAAATTTCAATGCCGCCACCAAATTACTTCCATTGTCAGAAACAACCTTGCCAATGTCCAGTTGGTGCGGAGTGAGCCACTGATCCACCTGTGCGTTCAGGGCAGTCAAGAGTGCTGGTGCGGTGAGACTCTCCGCTTTCAGGCAAGTCAACCACAAGACGGCGTGACACTGCCGTACCCGGGATGTAGCATAGTACCTGGGGAGCTGGGGGGGTGCCATAGATGTGGAGCAAGACGCAGAAGTTGAAGAGGACTCAGCCGAGGAAGAGGTTATGGAAGAGGATTGAGTAGGAGGAGTAGAGGAGGTAGCAGCAGGCCTGCCTGCAAGTCGTGGCGGTGTCACCAACTCTTCTGCAGAGCCACACATTCCATGCTTGTCAGAAGTCAGCAGGTTTACCCAATGCGCAGTGTAGGTGATATACCTGCCCTGACCATGCTTTGCAGACCAGCTATCCGTGGTCATATGGACCCTTGCCCCAACGCTGTGTGCCAGACATGCCATAACTTCCTTTCGAACAACAGAGTACAGGTTTGGGATTGCCTTTTGTGAAAAGAAATTTCTGCCAGGTACCTTCCACTGCGGTTTCCCAATAGATACAAATTTTTTGAAAGCACCAGACTCCACCAGCTTGTATGATAAAATCTGGCGGGCTAAGAGTTCAGACAAGCCAGCTGTCAGACGCCGGGCAAGGGGGTGACTTTGAGAAATTGGCTTCTTACGCTCAAACATGTCCTTGACAGACAGCTGACTGTGGGCAGATGACCAGGAACTGCTACGTAAGAGAGACTGAGTGGAGGATGGTTGAGAGGGGGCAAGGAGGACAGCACTGGTTGACGTGGCTGAAGATGCTGGAGCAGGAGGAGGAGGGCGGCTTTCACTTTGTGTGCTGCTTCTACTCATGTGTTCTTCCCATCGGCCTTTGTGATGGGAGACCATGTGCCTTTGCAAAGCAGTTGTACCTAGGTGGGTGTTGGACTTCCCACGACCCAGTTTCTTTTGGCACAGGTTGCAAATGGCATCACTGTTGTCAGAGGCAGACACACAAAAAAATGCCACACTGCTGAGCTCTGCGATGACGGCATTCTGGTGGTGGCAACAGCATGCATTGATGGGCGTCAGCGTGCTGTCTGGCTGACCCCGGGTGCCGATGCATGCTGTCTGACTGTGCCACTAGCTCCTTGGGACGACCTCCCCATGCTTCCAAATCGTCTCCTCCTCCTCCTCCTCTCTGTCTCCACATCTGAACTTTCCCCCTCTTCTTCTTCTCTTCTAGCAGGCACCCACGTGACATCCACCGACACATCATCATCAACCGCTTCACTTGTATCTGACACATCAAGAAAGGAAGCAGCAGCGGGTACAACATCATCATCATTACACCGTACCTCCATGTCAGTAATGCTGCATGACTGAGACTGATCACTATTATCTACATCCTCTGTCAATGATGGTTGTGCATCACTCATTTCTTCCAACTGATGTGTCAATAACTCCTGTGACAGATCAAGTGAAGCAGCTGTGGTGCTAGTGTTGGTGGTGGCGACAGGTGGGCGAGTGGCAATGGTCACTTGAGACCTGCCCAAAGCACAGATGGACGTAGATGGTGCGTCAAGGTTAGGAGAACTAGCAGCGGAAGCTGAAGAAGATTGGGTGTCCTGTGTTAGCCATTCAACTAGGTCCTCCTCAGAACTTTTCGCATCCCCCCTGGCACCCGGCGTCTGAACAATGTGCATATTTGTAGGGTCTAAAAGAATCACAGCACCATGACCACGACCACGGAACCTGCGGGGTGGCCTGCCTCTGCCTGTCATTTTTTTTCAAATGGACACTAACAATACTATTACACCAATTATATGAGTGGTGGCACTGTGCAAGTGGGCACAGTATACGCTGTGAGACTGACAACAACAAAATAGACAGATGTTTTAAAAATCACAAATTGTTAATTTTTTAAAATATTAAAAGTACTGTGACAACACACATGGTGGGAGAAAGGAAACTGCAATTCAATGGCACTAGGAGACTGAAGAATCACAGTCAAAACAGTTATGATTAACAAAAATTTCAATCCTGTTACAAGAAATATGATTGGTTGCACTAATTGGCTAGTTGGGTCTGGCACACAGGCAGGCAGGAGGAAAATGCAATTCAAGGGCACTAGTAGACTGCAGATTGACAGTCAAAACAGTGATGATTGACAATTTTTGCAATATTGTTAAAAGAAATATGATTGCTGGCACTAATTGGATAGTTGGGCCTGGCACACAGGCTGGCAGGCAGGAGGAAAGTGCAATTCAATGGCACGAGAAAACTGAGGATTCAGAACAACAATCAAAAAATGTTTAATTTTAATTAGTAACAATACTGTGACAACAATTATGATTGGTGTAAATAGTTGGCAAGACGGCCTGGCACACAGGCTGGCAGGCAGGAGGAAAGTGCAATTCAATGGCACTAGCAAACTGAGGATTACGAATAACAATCCAAAAATTTTAAATTTGAATTATTAACAATACTGTGACAACAAATAAGATTGGTGTAACTAGTTGGCAAGTCGGCCTGGCACACAGGCTGGCAGGCAGGAGGTAAATGCAATTCAAAGACACTAGGAGACTGAATACTGACAGTCAAAACAGTGATGATTGACAATTTTTGCAATACTGTTAAAAGAAATATGATTGCTGGGAATAATTAGCTAGGAGGGCCTGGCACACAGGCTGGCAGGCAGGAGGAAAGTGCAATTCAATGGCACGAGCAAACTGAGGATTCAGAACAACAATTACCAAAACTTTTAAATTTTAATTATTAAGAATACTGTGACAACAAATATGATTGGTGTAAATATTTTGAAAGTCGGCCTGGCACACAGGCTGGCAGGCAGGAGGAAAGTACAATTCAATAGCACTAGCAAACTGCAGATTACGAATAACAATCCAAAATTTTTTAATTTTAATTATTAACAATACTGTGACAACAAATAAGATTGGTGTAACTAGTTGGCAAGTTGGCCTGGCACACAGGCTGGCAGGCAGGAGGTAAATGCAATTCAAGGACACTAGGAGACTGAATACTGACAGTCAAAACAGTGATGATTGACAATTTTTGCAATACTGTTAAAAGAAATATGATTGCTGGGAATAATTGGCTAGGTGGGCCTGGCACACAGGCTGGCAGGCAGGAGGAAAGTGCAATTCAATGGCACGAGCAAACTGAGGATTCAGAACAACAATTACCAAAAATTTTAAATTTTAATTATTAAGAATACTGTGACAACAATATGATTGGTGTAAATATTTTGAAAGTCGGCCTGGCACACAGGCTGGCAGGCAGGAGGAAAGTGCAATTCAATGGCACTAGCAAACTGTGGATTACGAATAACAATCCAAAATGTTTTAATTTTAATTATTAACAATACTGTGACAACAAATAAGATTGGTGTAACTAGTTGGCAAGTTGGCCTGGCACACAGGCTGGCAGGCAGGAGGTAAATGCAATTCAAGGACACTAGGAGACTGAATACTGACAGTCAAAACAGTGATGATTGACAATTTTTGCAATACTGTTAAAAGAAATATGATTGCTGGGAATAATTGGCTAGGTGGGCCTGGCACACAGGCTGGCAGGCAGGAGGAAAGTGCAATTCAATGGCACGAGCAAACTGAGGATTCAGAACAACAATTACCAAAAATTTTAAATTTTAATTATTAAGAATACTGTGACAACAATATGATTGGTGTAAATATTTTGAAAGTCGGCCTGGCACACAGGCTGGCAGGCAGGAGGAAAGTGCAATTCAATGGCACTAGCAAACTGTGGATTACGAATAACAATCCAAAATTTTTTAATTGTAATTATTAACAATACTGTGACAACAAATAAGATTGGTGCAACTAGTTGGCAAGTTGGCCTGGCACACAGGCTGGCAGGCAGGAGGTAAATGCAATTCAAGGACACTAGGAGACTGAATACTGACAGTCAAAACAGTGATGATTGACAATTTTTGCAATACTGTTAAAAGAAATATGATTGCTGGGAATAATTGGCTAGGTGGGCCTGGCACACAGGCTGGCAGGCAGGAGGAAAGTGCAATTCAATGGCACGAGCAAACTGAGGATTCAGAACAACAATTACCAAAAATTTAACATTTTAATTATTAAGAATACTGTGACAACAAATATGATTGGTGTAAATATTTTGAAAGTCGGCCTGGCACACAGGCTGGCAGGCAGGAGGAAAGTGCAATTCAATGGCACTAGCAAACTGAGGATTACGAATAACAATCCAAAATTTTTTAATTTTAATTATTAACAATACTGTGACAACAAATAAGATTGGTGTAACTAGTTGGAAAGTCGGCCTGGCACACAGGCTGGCAGACAGGAGGTAAATGCAATTCAAGGACACTAGTAGACTGCAGATTGACAGCCAAAACAGTGATGATTGACAATTTTTGCAATACTGTTAAAATATATATGATTGCTGGCACTAATTGGCTAGTTGGGCCTGGCACACAGGCTGGCAGGCAGGAGGAAAGTGCAATTCAATGGCAAGAGCAAACTGAGGATTAAGAACAATCAAAAAAAATTTTTTAATTAGTAACAATACTGTGACAACAATTATGATTGGTGTAAATAGTTGGCAAGACGGCCTGGCACACAGGCTGGCAGGCAGGAGGAAAGTGCAATTCAATGGCACTAGGAGACTGAATATTTCCAGTCAACAAAATTATGATTTAAAATTGTTTATATACTGTTAGAAGAAATATGATTGGTGGCACTAATTGGCTAGTTGGGCCTGGCACACAGGCTGCCAGGCAGGAGGAAAATGCAATTCAATGGCACTAGGAGACTGAATATTTGCAGTCCAAAAAATTATGATTTTAAATTTTTTATATACTGTTACAAGAATTATGATTGGTGCCACTAATTGGCTAGTTGGGCCTGGAAAACACGCTGGCAGGCAGGAGAAAAGTGCAATTCAATGGCACGAGCAAACTGATGAATCACAAGCGATCAATTTGGAATTTTAAAGATTAACAATACTTTTACAACAACTAGGATTGGTGGCACTAATTGGCTAGTTTGTGCCTGGCACACAGGCTGGCAGGCAGGAGGAAACTGCAATTCAATGGCACTAGGAGACTGAGGCCTAGATTTAGAGTTGGGCGGTAGCCGTCAAAACAAGCGTTAGAGGCTCCTAACGCTGGTTTTGGGCTACTGCTGGTATTTGGAGCCAGTCATTAAAGGGTCTAACGCTCACTTTCCAGCCGCAACTTTTCCATACCGCAGATCCCCTTACGTCAATTGCGTATCCTATCTTTTCAATGGGATCTTTCTAACGCCGGTATTTAGAGTCGTGGTTGAAGTGAGCGTTAGAAATCTAATGACAAAACTCCAGCCGCAGAAAAAAGTCAGTAGTTAAGAGCTTTCTGGGCTAACGCCGGTTTATAAAGCTCTTAACTACTGTGCTCTAAAGTACACTAACACCCATAAACTACCTATGTACCCCTAAACCGAGGTCCCCCCACATCGCCGCCACTATATTTAAATTTTAATTATTAAGAATACTGTGACAACAAATATGATTGGTGTAAATATTTTGAAAGTCGGCCTGGCACACAGGCTGGCAGGCAGGAGGAAAGTGCAATTCAATGGCACTAGCAAACTGAGGATTATGAATAACAATCCAAAATTTTTTAATTTTAATTATTAACAATACTGTGACAACAAATAAGATTGGTGTAACTAGTTGGCAAGTCGGCCTGGCACACAGGCTGGCAGGCAGGAGGTAAATGCAATTCAAGGACACTAGTAGACTGCAGATTGACAGTCAAAACAGTGATGATTGACAATTTTTGCAATACTGTTAAAATATATATGATTGCTGGCACTAATTGGCTAGTTGGGCCTGGCACACAGGCTGGCAGGCAGGAGGAAAGTGCAATTCAATGGTAAGAGCAAACTGAGGATTAAGAACAATAATAAAAAAATAATAATTTTAATTAGTAACAATACTGTGACAACAATTATGATTGGTGTAAATAGTTGGCAAGACGGCCTGGCACACAGGCTGGCAGGCAGGAGGAAAGTGCAATTCAATGGCACTAGGAGACTGAATATTTCCAGTCAACAAAATTATGATTTAAACGTTTTTATATACTGTTAGAAGAAATATGATTGGTGGCATTAATTGTCTAGTTGGGCCTGGCACACAGGCTGCCAGGCAGGAGGAAAATGCAATTCAATGGCACTAGGAGACTGAATATTTGCAGTCCAAAAAATTATGATTTTAAATTTTTTATATACTGTTACAAGAATTATGATTGGTGCCACTAATTGGCTAGTTGGGCCTGGAAAACACGCTGGCAGGCAGGAGAAAAGTGCAATTCAATGGCACGAGCAAACTGATGAATCACAAGCGATCAATTTGGAATTTTAAAGATTAACAATACTTTTACAACAACTAGGATTGGTGGCACTAATTGGCTAGTTTGTGACTGGCACACAGGCTGGCAGGCAGGAGGAAACTGCAATTCAATGGCACTAGGAGACTGAGGCCTAGATTTAGAGTTGGGCGGTAGCCGTCAAAACAAGCGTTAGAGGCTCCTAACGCTGGTTTTGGGCTACCGCTAGTATTTGGAGCCAGTCATTAAAGGGTCTAACGCTCACTTTCCAGCCGCGACTTTTCCATACCGCAGATCCCCTTACGTCAATTGCGTATCCTATCTTTTCAATGGGATCTTTCTAACGCCGGTATTTAGAGTCGTGGCTGAAGTGAGCGTTAGAAATCTAACGACAAAACTCCAGCTGCAGAAAAAAGTCAGTAGTTAAGAGCTTTCTGGGCTAACGCCGGTTTATAAAGCTCTTAACTACTGTGCTCTAAAGTACACTAACACCCATAAACTACCTATGTACCCCTAAACCGAGGTCCCCCCACATCGCCGCCAATATATTAAAATTTTTTAACCCCTAATCATCCGCTCCGTACACTGCCGCCAACTACGTTATCCCTATGTACCCCTAATCTGCTGCCCCTAACACCGCCGACCCCTATATTATATTTATTAACCCCTAATCTGCCGCCCCCGCTATCGCTGACCCCTGCATATTATTATTAACCCCTAATCTGCCGCTCCGTACACCACCGCCCCCTACATTATAGCTATGTACCCCTAATCTGCTGCCCCTACACTTATTAACCCCTAATCTGCCGAGCGGACCGCACCGCTACTATAATAAAGTTATTAACCCCTAATCCGCCTCACTCCTGCCTCAATAACCCTATAATAAATAGTATTAACCCCTAATCTGCCCTCCCTAATATCGCCGACACCTAACTTCAATTATTAACCCCTAATCTGCCGACCGAATCTCGCCGCTACTGTAATAAATGGATTAACCCCTAAAGCTAAGTCTAACCCTAACACTAACACCCCCCTAAATTAAATATAATTTAAATCTAACAAAATAAATTAACTCTTATTAAATAAATTATTCCTATTTAAAGCTAAATACTTACCTGTAAAATAAACCCTAATATAGCTACAATATAAATTATAATTATATTATAGCTATTTTAGGATTTATATTTATTTTACAGGCAACTTTGTATTTATTTTAACCAGGTACAATAGCTATTAAATAGTTAAGAACTATTTAATAGCTAAAATAGTTAAAATAATTACAAAATTACCTGTAAAATAAATCCTAACCTAAGTTACAATTAAACCTAACACTACACTATCAATAAATTAATTAAATAAAATACCTACAATTACCTACAATTAAACCTAACACTACACTATCAATACATTAATTAAATACAAAACCTACAAATAACTACAATTAAATAAACTAACTACAGTACAAAAAATTAAAAAGAACTAAGTTACAAAAAAAAAAAATATTTACAAACATTAGAAAAATATTACAACAATTTTAAACTAATTACACCCACTCTAAGCCCCCTAATAAAATAACAAAGCCCCCCAAAATAAAAAACCAGCCCTTAAAAGAACCTTTTGTGGGGCATGCCCCAAAGAATTCAGCTCTTTTGCCTGTAAAAAAAAACATACAATACCCCCCCCAACATTACAACCCACCACCCACATACCCCTAATCTAACCCAAACCCCCCTTAAATAAACCTAACACTAAGCCCCTGAAGATCTTCCTACCTTATCTTTACCTCGCCGGGTATCACCGATCGGTCCTGGCTCCGAAATCTTCATCCAACCCAAGCGGGGGCTGGCGATCCATAATCCTGCGGCTGAAGAGGTCCAGAAGAGGCTCCAAAGTCTTCATCCTATCCGGGAAGAAGAGGCGATCCAGACCGGCAACCATCTTGATCCAAGCGGCATCTTCTATCTTCATCCGATGAGGAACGGCTCCATCGTGAAGACCTCCAGCGCAGATCAATCTTCTTCCTCCGACGTCCAACTGAAGAATGACGGTTCCTTTAAGGGACGTCATCCAAGATGGTGTCCATCGAATTCCGATTGGCTGATAGAATCCTATCAGCCAATCGGAATTAAGGTAGAATTCCGATCAGCCAATAGAATGCAAGCTCAATCTGATTGGCTGATCGGATCAGCCAATCGGATTGAACTTGATTCTGATTGGCTGATTCCATCAGCCAATCAGAATTTTCATACCTTAATTCCGATTGGCTGATAGAATCCTATCAGCCAATCGGAATTCGAGGGACGCCATCTTGGATGACGTCCCTTAAAGGAACCGTCATTCTTCAGTTGGACGTCGGAGGAAGAAGATTGATCCGCGCTGGAGGTCTTCACGATGGAGCCGTTCCTCATCGGATGAAGATAGAAGATGCCGCTTGGATCAAGATGGTTGCCGGTCTGGATCGCCTCTTCTTCCCGGATAGGATGAAGACTTTGGAGCCTCTTCTGGACCTCTTCAGCCGCAGGATTATGGATCGCCAGCCCCCGCTTGGGTTGGATGAAGATTTCGGAGCCAGGACCGATTGGTGATACCCGGCGAGGTGAAGATAAGGTAGGAAGATCTTCAGGGGCTTAGTGTTAGGTTTATTTAAGGGGGGTTTGGGTTAGATTAGGGGTATGTGGGTGGTGGGTTGTAATGTTGGGGGGTATTGTATGTTTTTTTTTACAGGCAAAAGAGCTGAATTCTTTGGGGCATGCCCCACAAAAGGTCCTTTTAAGGGCTGGTAAGGTAAAAGAGCTTTGAGCTTTTTTAATTTAGAATAGGGTAGGGCATTTTTTTTATTTTGGGGAGCTTTGTTATTTTATTAGGGGGCTTAGAGTAGGTGTAATTAGTTTAAAATTGTTGTAATATTTTTATGATGTTTGTAAATATTTTTTTATTTTTTGTAACTTTGTTCTTTTTTATTTGTTGTACTTTAGTTAGTTTATTTCATTGTATTTATTTGTAGATATTGTATTTAATTCATGTATTGATAGTGTAGTGTTAGGTTTAATTGTAGGTAATTGTAGGTATTTTATTTAATTAATTTATTGATAGTGTAGTGTTAGGTTTAATTGTAACTTAGGTTAGGATTTATTTTACAGGTAATTTTGTAATTATTTTAACTATTTTAGCTATTAAATAGTTCTTAACTATTTAATAGCTATTGTACCTGGTTAAAATAAATACAAAGTTACCTGTAAAATAAATATAAATCCTAAAATAGCTATAATATAATTATAATTTATATTGTAGCTATATTAGGGTTTATTTTACAGGTAAGTATTTAGCTTTAAATAGGAATAATTTATTTAATAAGAGTTAATTTATTTTGTTAGATTTAAATTATATTTAACTTAGGGGGGTGTTAGTGTTAGGGTTAGACTTAGCTTTAGGGGTTAATCCATTTATTACAGTAGCGGCGAGATTCGGTCGGCAGATTAGGGGTTAATAATTGAAGTTAGGTGTCGGCGATGTTAGGGAGGGAAGATTAGGGGTTAATACTATTTATTATAGGGTTATTGAGACGGGAGTGAGGCGGATTAGGGGTTAATAACTTTATTATAGTAGTGGTGCGGTCCGCTCGGCAGATTATGGGTTAATAAGTGTAGGCAGGTGGAGGCGACGTTGAGGGGGGCAGATTAGGGGTTAATAAATATAATATAGGGGTCGGCGGTGTTAGGGGCAGCAGATTAGGGGTACATAGGGATAACGTAGGTGGCGGTGGTGTACGGAGCGGCAGATTAGGGGTTAATAATAATATGCAGGGGTCAGCGATAGCGGGGGTGGCAGAATAGGGGTTAATAAGTGTAAGGTTAGGGGTGTTTAGACTCGGGGTACATGTTAGAGTGTTAGGTGCAGACGTAGGAAGTGTTTCCCCATAGAAAACAATGGGGCTGCGTTAGGAGCTGAACGCGGCTTTTTTGCAGGTGTTAGGTTTTTTTTTTAGCTCAAATGGCCCCATTGTTTTCTATGGAGGAATCGTGCACGAGCACGTTTTTGAAGCTGGCCGCGTCCGTAAGCACCGCTGGTATCTAGAGTTGCAGTGGCGTTAAATTATGCTCTACGCTCCCTTTTTGGAGCCTAACGCACTGAAAACTCAGCCATTCTGTGAACTCTAAATACCAGCGGTATTTAAAAGGTGCGTGGGAAAAAAAGCACGCGTAGCTAACACACCCCTTTGGCCGCAGAACTCTAAATCTAGGCGTGAATATTTGCAGTCCAAAAAATTATGATTTAAAATTTTTTACATACTGTTACAAGAATTATGATTGGTGCCACTAATTGGCTAGTTGGGCCTGGCACACAGGCTGGCAGGCAGTAGAAAAGTGCAATTCAATGGCACGAGCAAACTGATGAATCACAAGCGATCAATTTGGAATTTTAAAGATTAACAATACTGTTACAACAACTAGGATTGGTGGCACTAATTGGCTAGTTTGGGCCTGGCACACAGGCTGGCAGGCAGGAGGAAAAGGCAATTCAATGGCACGAGCAAACTGATGAATCACAAGCTAACAATTTGGAATTTTTAAGATTAACAATATTGTTACAACAACTATGATTGGTGGCACTAATTGGCTAGTTTGGGCCTGGCAGGCAGGAGGAAACTGCAATTCAATGGCACTAGGAGACTGAAGATTTGCAGTCCAAAAAATTATGATTTTAAATTTTTTATATACTGTTACAAGAATTATGATTGGTGCCACAAATTGGCTAGTTGGGCCTGGAAAACACGCTGGCAGGCAGGAGGAAAGTGCAATTCAATGGCACGAGCAAACTGATGAATCACAAGAGAACAATTTTGAATTTTAAAGATTAACAATACTGTTACAACAACTAGGATTGGTGGCACTAAGTGGCTAGTTTGGGCCTGGCACACAGGCTGCCAGGCAGGAGGAAAATGCAATTCAATGGCACTAGGAGACTGAATATTTGCAGTCCAAAAAATTATGATTTTAAATTTTTTACATACTGTTACAAGAATTATGATTGGTGCCACTAATTGGCTAGTTGGGCCTGGAAAACACGTTGGCAGGCAGGAGGAAAGTGCAATTCAATGGCACGAGCAAACTGATGAATCACAAGCGATAAATTTGGAATTTTAAAGATTAACAATACTTTTACAACAACTAGGATTGGTGGCACTAATTGGCTAGTTTGTGCCTGGCACACAGGCTGACAGGCAGGAGGAAACTGCAATTCAATGGCACTAGGAGACTGAATATTTGCAGTCCAAAAAATTATGATTTTTAATTTTTTATATACTGTTACAAGAATTATGATTGGTGCCACTAATTGGCTACTTGGGCCTGGCACATAGGCTGGCAGATATGAGTCGTGGCTGGTAGGTAGGGCAGCAATTTAACACAGTATGCTGTGTAAGTGACAAAAACACAGGCCTGATAGAAAATTAAGTTAGATTACACTAGCAAAATAATTTAAAATTTTATATTTTAATATTAAAATAATGTTAAGTGCAATGCACATATGAGTGGTCGCACTGGCTGGCTGCTACGTAGGGCAGCAATTAACAACAGTATGCTGTGTAAGTCAGATAGACAGTTAGACACAGGCCTGATCGAAAATAAAATTAGATTACACTAGCATAATGATTTAAAGACTTTTTTTGGGAATTTAAAGAAAAAGGTTAAGCACATACATATGAGTCGTGGCTGATAGCCTTGGAAGGGCAGCTATTAAAAACAGTAGGCTCTGTAAGTCAGATACACACACGCCTGATAGAAAATACTATTAGATTACACTAGAAAAATGATTTACATTTTTTTTTTGGGGGGGGGGAAATTAAAAAAAGGTGAAACACGTATGAGTTGTGGCTCATAGACTAGGGAGGGCAGCAAGTAAACACAGTAGGCTCTGTATGTCAGCAAAACACACAGGCCTGATAGAAAATTATATTAGATTACACTATCAAAAAAATTTAAACTTTTTTTTTATATATTTAAATTAAGGTGAAGAAGATATGAGTGGTGGCTGCCTGGCACAGACCAATTAACCAAAAGACTGAAAAAAAATTAGGTATATTAATGCTGTGTGAGCCTGACAGACACAGGCCTGATAGAAAATGTAATTAGATTACACTAGCAAAATTATTTACATTTTTTTTTTAAAATTTAAAATAATGTTATAAACGGATATTAACACTGGTGGCTGGCACAGAGCAATGAACCAGAGTATATGCTGTGTGACACAGGCCTTATAGAAAATGAAAAAAAATTACACTAGCAAAATAATTAAAATTTTTGGTTGATTAAATTTAAACTAATGTTGTTAGGCAGATATCAGTGGTGGCAGTAATCACAGCATATGCTGTGAGCCTTAAACACACAGGCTGAAAGCCAGGCAAATGCTAATAAAAATACGAAGAAAAAAAAAAACGGCTCGAATTATAGCCCTAAAAAGGGCTTTTTGGGGTGCTGTCCTTGAAGCAGAGATGAGTGGAGTCCTTCTGGACTGTAGTGGACACTAAATACACTAGCCTAGCTATGTATTTCCCTATAATGTCAGCAGCACAAACACAGCACGTCCTCTCAATAAGAAAGCAAGGTCGTTATGAGTCTAAAATGGCGGCTTCCGAGTAGCTGGGAGGGTCTGTGAGGGAGTGTCTGATGTTGATTGGCTCTAATGTGTCAGAAGGCTGTGACATACAGGGTCAAAGTTTCCTCAATGATGACACATAGGGGGCGGATCGAACATCGCATGTGTTCGCCCGCAGCCGTGAACAAGCTATGTTCGCTGTGAACCGTTCGCGGGCGAACAGTTCGGGACATCACTATGCATGAATACAGCAAATTCATGTCCAGATTTTATGTATCCAAAAGGAAGTCTCTGAAATGCATATTGGACCTTTTGGAATGAGAATGCCAGCTTATACTAGTCCTCCCCATGTACCTTTATGGTCCAATATCCCTGCGCACAATCAATGGTAGTGAATATTTTGGATCCCTGCATTTGTGCTAGGCACTGGTCAATATATGGCACAGGCCAGCCAGACATGTACACTTGTTTGTTTAGCTGTCTTAAGTCAGCACACAAACGCCATTGTCCATTGGGCTTAAGAACACCTAGAATAGGATTGTTATAAGAGCTATGCACCTGTCTGATAATACCTCTTTCTTCCAAGTTCCTTATGATTTCTGCAAGAGAATCATATGAGGCTAAAGGAAGTCTGTATTGTTTAACAAAGACAGGTGACGCATTTGGATCTGTTTGTATTCTTGCAATGTGCAAGTCTGTAGTCCCACAGTCATAAGAATCCCTAGCAAACATATCCTTGTACTCAATCAGGAGTTCTTGCAGCTGTTGGCGTTCATCATTGCTGGAACAGCCATTAGCTAAAGATATTTGCTCTTTGACTATTTGCTGAAATCCTGGAAAGATTTCAGGCTGTCCTATTTCATATGCTTCTTCCAATCTAGAGGTGAGATCCCCTTGATTATAATTTATATTGCCCCCATGACTCTTATTCTTGCTGTTTGATCGGCTGATCAAATACTAGAGAGGCTTCTTCAATTTTATAGATGCCTTCCTCTAAGCTGAAGGGATAAATAGACTGAATAGTAAATAGACCCTCTGGTATAGAGGTAAAGGATTGTTCTATTAATTGTTCTTAAGTTAAGTATCCTTCAGGTATTAGCCCAATTACTTTATTCTGGAATCCAAAAGTGTAATAACTCGATTCCAGCGCATATCCTATGGTAGTTCCCTTGGATAAGGTTATATCCTGTGGGGTCATGTTATGCACAATAACATGTATTGGAATAGTTCCAATATTTACCAAAGGAGTGTGGGCCATTGTGACACCCAAATTTTGTATTCTATGGGAGAGGCAAATTAGTGTTTCAGAAGTTTTTAATTTAATTTCTTTATATTACTAAATTACATGTTCAAATGTAATGTATTATGTCACATTATTTATTCTGATTATTTTAAGACCACACATGAATTTATTCCACTTATAATATATAAAATGCATTTAAACCCATATCTTAAAATCATAATATCCTCATCCTGGATTCAATTTCCTTCTTCAGCCATCCGCTCAACATCACATACATGGATATGTGGTTCTCACACAATTATATCTACATTGGATTATTATTCCATACAGATTAATATTTCATATCTGTATATCTCTCTTTGAGAGGATAAAATATACAGGATATCATTTAAAATATCAATTATGTGTGTACTTCTTAGATGCCTGAATTGAAAGAGATAATTGTTAGAATGCTTATTTTAAATCCTAAAACATTCTATGCTTCCAAAATAAATATATAAGCAGGCAACACGATATTGCACTCAACATCATGTCACCCTAAACATACTATTGAGTCCATTCCATATGGACAATTAGTAAGAACAAAATGTAACTGTACTACGGATTCTAAATTTCAGATACATGCAGAAAGTACAAATCAGCGTCTAAAAGCCAGAGGGTACAATACAGAACTTTTGAACAAAACCAAAGCAAGAGTAGATCTCCTAAATAGGGAGGATCTAATTTATAAAAGTAATACACGTAAACAGAAAGAATATACTAAACCAATCTTTATTACTAATTACAGTAAAGATTACAATAAGATCTGTAACATTGTACGGAATTGTCTTCCCATCCTTGAAAGCGATGTGAAACTTAAAAAAATTGTGGCTAATGGTTGCCTTTTTTCAGCACGAAAAGCGAAAACCTTGGGGAGCATTTTGGCACCCTCCATGTTACCTACAAGTAATGGTCAGACATGGCTCACAAAAAGGCTAGGTTGCTACAAATGTCAAGGTAGAATCTGTAAAACCTGTCCACATATTGAACAAGGGAACAGATTTAAATCGAGTACAACGGAAAAAGAATTTGACATACGTTATAGAATTACCTGTAACACCACACATATCATATACTTTTTGACATGCCAGGGATGTAAGAAACAGTACGTGGGGCGCACAAAACGTGCCCTACGTGACAGGGCCCTCCAACATTTGAGGGACATAGGAAATCCAGATTGTACTACCCCAATAGCGAAACACTTTAGGCAGGAACATAATTCAGACGATTCATTATTGACTATACAAGGCATAGACCATGTGCCAAGACATAGAAGAGGGGGAGACAGGGAGAGACGTTTGGACCAGAGGGAAGTGTTTTGGATATTTAATTTAAAAACCAAGCACCCTTCTGGTCTAAACTCCATTATGGATGTAGATTTATTTTATTGAATCTTTAATAAAATTCTTCCTTTGTAGATATAATTTTGACAAAGGAAACATTTGAGTTGATTGTAGATAAAAGATGTATTTCAAAAATGAAGTTTAAATATTAGTATGCATTGTTTTTCAAATATTCTAAATATAAAGTTTTTTGCTTGAACTAAGTTTTTTGCCCATAAGGGGTTAATAAGATACAGGTGCCTGCAATTATCTTAACTCCTTACCTTTAAATAGTACTAGTAGGTGTGGACACAAACTATGCCAGTGAACAAGGGCTGAGATCTGGCCCGAAACATGTTTGGCTATTTTTAGTCCTGAACATCTTGTTGCAGGCCTGTGACTGTTGTGAAACTTTTAACTTTTGTGATGAATAAATTTTGAATTTTTTTAAACAAATATCTCAAGTCCTCTTTCTGGAGTAGCGGGATTACAGAGTGTGTTTACTATATATATATATACACACACACATACTCATTTGAGTATTCCCTTATATGAGGATTATATAGATAATTTCTTTTGCAAGGTTTATATTTTTTTATTTTATTATTCTCTTTATGCTACACAGAGATTTCAAATGCCAATTATCGGTGTACTTACTAGATGCCTGGAATGAAATAAATAATTGTTAGAAATGTTAAACATTCATATATCTATTTGCAATATTTATCAATCTCAGCAAATATGAATGTTATTTGTCTCTGCCTGACCACTTTCATTGTCTAGCGACGCCAAATTTTGCGCTGGTTTGGTATCCTATATACGGCGTAACTTAGAAGTTACGCTCATATATTTCTGCCTTCATCCGTAGTTTTTTGGCCCATAGACTGGTATACCAAACCAGCGCAGTTTGGTATCCAATATACAGCGTAAGGAGAAATTGTACTCCATTTTCACCTCGCCACAAAATGCAGGCGTAGTAAGCCTTACGCTGTGTATTAGAGCCCCGTAACTCCCTAAACTGGCTGCAAAATAACACCTAACGCATGCGCAATGTCTATCTACCTGTCAACCGCGATCCCCCGCCGCAATCCCTAATAAAGTGTTTTACCCCTAAACCAACACTTCCTTTACCCCGCCGCCACCTACATTAAATGTCTATCCCCCTGTGATCCCCCTACACCGCCGCCACCTATTTTAACTATATTACCCCCTAATCTAATCCCCCTACACCGCCGCCACCTATATTAAAATGATTAACCCCTAATCTAATCCCCCCTACACCGCCGCCACCTATATTAAATGTATTAACCCCTAATCTAATCCCCCTACACCGCCACCACCTATATTAAATGTATTAACCCCTAAAATACTAAAATGTCCCTACCCTAAACTAAAAATAGCCCTTAAAAGGGCTTTTTGCGTGGCATTGCCCCAAAGTAACCAGCTCTATTACCAGCCCTTAAAAGAGCCTTTTGCGGGGCATTGCCCCAAAGTAATCAGCTCTTTTACCAGCCCTTAAAAGGACCTTTTGCGGGACATTGTCACAAAGTAATCAGCTCTTTTACCTGTAATCTAATCCCCCTACACCGCCGCCACCTACATTAACTATATTACCCCCTAATATGATTCCCCTACACCGCCGACACCTATTTAAACTATATTACCCCCTAATATGATCCCCCTACACCGCCGCCACCTTTTTAAACTATATTAGGTCTGGTAATAGACAAGGAGGTGGTGTAGGTATTTTACTTTCCTCTCGTTGCGCCTTTCAACAAATACATCCCATCTCTTCCCTCACATTTTCTTCATTTGAAACCCACGATTCGCTTATTCTCTCCTCTTTCTATACGTGTTGCAGTCATATACCGTCCTCCTGGCTCCTCAACTCAATTTCTAGATCACTTGGCTGCATGGCTACCTTATTTCCTTTCCTCAGACACCCCTTCCCTCATTCTTGGTGACTTCAACATCCCTCTTGACAATCCCACTGCCTCCTCTGCAAAACAACTTCTGCAACTCACTTCCTCTTTTGGTTTGTCACAATGGACTGATTCTCCCACTCACAAAGATGGTCACTCCCTTGACCTGATCTTTAGCTATCGATGCACCCTCTCAAACTTCACAAACTCCCCCTTTCCTCTTTCTGACCACCATCTCCTTACTTGCAACATATCATCCCTCCCTACAACTCTCCCTCCTTCTGCTCCTCACACCAAACTTCACAGAAGCATTATGTCATTAGATCAACAACAGCTCTCTAATTCCCTCAAACCTCTCCTCTCATCTTTCTCCTCCTTTTCATTCCCTGACCAATCTATCTGCCACTATAATTCCACCCTTACATCCGTCCTTGACAATCTTGCCGCTTTTACCATAGCTCGGAAATCAAACACTCATCCTCAGCCCTGGCATACTCCTCTGACACGATACCTACGCAGATGTTCCCGTACTGCTGAGCGGCACTGGAGAAAAGTTCAGCTGATTTTCAACACTACAAATTTATCTTGAACTCCTACTACTCTGCCCTTAATTTCCATAAGCAACACTACTTCTCTACCCTTATCTCTAATCTTTCTTCAAACCCAAAATGTTTGTTCTCCACTTTCAATACTCTTCTCCACCCTCCCCCACCTCCTAATACAACTTCTCTCTCAGCTCAAGACTTTGCCAACCACTTCAATAACAAAATCAACTCCATCAGAAATGAAATCAGCTCTCAACATAATTCCATTCTCTCATCCCCTCAAATGCTCTCAATCAACTACAACCCACATAACCTTAAACTTAGCTCATTCTCCCCTGTTTTTGAGGAAGAGGTTTCAGCACTTATACTGCGCTCTCACCTCACTACCTGTCCCCTTGACCCTATCCCCTCACAGCTACTCCCCTCCCTCTCTGCCACCCTTACCCCTATACTCACACACATTTTCAACGGTATATTTCCCTCATCGCTGAAACATGCACTGGTCACACCTATCCTCAAAAAACCTTCCCTTGATCCTACCTCCCCATCCAACTACCGCCCTATTTCCCTCCTCCCTCTTGCATCAAAGCTTCTCGAAAAACTAACTTATGAACGCCTATCCCATTTCCTTACAATAAACTCCCTCCTTGACCCATTGCAATCTGGATTTCGTCCCCATCACTCCACAGAAACAGCAATTGTTAAGGTTACCAACGACCTACTTACAGCAAAATCAAAAGGCCACTTCTCTCTGCTTATTCTCCTTGATCTGTCTGCAGCCTTTGACACTGTTGACCACCCTCTCTTGCTCCAAACCCTCCAATCCTTCGGCATATGTGACACAGCCCTCTCGTGGCTCTCTTCCTACCTGTCAAACCGTACCTTTAGTGTAGCCTTCTCCGGGGCATCCTCTGCCCCGTCACCACTTTCTGTCGGAGTACCGCAAAGCTCTGTCCTCGGTCCCCTTCTCTTCTCAATCTACACGTCATCACTAGGTTCCCTACTAAAGTCCCATGGTTTACAATATCATTTGTATGCCGACACCCAAATCCTACCTCCCCATCCAACTATCGCCCTATTTCCCTCCTTCCTCTTGCATCAAAGCTTCTCGAAAAACTAACTTATGAACGCCTATCCAATTTCCTTACAATAAACTCCCTCCTTGACCCATTGCAATCTGGATTTCGTCCCCATCACTCCACAGAAACAGCAATTGTTAAGGTTACCAACGACCTACTTACAGCAAAATCAAAAGGCCACTTCTCTCTGCTTATTCTCCTTGATCTGTCCGCAGCCTTTGACACTGTTGACCACCCTCTCTTGCTCCAAACCCTCCAATCCTTCGGCAAATGTGACACAGCCCTCTCGTGGCTCTCTTCCTACCTGTCAAACCGTACCTTTAGTGTAGCCTTCTCCGGGGCATCCTCTGCCCCGTCACCACTTTCTGTCGGAGTACCGCAAAGCTCTGTCCCCTTCTCTTCTCAATCTACACGTCATCACTAGGTTCCTTAATAAAGTCCCATGGTTTACAATATCATTTGTATGCCGACACCCAAATCTACTTCTCTGCACCAGACCTTTCTCCTTCCTTGCTAACCCGTGTCACTAACTGTCTTTCTCACATCTCCAACTGGATGTCCTCTAACTACCTCAAGCTAAATCTCTCCAAAACTGAGCTCCTTATTTCCCCCCTTCTTCAAAACTCTCAACCCCCAATCTCTCTATAACTGTCGACAACTCCATCATTACCCCTACCACGCATGCCCGATGTCTCGGGGTTATATTTGACTCAGATCTTTCTTTCACTCCTCACATTCAGTCTTTGGCTAAAGCCTGCCGCTTCCACCTTAAAAACATCTCTAAAATTAGACACTTCCTTACACAAGACACAACTAAGATTTTAATCCACGCTCTCATCCTCTCCCGCCTCGATTACTGCAACTTTGTCCTCTCTGGTCTCCCCACCTACTGCCTAGCTCCTTTACAATCCTTAATGAATGCCTCTGCCAGACTCATCTTCCTTACAAGTCGCTCTTCATCTGCTGCACCTCTCTGTCAATCTCTTCGCTGACTTCCTCTTGCCTCTAGGATCAAACACAAAATTCTCACTCTGACATACAAAGCCCTCAACTGCACTGCTCCCCCCTATATCTCGGACCTTGTCTCCAGATACTCTCCCTCCCGTCCCCTTTGCTCTGCTCACGACCTCCTACTCTCCTCCTCTCTTGTCACCTCATCACACTCCCGTTTACAGGACTTCTCCAGACTGGCTCCCATCTTGTGGAACTCTCTGCCTCGCTCCACAAGACTCTCTTCTAGTTTTAAAAGCTTCAAGTGCTCCCTAAAGACTCTACTGTTCAGGGATGCATACAACCTACGCTAACCTTTCTTTATACCAGTTCCTCTCCTCCATTGCTATCCCCTGAACCCCCCTAGCATGTAAGCTTAAGAGTCCAGCTGTTTGTTGATCACCTTCTCAAGAGCTGACTACAACAGTGCAACTCTTGGCAGGGCCCTCTACCCATTTGATCCCTATAACTGTTTTTTTTGTACTCCGCCTTTGTTAATAGCGCTGCGGAATCTGTTGGTGCTCTACAAATAACCGATAATAATAATAATATTACCCCTAATATGATCCCCCTACACCGCCGCCACCTATTTAAACTATATTAACCCCTAATGTGAGCCCCCTACACTGCCGACACCTATATTATATGTACTACCCCCTAATCTGACCCCCTTACACCGCCGCCACCTATATTAAAATGATTAACCCCTAATCTAATCCCCCTATACTGCCGCCACCTATATTAAATTTATTAACCCCTAAAATACTAAAATTTCCCTACCACTAAACCTAAGTCTAACCCTACAAATACCCCTGAAAAAGGCTTTTTGCGTGGCATTGCCCCAAAGTAACCAGCTCTATTACCAGCCCTTAAAAGGGCCTTTTGTGGGGCATTGCCCCAAAGTAACCAGCTCTTTTACCAGCCCTTAAAAGGGCCTTTTGAAGGGCATTGTCACAAAGTAATCAGCTCTTTTACATGTAATCTAATCCCCCTACACCGCCGCCACCTATAATAAATGTATTACCCCCTAATCTATTATTATTATCGGTTATTTGTAGAGCGCCAACAGATTCCGCAGCACTATAAACAAAGGGGAGTACAACAAAACAATTAAAGGGATTGAATGGGTAGAGGGCCCTGCCAAAAGTTGCACTGTTGTTATCCACTCTTAAGAAGGTGATCTACAAACAGCTGGAATCTTAGGCTTGCATGCTAAGGGGGTTCAGGGGATAGCAATGGAGGAGTGGAACTGGTATAAAGTAAGGTTAGCATAGGTTGTATGCATCCTTGAACAGTAGAGTCTTTAGGGAGCGCTTGAAGCTTTCAAAACCCCCTACACCACCGCCACCTATATTAAATATATTAACCCCTAATCTGAGCCCTCTACACCGCCAACTATATTAACCCTAATTATATTAGGGTTAATATAGTTATTATATTATATATATTAACCCTAAATATATTAGGGTTTATATAGTTAATATAGTTATTATATTATATATATTAACTATATTAACCCTATCTAACTCTAACACCCCTAACTTAATTATTATTAAAATAAATCTAAATACTATTAATAATATTAACTAAATTATTCCTATTTATAACTAAATACCTATAAAATAAACCCTAAGATAGCTACAATATAATTAATTACATAGCTATTTTAGGGTTTATATTTATCTTACAAGTAACTTGGTATTTATTTTAACTAGGTACAATAGCTATTAAATAGTTAATAACTATTTAATAGCTACCTAGTTAAAATAATTACCAAATTACCTGTAAAATAAATCCTAACCTAAGTTACAAATACACCTACACTATCAATAAATTAAATAAACTACAAATATCTAAACTAAAATACAATTAAATACACTAAACTAAATTACAAAAATTAAAAAAAATTACAAGAATTTTAAGCTAATTACACCTAATCTAAGCCCCCTAATAAAATAACAAAGCCCCCCAAAATAAAAAAAATTCCCTACCCTAATCTAAATTACAAAAAGTAATCAGCTCTATTACCAGCCCTTAAAAGGGCCTTTTGTGGGGCATTGCCCCAAAGTAATCAGCTCTTTTACCTGTAAAAAAAAAAGAACAACCCCCCATTACAACCCACCACCCACATACCCCTTCTCTAACCCACCCAATCCCCCCTTAAAAAAACTAAGTCTAACCCCCAAGTGCTCCTTACCTGTCCTGAAGACCAGCGGAGAAGGTCCTGTTCCAGGCGGAGAAGTCTTCTTCCAGACGGCGACCTCTTCTTCTTCCAGGATCCAGCCGGTGCGGAGGAGTTGAAGACCGATGACCGCGGAGTTGAAGACCGTCCATCTGGAACTGAAGATCGGCGACGCTGGAACTGAAGACCGGAGCCGGAGCGTGGAGGATCCTCTTTATACGATCACCGCCGTACACTGAATAGGAATTCAAGGTACGCGATTAAAAATGGCATCCCTTGAATTCCTATTGGCTGATTTGAGCCTTCAAATTCAAATCAGCCAATCGGATGCAAGCTACTTTAATTCTATTGGCTGATTTGAATAGCCAATAGAATAAGAGCTACTGTAATTCTATTGGCTGATTTGAATAGCCAATAGAATAAGAGCTACTGTAATTCTATTGGCTGATTTGAATTTGAAGGCTCAAATCAGCCAATAGGAATTCAAGGGACGCCATTTTTAATCGCGTACCTTGAATTCCTATTCAGTGTACGGCGGCGATCGTATGAAGAGGATCCTCCACGCTCCGGCTCCGGTCTTCAGTTCCAGCGTCGCCGATCTTCAGTTCCAGATGGACGGTCTTCAGCTCCGCGGTCATTGGTCTTCAACTCCTCCGGTCCGCGCCCGCTGGATCCTGGAAGAAGAGGTCGCCGCCTGGAAGAAGACTTCTCCGCCTGGAACAGGACCTTCTCCGCCGGTCTTCAGGACAGGTAAGGAGCACTTGGGGGTTAGACTTAGGTTTTTTTAAGGGGGGATTGGGTGGGTTAGAGTAGGGGTATGTGGGTGGTGGGTTGTAATGGGGGGTGTTCTTTGGGGCAATGCCCCACAAAAGGCTATTTTAAGGGCTGGTAATAGAGCTGATTACTTTTTGTAATTTAGATTAGGGTAGGGAATTTTTTTTATTTTGGGGGCTTTGTTATTTTATTAGGGGGCTTAGATTAGGTGTAATTATGTTAAAATTCTTGTAAAATTTTTTTTATTTTTTGTAATTTAGTGGGGGTTTTTTTTGTAATTTAGTTTAGTGTATTTAATTGTATTTTAGTTTAGATATTTGTAGTTTATTTAATTTATTGATAGTGTAGGTGTATTTGTAATTTAGGTTAGGATTTATTTTACAGGTAATTTGGTAATTATTTTAACTCTGTAGCTATTAAATAGTTATTAACTATTTAATAGCTATTGTACCTAGTTAAAATAAATACCAAGTTACCTGTAAAATAAATATAAACCCTAAAATAGCTACAATGTAATTATTAATTATATTGTAGCTATCTTAGGGTTTAATTTATAGGTAAGTATTTAGTTTTAAATAGGAATAATTTAGTTAATATTATTAATAATATTTAGTTTATTTTAATAATAATTAAGTTAGGGATGTTAGCGTTAGATAGGGTTAATATAGTTAATATATATAATATAATAACTATATTAACTATATTAACCCTAATATAATTAGGATTAATATAGTTAATATCGGTGGCGGCGGTATAGGGGGCTCAGATTAGGGGTTAATATATTTAATATAGGTGGCGGCGGTGTAGGGGGATTAGATTAGGGGGTATTATATTTATTATAGGTAGCGGCGTTGTAGGGGGATTAGATTACATGTAAAAGAGCTGATTACTTTGTGACAATGCCCCGCAAAAGGCCCTTTTAAGGGCTGGTAAAAGAGCTGGTTACTTTGGGGCAATGCCACGTAAAAAGCCCTTTTCAGGGCTATTTGTAGGGTTAGACTTAGGTTTAGTGGTAGGGAAATGTTAGTATTTTAGGGGTTAATAAATTTAATATAGGTGGCGGCGGTATAGGGGGATTAGATTAGGGGTTAATAATTTTAATATAGGTGGCGGCGGTGTAAGGGGGTCAGATTAGTGGGTAGTACATATAATATAGGTGGCGGCGGTGTAGGGGGATCATATTAGGGGTTAATATAGTTTAAATAGGTGGCGGCGGTGTAGGGGGATCATATTGGGGGTAATATAGTTTAAATAGGTGGCGGCTGTGTAGGGGGATCATATTAGGGGGTAATATAGTTTAAATAGGTGGCGGCGGTGTAGGGGGATCATATTAGAGGGTAATATAGTTAATGTAGGTGGCGGCGGGGTAGGGGGCTCACATTAGGGGGTAAAACATATAATGTAGCTGGCGGCGGTGTAGGGGGGTCAGATTAAGGGGTAAGACATATGTAGCTGGCGGCGGGGTCCGGGAGCGGCAGTTTAGGGGTTAATATATTTATTATTAGGAGTGAGAGGAGGGATTGCGGATAGAGGGGTATACGTGTCGGGCTATGTTTGGGAGGCGTGTTAGACAGTACGGGAGATTTTATAACTTAGTCAGTTTTTTTATGCGGCGGCAGTTTCTAAAGTGCCGTAAGTCACTTGCGACTCCAGAAACTTGTACTTACGCAGATTTCTGGACATCGCTAGTTTGTCAGATTTACGGCACTTTAGCATCTGACGGCGCCGTATATAATATAAGATATTATATACGGATATATGATAGCTCGAGTTGCGAGCTGAAACTACGGGCGGCGCAGGTTTCCATGCTTGTACCGAAACCTGCGCCGTATATCGGATCGCGCCCCTGGTTGTGTAAGATGTGTGCACAGCTCACAGGGGATCATTTAACAGGTAATTGTTAAAAGCTACAATTCCTTGAATATGTTTGTATTTTAAGCCATTTCTCAGACATTGTGTCTGTGTAACACTGTATGAGGTTATCTATCCGACAATCCTGTTTTCAGATGTTCTGTTAATTAAGAAAGTGAGATTTCCTGTTTGCTACCCCCTGCAGGGCTGTAGGCTTCAAAAGCTATGTTAATCAGGAAAAAGTCTCTCATATCTGATTTCAGATACTGAATATACAGCTATATTATCTTTTACTGAAGTGTTTGCCTTTCTTTGAAGTGACTTTGTGACCCATCCTGTGTAATCAACAGAATTGGGGGAGGATTGAACTTTGGTCAGTCAAAGCATTTAATGTCTTATAAATGAATGAATCATTTGGTGCTGATAGCCAAATATATAATAATATATATATATTAATCTTCACATATACCTTGACAGGGTTAACTGCAAATAATCTTTGGTGCTTGCCACATTAAAGGGACATGAAACCCAAAAATGTCCTGGCATGATTTAGGTAGAAAATACAATTTTAAACAACTTTCCAATTTACTTCTATTATCAAATTTGCTTTATTCTCGTGGTATCATTTGTTGAAGGAGCAGCATGCACTACTGGTTTCGAACTGAACACATAGGTAAGCCAATGATAATCAGTATATATATGCAGTAGGGCTGCACAATTAACCGCACATGCGGTTTTAAACCGTGATTAATCGCCGCGTTTAAAAACCGCGAGAGTACGCAATTTTCTTGAAAAAAAAATCTTTAATCTTCATGAAAACGGAGGCAGAGAGGGAGGATGAGAGGTGGACCAGGGTGCGGCCGTGGGCGGACCTGAGAATGCCCGCGAAACGGCCATTTTTGAAGAGAATTATGAGTGTGTGGCAGCAACTGGCTTTCATCCTGACCTGCAGTCATCATGCAGCTGGAGCTGGATAGTCCTCAGTCAGCACTTTTCTTTCTACATGCTGCACACAATGCTTCATATGTTACTCTTACCACAGGTAGACTGACTGCCCAAGAATACATGGGCAATGTGGTAAGAACTGGCCAGTTAATTTCATTTAAATTAGCTTTGTTTGTATGTTTGAGTTAACTTGTTATGTACTACTACCTCCTGTATATAACTGTGTTGATGTGTTCTACTTCTTAGTGGTCTTTTATTTAGTGGTCTTTTATATAGAGCTACTAATACAGAATATCTGTGACTAGTGTGTGATTGTATATGACAGGCTGCAGGATGTCATGATTGACCTTGTCAATGCAATATCCCTCATGTTTCCCTGGATAGTAACTCCTAAAATGAATAACACATGCAGCAGAGTGTGCATTCATTGTACTTACTTTAATGCTAACTGCACTTATATTTATTTATATATACAGAACCTTACAAGTCATACTGCTGTAAAGAGCAATTTTCAGGTTTCTCCATGCTTACACTGCTTCATATGTTAATCATACCACTGTGTCCACACTGCTAGAATGACTGTCCAATAAAAGATGAATGTTGTGTGAACTTGTGTGTCATAAGACCTAATAACTGGCTAGTGGCTACTATTTTATCACATCACAGGCAGCAAATTTTATTGCAACTATTTTTGTTTTGTATTTTTATTCTCAAATAGTGTATTGGCCATTGATAAACATGTACATTAAGATTCTGTGGTGTTAAATAAATTGTTTAATGCTAAATGAAGGTGTTATAGTCATTTTTAATAAAATCGAGATTAAATCGCAATCCCAATTTTTTTTTTTGGTCATATCGCCCAGCCCTAATATGCAGCCACCAATCAACACCTAGATTATTTGCTGCTCCTGAGCTCACCTAGATAGACCTTTCACCAAAGGATAACAAGAAAAGGAAGCAAATAAAATAATAGAAGTCAATTGGAAAGTTTAAAATTGCTAATAACTTAAGGTAAGATGGTGCTAAGGTTATTATATTGCGGTAGCATGTATCCCCAACATACATTTAAAACAAATCAATTGTGAGCGATCTATATACCATAAGGTGCAACCTCGTTTGAAGCCGTCACACCTTTTACACAGATCTCCCTTTTTCTAAGTTCCAAATCTATAAAAGCCTGTAGAAATCTATAAAAACCTGTCATTCAATATATCCATGTAGGTGAGCAGAGCTGGCTGGCAGGGTAAATTCTATGGAGAAACAGGGACTTTACACCACATTTGGCTCCACTTTGCTCCTGGAAATATAAACACTGCAATATTGTTGGTACCCCCTCATATGAACCACATACCAATGTTTGAAGTAAAACAATGCTATATGGCCGAGAAAATAATTTAGAAGCTAAACTCAGATTTCACCTGGGATTTTTTAAATCTAAAATAAGCACTTTCATTTAAAGAGGGAATTTTCCAAAATATTAAATGTCAATTACTGTGATACTACGAATTATATTTTATAGAAGAATTTGTATTCGAGTTATAGCAATGTGCTGCCAACCAAGCTACACTTCACATTGCTTATTTATCTAAGAAATAACCTTGATAAAATGAACTTTATAACAGAAGTCATTGTAATTAACCAGCCCAAAGTCTAATTTTAGCCACCAATTAGTAACCACTGTAAACTGTCATTATCATTGACGTCGGTCTCCATTTTGGCAGTTCCGGTGCGCCCTCCTCACGTCACATCCGGCTGGAGCTGGTACTTGTTTGCTACTTTGCTGCTGTTACCGTCTGAAGCTTAGGGTCGCAAGATGGTTAATATTCGCAATACCGAGGAGGGGGAGGAGGAAGGAAATGTCGAGGGTTACAGGTGAGGAAGATACTGAAAACGGGACAACGAGCAGGGGACAACGAGCAGGGGACAAGGGTCAAGTGACAATCGCAAGGGGCGGGACTGTAACCCATTCCCCATTTGTTTTGGGAAAATATATATATATATATATGTATGTTTGCGCTTGTATTTATTTTGTCAAGAGAAAATACAATGCTTTGGATGTTACGTTTTCACAGTGCTTGTACTAATACCTCACGACAGGCTAGAGCGCAGGAGCAGTATATTGTATTTTAGAGGTCTGTTATTTGACTATGTTTAGCCTTGCCAAGTGTACCTGCAAGGTAAAATCCCAACCTATTAGATATATTGATGCTCTCTGGTAATATAAGTTCTAGAATTATGCTTACAATTGTGTTCAACTATAGTCTTAACAAATAACGAGTAATGTTAGCTCAGTATGTTTGATATAAACATATGTTCAAAATACCCTTAGGTGTCTTAATAATATCGTCATTTCATTATTTTGAGGTGATGCATATTTATTTGCTTTCATGTAATTTTACAGATTTTGTCATGTTGATTGAGCCTGTTTGCATTTCTGCATTTTCTCTCGCCCACTCTTTTTCATGCTTGCTGTCTTTTTCTCTATCTCATTCTGAGTCTAAAATAGAATATTTTTTCTCTCTCCTGTTTGTGCTTGTTTCTGTCTCTTTTTGACTATCATGACTCAGTATTTGTGTCACTCAAAAATGTCATACCATATTGCATCAGGTATCGATAACACTGGGGTGTGGCTATCTTCTCTCTGAGAGATAGTGAGCAAAGAAAAAGCTGTTTGCTTTCTGAGGAAATAAAACCATATGGTAGAATATTCTGTCTTCTCTGTGTCAATCAATCCCACTAATTTACCATTAGCTATCTCTGTGTCTCTGTCTCTCTCCAATCCAAATGAAAATATCCTAACGTTTAACATCTGCTTTCTAACTTTCATATATAGCAATACATTATTTTTTTACCTAGGTCTATTAGAAATGGGTATCTGTCTCTTAGGCTTCATATACATTTGTCAATCCATGCCTTACCTAAATATTTCTTGATTTAATATTTCAAGTACTCATAGACCATAGCTAGCTTTTTTTGTTTCTTGTACATTAAATGGCTTGATTGGAATGGTGTCTCTGGAGTAAGGAGAAACTTCCTGGAACTGTTGGTTACCTGACCTTTCTATATATAGCCAACAGCATCAGTCTGATTTGATTAGTTCTATATAAAGTAGGATAATGCAGATGTTCGTTCCTCTCTATCCAGGGGGAAATTACTTTTAATAATTGCACATATTTTATAAAAAAAGTGTGTAGTCTCTATGTATGTACTTTTGCTGTAAGGGTTTTGCTAGCTTGACACAGACCCAAAACAAAATTACTAGATTTGTTGTGAGGGGCTTGCGTGCTGATGCCTTACACTATTGGGCCTCGTCCTATTTACCTCTGCTGGAACACTATTTGCCTAATGGGATTATATAATGCAGGGTTCTTCAAACTTTTTTTTTTCTCAAGACCCAAGTGCAATGATACTATATACCTTTGCGACCCTATTTGTATTCTTGGGGGACCATTTACTAACTGTCGGGCGGACATTATCCGCTGTACCTATCATGTCCGCCGACATCGCTGAATGCCGACAGCATACGCTGTCAGCATTTAACATTGCACAAGCAGTTCTGGTGAACTGCTTGTGAAATGCCGCCCCCTGCAGATTTTTGGCCGTCAACCCAATCGTATGAGATTGGGAGGATTGATGTCTGCAGCCTCAGAGGCAGCGGACGAGTTAAGGAGCTGCGGTCTTAAGACTGCTGCTTTTTAACTCCCTGTTTCCTGCGAGCCTGAAGCTCACGCGGAAACAGGGTATACGGCCCCATTCGGGCTGTGATAAATCGGCCCCTTAGTCTGAAAATTTCTAAAGTAGGATGCAACAAGATAGCTGCAATTTTTGGCAAAGTGACTACAATGTGTGTGTACAATATTCCTCATTATAGTCAAACTTGAAAGTGTTGTAAAAGGTAATAAAACACACATCACAAACTTTCATACAGCACACATCACACACTCTTATACAACCCACACACCACGCACACTCAGACAACACACAAACACACCTGACAAACTCTCATACAACACACACACCACACGCACTCCACACACAATCTAATACAGCACACACACACTTTCATACAACACACACATAACACACCACACACACACGCTCCTACAACACACACACAGGTTGCGACCCAGTAATGGGTCCCGACCCTTGGTTTGAAGAACCCTGATATAATGGGTGTATTATAATGGGTATCTTGGGTGTGCTTGCTGCTTTCCTTAAAGTGATGGTAAATTCTAGTGTTTGCAAAACACTAGGATTTACCAGTGGAACAAATAAAGGGGACTTTCAGTCATGCTGAAAGTTTCTTTGTCTGAAGTGTTTGCCGCAATGAGTTCCATGGGTATCCCACGGCAGCACGCTATTTTGCTTGGAGTTGACTGGCCCACACAGGTATTGGCTAATAGGCGGAAATGTCACCTCATAGCAAAATAGTGTTCTGCCGTGGGCTGCCTGAGGAGCTCAGTGCGGCGAATGCTTCAGACCAATAAAGGGAACTATCAGCATCAAGTATTTTATAATTCATGACTAACAGCCCCCTCTATTTATTCCACTGGTAAATCCTAGCTTTTCATAAATGCTAGGATTTACCATCACTTTAAAAGGAACTCTAAAGTCAAAATGAAACTTTCCTGATTCAGATAAACTATGCAATTTAAAAAAAATTATATATACATACATACATACATACATACATACATACATACATACATACACAGAAGCAGGGAACCAGCACTCTTTTTTTACATCCAACTGCCGGGGTGCGCTTACAAACATTCAAATATCCGCACATCAAAGAAGGCACTCTCCGTTTGAATAAGCCGTTTATTATTAAACGTTTTCGGTCTGAGGACGGGGGAGACCCCGAAAACGTTTACTAATAAACGGCTTATTCAAACGGAGAGTGCCTTCTTTGATGTGCGGAGATATATATATATATAAAGCTTTTGGAAGAGTTCCTTTCTTTATCAAGTCTGAAGCAATAGTATTTCTTCAGACTTGATAAAGGAAGGAACTCTTCCGAAAGCTTGTCAGCTTATAAATGTATAGTTGGTCCAATAAAAAAGTATCATTGCTCAATGCAATACTCTTGTTATTTTGTTATACTGTGTATATATAGATAGAGAGATTACGCCGGGGTTAGGTTCCAGAAGGAATGGTTGTAAATCGAAACCGTTATATTATAAACTGGGTTTCAATTTACAAGTCAAAGGGAAGTGAGGGCGTTAGGTTCCAGACCCCTCTCAAAATTGTCATAAGTAACACCTAATACATTATTTTAAATGCTTTGAAATGAAGACTTTAAATGCTAAACAGCATTATAAACCTAATAAAATAATCACAGAACATATATTTAAACTAAGTTAAATGAACAAACATATTTGCTAAACAGCATTATAAACCTAATAAAACAATCATACAACATAAACTTTACTTGCATTTTTCTGCAAACTGTTCTTTCTATGCATTCCTATCTGGATTGATTTATAGACAGGAAGATCTTGTTCCTTTAAAAGCTGCTTGATATCTCAGGTCTGGTTAAACTGATTCATTTCAGCTTGCTTGGCTTGCATATCTTTGCTGCAACACAAGTGGACAGCTCCATCTACTGGCTATTTTAATCAATTCACTGCTTCTTAATGTTTTTCAATAGCAGTCACATGATGGAAAAAAGGTTGTTATTCTGAAACTCCGCAAATTGAACCATTGTAAACCGAGGGCCATTTGTGTATGTATATAGATAGATAGATAGATGAGAGAGAGAAATTGGGGCAAAAAAGTATTTAGTCAGCCACCAATTGTGCAAGTTCTCCCACTTAAGAAGATGAGAGAGGCCTGTCATTTTCATCATAGGTGTACCTCAACTATGAGAGACAAAATGTGGAAACAAATCCAGACAATCACATTGTGTGATTTGGAAAGAATATATTTGCATATTATGGTGGAAAATAAGTATTTGGTCACCTACAAACAAGCAAGATTTCTGTCTCTCACAGACCTGTATCTTCTTCTTTAAGAGGCTCCTCTGTCCTCCACTCATTACCTGTATTAATGGCACCTGTTTGGACTTATCAGTATAAAAAACACCTGTCCACAACCTCAAACAGTCACACGCCAAACTCCACTATGGTGAAGACCAAAGAGCTGTCGAAGGACACCAGAAACAAAATTGTAGACCTGCACCAGGCTGGGAAGACTGAATCTGCAATAGGCAAGCAGCTTGGTGTGAAAAAATCAACTGTGGGAGCAATAATTAGAAAATGGAAGACGCACAAGACCACTGATAATCTCCCTCGATCTGGGGCTCTACGTAAGATCTCACCCCGTGTGGTCAAAATGATCACAAGAACGGTGAGCAAACATCCCAGAACCACACGGGGGGACCTAGTGAATGACCTGCAGAGAGCTGGGACCAACGTAACAAAGGCTACAATCAGTAACACACTACGCCGCCAGGGACTCAGATCCTGCAGTGCCAGACGTGTCCCCCTGCTTAAGCCAATACATATCCGGGCCCAAATGAAGTATGCTAGAGAGCATTTGGATGATCCAGAAGTGGATTGGGAGAATGTCATATGGTCAGATGAAACCAAAGTAGAACTGTTTGGTAGAAACACTACTCGTCGTGTTTGGAGGAGAGAGAATGCCGAGTTGCAACCAAAGAACACCATACCTACTGTGAAGCATGGGGGTGGCAACATCATGCTTTGGGGCTGTTTCTCTGCAAAGGGAACAGGACGATTGATCTGTGTACATGAAAGAATGAATGGGGCCATGTATCGTAAGATTTTGAGTGCAAACCACCTTCCATCAGCAAGGGCATTGAAGATGAAACGTGGCTGGGTCTTTCAGCATGACAATGATCCCAAACATACCGCACAGGCAACGGAGTGGCTTCGTAAGAAACATTTCAAGGTCCTTGAGTGGCCTAGCCAGTCTCCAGATCTCAACCCCATAGAAAACCTTTGGAGGGAGTTGAAAGTCCGTGTTGCCCAGCGACAGCCCCAAAACATCACTGCTCTAGAGGAGATCTGCATGCAGGAATGGGGCAATATGCCAGCAACAGTGTGTAACAACCTTGTGAAGACTTACAGAAAACGTTTGACCTCTGTCATTGCCAACAAAGGATATATAACAAAGTATTCTCTCTCTGTCTATCTCTCTCTATTATATGTATACATGTTTTGTGGTTGGCTGATAGCTGTCACACAATACAGGGGAAAGGAAAAATGGAAGTCATTTTGAAATTTGTTAGGAAACCTTTTTTTTTTTTTTTTTTTTTTTATGGTATGGTGGCAAAATGTTGGCAGAGCTCAACAAATACATTGCTGAGTTGCAATGATAACCTACAAATTGAGTCTGGTTCATGGAAATCTGAGACATAATGAATGTCTTATGCCATACTTCCTGAACTTTAAATAGCAAGCCAACATTTAAATTTGTGCCTTATCTACCAGCTTTTATCTGAGAAATACAAATGCCAGGATGTCTACTAATCTACTACTAAAGTGGTAGCCTTATCTACTTGTCCCTCATGACAATCTGCTTGTCCTGACACGCAAAATAATTTTAAATAATTAAAAAATATTAAATGGTATAAAAATTTAATAAAATATTTAAATTCATCTGAAAGTGTGTGTGTCTTGTAAAATCCTGAGCTTCTAAATCTTTAGTGAAATTTATTTTCCTGAAAGTAACATAGGAAATATATATAATTTATAGTTCAATATTGTAGTTTTTAAATCATTTTCACTATGGTTGTAAAATGCTAAGACCTCAGTTCTGTATAGCAACCCTGACTGTTCTCGTACACCCGGGCAGCAAGGTGCAGTGTTAATGCTAGCAGCACAAACATCAGATTAAACCCATTTGCGCTGGAGGCTCTGGTAAAAAAAAAAATATATTTTTGTGTTGATTGTTAACACTTTCAACTTATGCCCCTGCTCCCATCCTGGGCCCTCCTCACATCCTGGGTATCCCAAGCAGGGGCGGAACTCCAAGGTGTAATTGCGCCCGACACACCCACTCAAGTGGCGGGCTCCCAGGATCCTGAGCGCACCTTTTGCCTGTGCCACCCTGGAAGTTATGCCATTATCACGCTTCAAAGTACAGACACTTTCAACTTATGCCCATCATTGACCGCTCCTGTCCTGGGTCCTATTCGCGTTCTAAGCTACCCTGGAATTTCCGCCACTGTCGTTTTCCAAGCTACTGGCTGTTCATACTTAGATTTTTCAACTCCTGCTATAATATATATTTACTATTCAGGAGCCAGGCAGTGGTATTTGTATATCTTTATGTGTAGAATAACCCAAAAAGTTAAGAGCCAGGGGGGAAATTCTAGGAGAGTGCCTCCCTGGCTCCTGGGTTTGTCAAGCCTGCCTACCTGAGTTTCAATAAATTATACCAAGGAGAAAAAAAAAAAAAAAAGTACAATTGTTGGAAGTAATTTTGGAGACATTCTGAAAATTGCGTTCTTTATCTGAATTATGAATGAAAATGTTTCTGAATGGTTGTGGAGCTCTGTGACTGACATTTAAAGACAAACTGCAGTTGTCTGAAAAACTAGTTATGCCTAGCACTCTCTACCTGCATTTTTCTCCTGGCCCAGTTTTCTATACTCACTTCTCTTGGTTCCTATCCTTCTATGTCCTTTGGTCTTGGAATGATTGGCACTACACCAGTAAGGGGGGGGGGGGGTCTGTTTTGTTTCTGTCACTGTTGCCAAGGGAATAATTACTGTATTGTATTTTAGCTGCAGCCAAATTGTCATTATACATACTCATGCATTTTTGTTGTCTGTGCAGTGTTTTTGTAATATAATAATACTTATATAAACTCTCACACACGTCCACCATCACAGACTGGTTTTATTATTATTTCATGATTAAGATATATCATGCAATTTTTAACTTTCTAATTTACTTCTGTTATCAAATTTGCTTTGTCCTTGTGCTATCGTTTGTTAAAAAGCAGGAAAATAAACTCAGGAGAAGCATTCTAGTGTCTAGAGCACTATGGGGCAGCAAGAAAGTTATCTATATGCAAGAGCACTAGATAACATCAATATATCCTGCCAAGTAGTACTCCAGACACCTACCTAGGTATCTCTTCAACAAGGAATACATTGGAAACAAAAAAATAATAATTTGATAATAGAAGTAAATTGGAATCCCCCTTTTTTTTTTATTTTATTTTTTTATTGTATGCTCTGTCTGAATCATAAAACAATATTTTGGGGTTTTATATCCCTTTAAATCCCTTTTTAAGTCAAATATGTTTTATACACCTTTTACTGAAGAGATTTTCTCAAACCAAATCAAGTATATCAAGCTAACTTTACAAAATTGAATCACATCTGCACAATTCAAGCCCAGCTGAACCAGAAATTTCCTACACATTATGCGAAAGTACACTCAAAAGACAACTGGCAAAGTGTGGTCCTCATGGATGAGTAGTGATCTCCAAACCACTCTGTTTTAAAAAAAACAACTAATGAAACTCTTTAGCATAGGCCAAACAATTCAGAAATATCAGTGTAAGATGGAAAACTGTCAAATTTACAGACTAATTTAAAAAATTTAGTTACAGTTGCAGAGCTCATTTAAGGAGACGGCATTATCAGAGGCTAACACCAAATTGTGTAAAACCTACAATTAAAGGGACCTTAAACTGCTGAATACAACTACAATAGCATGGCTACTACCCACTTTGCTTGTGTGTTTCCTCCTGTACTTGCAGTGATATTTAAAGTAAATGTAAATTTTGATGAACCAGTGCCCAGTTTTTAATAATCCTATTAAAAACAGGGGCACTTTCATTCATCAAACGTTAACAAAACCAGTGAAATTTAATGTACTTAGCTTGACTTCGTGAAAGCCGCTCAAGTTCTCCCCCCCTCCGTCGCAAGCCTCTTTCTACGTCAGAAATGATGATCCCGGCCTTCCTCCAATCACAGCGTTGCTTTAGGCAATGATTCCCCTGGGGGGAGCTGTAATTGGAGGATGCCAGAATCGTCTTTGCTGACGTATGAAGAGGCTTGCGACGGGCTGGAGAAGGACTGGAGCAGCTTTCAAGAAGAAAATGTAAGTATTTGAACAAAACCAGTGAAATGTAAAGTTTGATGAATGAAAGTGCCCCTGTTTTTAATAGGATTTAAAAAAAACTAAAAAAAACAGGCACTCATTCCTCAAACTTTACATTCACTTTAAAGCTGTTCTCTTTTTACCCCATTACAGAAGCTGTTCATAAAGCTCTGCATTCTTATACTTGATGCCACCATCTTTTAACATGTGTCTTGTTGCATTCTAGGGTAGAAGCAGTGCGCTTTCACAAATTGGTAATGTTACTGGGATATATATATATATATATATATATATATATATATATATATATATATATATATATATATATATTATATATTTATTATGTGTGTGTTTTTAATCTGCTGTTTAAACTGCAGTGCACAATAAAGCTTGTTGAAAAGATGACAATATAACTGATCGGTGAGTGCACACTGCTTCTGTCACATTGTGGAAGAATACTTGAACTTCAAGATTGCGGGGCACAGTTTGAACATGCAGAGCTTTACTAAGCACTTTTAAAGGGTTAAAATACGAGAACGGCTTTAAAGAGAGCTGCAGGCACAAGAGGAAAACGGAAGTATGGTGAGTATTAACCATGCTACTGTAATTGTACCAAGCAAATTTATGTCCCTTTAATTGTGGGGATGATTTGCATGTACTGGAGTTGATTTTTAAAAGATCAAGTACACTGGCCAAAAAGATGTACGATTTTATATTGCATAGACTTGTGATGGAGTGCTAATTTGAATGGTGTTCCCTCCATATTACTGGATCTCAAGCCCATTAAACATCTTTAGGAACATTTGTAAAGGGAAAAGGTTTTCACAATCCATATTCTATTACTATTTTAGAGCATCCCAGAGAGTGTCTAGAGATGTCACCAACTTCTGAAATCCATACCAGACAGAGATAAAGCAGTCATTAAAGGGATAGAAAGGTTAAAATTGTAATAGGCATGCATTTCAATTTTAAATAGAAACATTTTTTTAAATATACTTCCTTAAGCAAAAATGCTTCTAGTAAAAGTTATCACTGTTTTTTTCGGCTTCATATGCTGTGAGGGTTCGTGCACCAGCATTCAAACACTACACCATCTCTGAGTCAGCTGTGGCTTTTATTACACGAATAAGTCTTCACAGATACAATACTTACACACCCAATGCTAGATCTGAGCAAACATGGCAATTGAATATTGATTCTCTAATCACATGTAGCATATATGCGTATGCCCCCGAAACTAATAACTTATTAGTGAAAATACTGTATATATTGAATTTTTTTTTTTTTTCGGAAATTGCTGAAATAAAAGTATATTGTGGTAGAGGAATCGGACTTTAACCCCTTGAGTGCTAACGACGGCTCTGAGCCGTCGCAGAGTTTCCCACTCTGGTGCTGACGACGGCTCAGAGCCGTCACTAGCACCCTCCCACCTTGAGGGAGATCTGGGGGCCCCCACCATCTCCTACCCCAGCGATCGCGCCTGCATAGTGACAGGCATCGCCGGCCTTCACGTTTTTGCGCAATGACGTCACCGCAACTTTATTAAAAATGTTCAATACAAAGTATAGGAAAAGGGGGCATGCTGCTTAGACGACTGTATCTCAGACATTTAAGCAGCTACAGACCCCCAAGACCCACCGTTGGAAAGGTAATTGCCTAACCTTTCCAACTGTGCAAGTCTTGAGGATCTGGGGGAAAAAATACAAAAGTTAAAAATAAAAAAAAAACTTAAATCACCTTAGCACCCAGGTGGGAAAGTGCTTAGCATTCAAAGGGTTTAGAACCTACTGTAAATGTAAATAATGCATGCATTGGTTATTAACCCCTTGTCTGTAGCTAATAGACAGCACCAATTGACCTTTTGTTTCCCAATCATGCAGAACAAAGGTCAGCCTTTTAGTGATTTATCCTTTAGTTGCAAATAACGCCTTATGCCACGAACACAATCACATCTGTGATTTCACCACTATAAGTAACACACAACACGAATAAAGGTACATAAAACCCACTTTTTTTTTCTTTCATAATTCACATTGAGCATAAAAAAACTTTATTTACTTCTATTATCTAATTTTTGTTCATTCTCATGGTGTCCTTTTGTTAAAGAAATAGCAATGCACATCAGTGAGCCCATGTATGTGCAGCCACTAATCGGAAGCTCCTGAGCCTTACTAGGTATGCTTTTAAACAAAGGATAACAAAACAAATTAGATAATAGAAGTAAATTGAAAAGTTGTTTAAAAACTGCATGAACTATCTGAACCATGAAAATAAAAAATAGGTTTACCTTTTTATGTTGGGATCAGCAGCTGCTTACGTGGGTTTTTTTTTTTTTTTTTTTTTTTTTTTTTTTTTTTTTTTTTTTCTCCAGCATCTTCTGCACTTTCCTTCCTTTTCTTCACCTGTCCGGACACCATATACAGTGCTTATCTAAGTGGCTCCAATGTGTGGTGTTTCAGCAAACTTTAAATGGACATCAAACCCAAATTCTTTCCTTCATGTGTAGCTTTGAGTAGATTTGTTCTTGTAATTAGTTTCTTGGCATACTAGATAGAAGCTACATTGCACATAGTTGGACACCTGAACAAAAAAAAACTTAGTTTGGGGATGAAGCTCTCCTACATAGCAGTACTCAAGAATGTTGCTGGGCCTAAAGTGTGTTTACTGCTGGATTGTTTGTTTCTGTTAAGAGGTTGAAGAGAGCATACCAAGACTAATCTGGTATCAAAGGTGCCTGGCAAGCAATGATACTTTGATCTTTAATAAAGATCAGTGTTCTCCCAAGGACCTTTTCTCCAACATTGGTGTGTCCGGTCCACGGCGTCATCCATAACTTGTGGGAATATTCTCTTCCCCAACAGGAAATGGCAAAGAGCACAGCAAAAGCTGTCCATATAGTCCCTCCTAGGCTCCGCCCACCCCAGTAATTCTCTTTGCCGTTGCACAGGCAACATCTCCACGGAGATGGTGAAGAGTATGTGGTGATTAGTTGTAGATTTTTATTCTACTATCAAGAGTTTGTTATTTTAAAATAGTGCTGGTATGTACTATTTACTCTGAAACAGAAAAAGATGAAGAGTTCTGTTTGTGAGAGGAATATGATTTTAGCAGCAGTAACTAAAATCGTTTGCCGTTTCCACATAGGACTGTTGAGATGAAATAACTTCAGTTGGGGGAAACAGTTAGCAGACTTTTCTGCTTAAGGTATGACTAGCCATTTTTCTAACAAGACTGTGTAATGCTGGAAGGCTGTCATTTCCCCTCATGGGGACCGGTAAGCCATTTTCTTAATCAAACAGAATAAAGGGCTTAATGTGGGCTATAAAACTGGTAGACATTTTTATGGGCAAGATCGATTGCTTTATTTGGGCTTTTTATAGAGATTGATGTTGATATTCACACTTATAAAATTTAGGGAACGTTTTTTTTTTTTTTTAACGTCAGGCACTGGTTTAGACACCTTTTCAGTCAGGAAGGGCCTTCCCTGTAGTAGGCTGAGCCTCATTTTCGCGCCATTACTGCGCAGTTTCTTTTCAGAGCAGGACATGCAGCTGCATGTGTGTGGGTCTGAAAGTATTTGAAAAGGTTCCTAGAAGGCTTCATTTGGTATCGTATACCCCCTGGGTTTGGTAAAGTCGCAGCAAAGGCTGTAGCTGGGACTGTAGAGGGGTTAAAACTTTAACCGGCTCCGGTTTCTTCATTTTAAGGGTTAAAGGACTCAAATTTGGGGTGCAATGCTTTGAATGCTTTAAGACACTGTGGTGAAAATTTGGTTAAATTTGAACAATTCCTTCATAGTTTTTCACATATTAAGTAATAAAGTGTGCACTGTTTAAAATTTAAAGAGATGGTAACGGTTTTGTTTTAAAAACGGTTTTTGTACTTTATTGACAAGTTTAAGCCTGTTTAACATGTCTGTGCCTTCAGATAAGCTATGTTCTGTATGTATGGAAGCCAATGTGTCTCCCCCTTCAAAATTGTGTGATAATTGTGCCATAGCGTCCAAACAAAGTAAGGACAGTACTGCCACAGATAGTAAAGTTGCCCAAGATGATTCATCAGATGAAGGGAGTAGACATAGTTCTACATCATCTCCTTCTGTGTCTACACCAGTTTTGCCCACGCAGGAGGCCCCTAGTACTTCTAGCGCGCCAATGCTTATTACTATGCAACAATTGACGGCAGTAATGGATAACTCCATAGCAAATATTTTATCCAAAATGCCTGCATATCAGAGAAAGCGCGATTGCTCTGTTTTAAACACTGTAGAGCAGGAGGACGCTGATAATTGCTCTGTCATACCCTCACACCAATCTGAAGGGGCCGTGAGGGAGGTTTTGTCAGATGGGGAAATTTCAGATTCAGGTAGAATTTCTCAACAGGCAGAACCTGATGTTGTGACATTTAAATTAGAGCATCTCCGCGCACTGCTTAAGGAGGTGCTATCTACTCTGGATGATTGTGACAACCTGGTCATTCCAGAAAAATTGTGCAAGATTGACAAGTTCCTAGAGGTTCCGGTGCACCCCAACGCTTTTCCTATACCCAAGCGGGTGGCGGACATAGTGAATAAGGAGTGGGAGAAGCCCGGCATACCTTTTTGTTCCCCCTCCTATATTTAAGAAATTATTTCCTATGGTCGACCCCAGAAAGGACTTATGGCAGACAGTCCCTAAGGTCGAGGGGGCAGTTTCTACACTAGCCAAGCGCACTACTATTCCTATCGAGGATAATTGTGCTTTCAAAGATCCTATGGATAAAAAATTGGAGGGTTTGCTTAAAGATTTTTGTACAGCAAGGTTACCTCCTGCAACCTATTTCGTGCATTATTCCTGTCACTACAGCAGCGTGGTTCTGGTTCGAAGAACTAGAAAAGTCTCTCAGTAGAGAGACTCCGTATGAGGAGGTTATGGACAGGGTTCACGCACTTAAGTTGGCTAATTCCTTTATTTTAGATGCCGCTTTGCAGTTAGCTAGATTAGCGGCAAAAAATTCTGGGTTTGCAATTGTGGCGCGCAGAGCGCTCTGGCTAAAGTCTTGGTCAGCGGATGTATCTTCCAAGACAAAATTGCTTAATATCCCTTTCAAGGGTAAAACTCTTTTTGGGCCAGAATTGAAAGAGATTATCTCAGACATTACTGGGGGTAAGGGCCACGCCCTCCCACAAGATAGGCCTTTCAAGGCCAAGAATAAGTCTAATCTTCGTTCCTTTCGCAATTTCAGGAACGGACCGGCCTCCAACTCTGCAGCCTCTAGACAAGAGGGTAATGCTTCGCAAACCAAACCAGCTTGGAAACCGATGCAAGGCTGGAACAAGGGTAAGCAGGCCAAGAAACCTGCTGCTGCTAACAAGACAGCATGAAGGAGTAGCCCCCGATCCGGGACCGGATCTAGTAGGGGGCAGATTCTCTCTCTTCGCTCAGGCTTGGGCAAGAGATGTTCAGGATCCCTGGGCACTAGAAATAGTTTCTCAGGGTTATCTTCTGGAATTCAAGGAACTACCCCTAAGGGGAAGGTTCCACATGTCTCACTTATCCTCAAACCAAATAAAGAGACAGGCATTCTTACATTGTGTAGAAGACCTGTTAAAAATGGGAGTGATACACCCAGTTCCAACCGTGGAACAAGGAATGGGGTTTTACTCAAATCTGTTTGTGGTTCCCAAAAAAGAGGGAACTTTCAGACCAATTCTGGATTTAAAGTTACTAAACAAATTTCTCAGAGTACCATCGTTCAAAATGGAAACCATTCGAACGATTTTACCTACAATCCAGGAGGGTCAATTTATGACTACCGTGGATCTAAAGTATGCGTATCTACATATTCCTATCCACAAAGATCATCATCAGTTCCTAAGGTTCGCCTTTCTGGACAAACATTACCAGTTTGTGGCTCTCCCATTTGGGCTAGCCACTGCTCCAAGGATTTTCACAAAGGTACTCGGGTCCCTTCTAGCGGTTCTAAGACCAAGGGGCATTGCAGTGGCACCTTACTTGGACGACATTCTGATACAAGCGTCGTCTCTTTCAAAGGCAAAGGCTCACACAGACATCGTTCTGGCCTTTCTCAGATCTCACGGATGGAAAGTGAACATAGAAAAAAGTTCCCTGTCTCCGTCGACAAGAGTTCCTTTCTTGGGGACAATAATAGATTCTTTAGAAATGAAGATTTTCCTGACAGATGTCAGAAAGTCGAAACTTCTAAACGCTTGTCAAGTTCTTCACTCTGTTCCACGTCCTTCCATAGCTCAGTGCATGGAAGTAGTAGGGTTGATGGTTGCAGCAATGGACATAGTTCCTTTTGCGCAAATTCATCTAAGACCATTACAACTGTGCATGCTGAAACAGTGGAACGGGGACTATACAGACTTGTCTCCAGCGATTCAAGTAGATCAGAAGACCAGAGATTCACTCGGTTGGTGGCTAACCCAGGATCACCTGTCCCAGGGAATGAGCTTCCTCAGACCAGAGTGGGTCATTGTCACGACCGACGCCAGTCTAGTGGGCTGGGGTGCGGTCTGGGACTCCCTGAAAGCTCAGGGGCTATGGTCTCGGGAAGAGTCTCTTCTCCCGATAAACATTCTGGAACTGAGAGCGATATTCAATACTCTCAGGGCTTGGCCTCAACTAGCAAAGGCCAGATTCATAAGATTCCAATCAGACAACATGACGACTGTTGCTTACATCAACCATCAGGGGGGAACAAGGAGTTCCCTGGCGATGAGAGAAGTGACCAAAATCATAAAATGGGCGGAGGATCACTCCTGCCACCTATCTGCGATCCACATCCCAGGAGTGGAAAACTGGGAGGCGGATTATCTGAGTCGTCAGACATTCCATCCGGGGGAGTGGGAACTCCACCCGGAGATATTTGCTCAGTTGACTCAATTATGGGGCATTCCAGACATGGATCTGATGGCGTCTCGTCAGAACTTCAAGGTTCCTTGCTACGGGTCCAGATCCAGGGATCCCAAGGCGACTCTAGTGGATGCATTAGTAGCGCCTTGGACCTTCAACCTAGCTTATGTGTTTCCTCTCATTCCCAGGCTGGTAGCCAGGATCAAGCAGGAGAGGGCCTCTGTGATCTTGATAGCTCCTGCGTGGCCATGCAGGACTTGGTATGCAGACCTGGTGAATATGTCATCGGCTCCACCATGGAAGCTACCTTTGAGACAGGATCTTCTAGTACAGGGTCCATTCGAACATCCAAATCTAGTTTCCCTCCAGCTGACGGCTTGGAAATTGAACGCTTGATTTTATCTAAGCGTGGGTTTTCGGATTCTGTGATAGATACTCTGGTACTAGCCAGAAAACCTGTAACTAGAAAAATTTTCCATAAAATATGGAAAAGATATATCTGTTGGTGTGAATCCAAGGGATTCTCATGGAGTAAGATCAAAATTCCTAGGATCCTTTCTTTTCTTCAAGAAGGTTTGGATAAGGGATTATCAGCGAGTTCTCTAAAGGGACAGATTTCTGCTTTATCTGTCTTGTTACACAAACGACTGGCAGCTGTGCCAGATGTTCAAGCTTTTGTTCAGGCTTTGGTCAGGATCAAGCCTGTTTACAGACCTTTGACTCCTCCCTGGAGTCTGAATTTAGTTCTTTCAGTTCTTCAAGGGGTTCCGTTTGAACCTCTACATTCCATAGATATCGAGATGTTATCTTGGAGCGTTCTGTTTTTGGTTGCTATTTCTTCTGCTGGAAGAGTTATCTGCTCTGCAGTGTAATCCGCCCTATCTGGTGTTCCATTCAGATAAGGTTGTTTTGCGTACTAAACCTGGTTTCCTCCCAAGGGTTGTTTCCAACAGGAATGTTAACCAGGAAATAGTTGTGCCTTCTTTGTGTCCGAATCCAGTTTCAAAGAAGGAACGTTTGTTGCACAATTTGGATGTGGTTCGTGCTTTGAAGTTCTATTTAGAAGCAACAAGGGATTTCAGACAAACGTCTTCTCTGTTGTTTATTCTGGCAAGAGGAGAGGTCAAAAGGCTACTGCTGGCTCTCTTTCCTTTTGGCTGAAAAGCATCATCCGATTGGCTTGCGAGACTGCCGGACGGCAGCCTCCTGAACGCATCACAGATCACTCTGCTGGGGCTGTGGCTTCCACATGGGCCTTCGGGAACGAGGCTTCTGTTGATCAGATATGTGGGGCAGCGACTTGGTCTTCCCTGCACACTTTTGCCAAATTCTACAAATTTGATACTTTTGCTTCTTCGGAGGCTATTTTTGGGAGAAAGGTTTTGCAGGCCGTGGACCGGACACACCAATGTTGGAGAAAACAGAATTTATGCTTACCTGATAAATTACTTTCTCCAACGGTGTGTCCGGTCCACGGCCCGCCCTGGTTTTTTAATCAGGTTTGATGAATTTCTTTCTTTAACTACAGTCACCACGGCACCTTATGGTTTCTCCTTTTTTTTTTCTCCTGTCCATCGGTCGAATGACTGGGGTGGGCGGAGCCTAGGAGGGACTATATGGACAGCTTTTGCTGTGCTCTTTGCCATTTCCTGTTGGGGAAGAGAATATTCCCACAAGTTATGGATGACGCCGTGGACCGGACACACCGTTGGAGAAAGTAATTTATCAGGTAAGCATAAAGTCTGTTTTTAAGCAAGTGCATTACCAGCTGATGATATAACTGACCACCCTGCTTAAATTTTAGTCACTATTGAGCTAAATTTGCTGCTATTAAAAATGTTCAATTTTTATTTCACAAATTATTATTAAATACATTTGTTAAATTATGCAATTTAATTTGTGCTTTGGGTATCAGAAAATTATATACTATTAGAAAATATTACACTTCACAATGCCACCAGCTGGCAAAATGTCCTGTGAAGAGCACTGAATATAATTTTGTGTGATGAGCCCTATGAGTGCAGTTTGTATTTGGTTATTTTCTTGTTTTGGTTGTGAATGCTACTAATCCTTTTGTTTCCTAATCACTCTAGTTCTTAATTTTATTATAGTATGTCAATCCTTTGCTTTTATTTTTTACTCCAGCTAATTGTTTTCAATAATCTATTTCATATCAAGGCAAATGATTTTACAAACTTTTATTTTTAGTTATTTTATTGTCTCTAATATAAATGATAGTATTTTCACAGTACATTTTGATGATTTTTTTGAGTGGCTCTTAATCTTGGCTTGTTGTCTGTGGATGACACCTGTTTTGATGTTCTGTGCGTCAGTGTTCACATACTGTGACAGTCTTATTATACCATCTCTGGACGTTTGGTAATCAGACTTTGGAAGTGGTTATTTGGAAGGAAAATTAGTTGGTACACGGTGCACTGTTAAAAGTGGGCAATTTAATTATATACTGTTACTTCTCAATAGGATCCTGCTGTGCAGATAGGCTCCAATAGTAGCTTGTTGTCACACCGGGATCATGTCCTGTCTTCTCAGACGTTCAAACCTCTGTTGTTCTTTCAGTATGAAATTTCTCATGACTGGAAAACTGTAACAAAGATGTTGTGGTGTGTGTGTGTGTGGTTTTTTTTTTTTTTTTTTGTTTAGTTTTTTTTTTTTTTCTTTCAAACTTTGAAAGCAAACAGAGTTAATACTGTGAAATATAACTCCTATATTAAAAGGACAGTCAACACCAGAATTGTTGTTTTAAAAGATAGATAATCCCTTAATTACCCATTCCCCAGTTTTGCATAACCAACAGTTATTATACACATTTTACCTCTGTAATTACCTTGTACCTAAGCCTCTGCAGACTGCCCCCTTATTTCAGTTCTTTTAACAGACTTGCATTTTAGCCAATCAGTGCTCACTCCTTGGTAAATTCATGTACATGAGCTCAATGTTATCTATATGAAACACATGAACTAATGCCCTCTAGTGGTGAAAAACTGTCAAAATGCATTTAGATTAGAGGCGGCCTTCAAATTGGCATATGAACCTCCTCGGTTTAGCTTTCAACTAAGAATACCAATAGAAAAATAGCTAAATTGGAAAGTTGTTTAAAATCACATGCCCTATTTGAATTATGAAAGTTTTTTTTTTTTTTGGGGGGGGACGACTTGACTGTCCCTTTAAGGACAGGGCTTGATAAATACTGGGAACCATAACATTTTAGAAATGTACCCTGGTGGCGCCCAATTAACCCCTTAATGACCACAGCACTTTTCCATTTTCTGTCCGTTTGGGACCAAGGCTATTTTTACATTTCTGCTGTGTTTGTGTTCAGCTGTAATTTTCCTCTTACTCATTTACTGTACCCACACATATTATATACCGTTTTTCTCTTTCTAAAGATACCATTATTTTCATCATATCTTATAATTTACTATAAAAAATTATAAAATATGAGGAAAAAATAGAAAAAAACACACTTTTTCTAACTTTGACCCCCAAAATCTATTGCACATCTACAACCACCAAAAAACACCCATGCTAAAAAGTTTCTAAATTTTGTCCAGAGTTTAGAAATACCCAATGTTTACTTGTTCTTTGCTTTTTTTTGCAAGTTATAGGGCCATAAATATAAGTAGCACTTTGCTATTTCCAAACCATTTTTTTTTTTCAAAATTAGCGCTAGTTACATTGGGACACTGATATCTTTCAGGAATCCCTGAATATCAATTAACATGTATATAATTTTTTTAGTAGACATCCCAAAGTATTGATCTAGGCCCATTTTGGTATATTTCATGCCACCATTTCACCGCCAAATGCGATCAAATACAAAAAATCGTTCACTTTTTCACAAATTTTTTCACAAACATTTGGTTTCTCACTGAAATTATTTACAAACAGCTTGTGCAATTATGGCATAAATGGTTGAAAAATCTTCTCTGGGATCCCCTTTGTTCAGAAATAGCAGACATATATGGCTTTGGCGTTGCTTTTTGGTAATTAGAAGGCCGCAAAATGCCGCTGCGCACCACACCTGTATTATGCCCAGCAGTGCAGGGGTTAATTAGGGAGCTTGTATGGAGCTTGTAGGGTTAATTTTAGCTTTAGTGTAGTAGACAACCCAAAGTATTGATCTAGGCCCATTTTGGTATATTTCATGCCACCATTTCACCGCCAAATGCGATCAAATAAAAAAAAACGTTCCCTTTTTCACAAACTTTAGGTTTCTCACTGAAATTATTTACAAACAGCTTGTGCAATTATGGCACAAATGGTTGTAAATGCTTCTCTGGGATCCCCTTTGTTCATAAATAGCAGACATATATGGCTTTGGTGTTGCTTTTTGGTAATTAGAAGGCCGCAAAATGCCACTGCGCACAACACGTGAATTATGCCCAGCAGTGAAGGGGTTAATTAGGTAGCTTGTAGAGAGCTTGCAGGGTTAATTTTTAGCTTTAGTGTAGAGCTCAGCCTCCCACCTGAAACATCAGACCCCCTGATCCCTCCCAAACAGCTCCCTTCCCTCCCCCACCCCACAATTGTCCCCGCCATCTTAAGTACTGGCAGAAACTCTGCCAGTACTAAAATAAAAGGTATATTTGGGCTTTTTAGTGTGGTTTTTTTTTTAGCATATTTACATATGCTGCTGTGAAGGATTCTCCCTTAGCCCCCAACCTCACTGATTCCCACCAAACAGCTGTCTAACCCTCCCCCTCTGCCTTAATGGGCGCCATCTTGGGAACTGGCAGCTGTCTGCCAGTACCCAGTTAAGAAAAAAGTGTTGTTGTTTGTTTACAAAAAATCCCTTTTTCTGTAGTGTAGCTTCTCCCCCCACCCAAGACCAACCCTCCACCACTCCAAAATCACTTTGTTTATTATTTTATTTATATGTTAGTGCCCTTTTGCCCCACATATGTATTTAAACTTTTCTGTAGTATAGCAGTTCCCACCCGCTCCCGCCCCGTGCACGCGCCCGCCGCCCCCCCCGTGCGCGTGCACGCGTCCCCCGTCGGCTCCACCCCGATCCCGCCCCCCTCTACCTTAAACAGCTCACCGATGGCCGCCCACCCGCCTCCCAAGTCGGCTCCCACCCACCAACGATACCGGCCATCGATGTCCGGTGCAGAGAGGGCCACAGAGTGGCTCTCTCTGCATCGGATGGCCATGTAATGTTATTGCAGGATGCCTCCATATCGAGGCATCACTGCAATAACCGGAAAGCAGCTGGAAGCGATCAGGATCGCTTCCAGCTGCTTTCCACACCGAGGACGTGCAGGGTACGTCCTCAGGCGTTAACTGCCTTTTTTTTGAGGACGTACCCTGCACGTCCTCGGTCATTAAGGGGTTAATGTTTCCCAATCCTGTCCATTATCACATATGATGGTATTTCTGCAAACAGTAGAATAGAGGCTCCTATACGCAGATCAAAGTTAAATAACTATATCAAAAGGACCCTATTTATATCAGAATAACCCCTTCTTGTTACTATAGATTTTAGGAGAGAGAAATAAAACACTACGTATTGTTTTTAACCTTGTTTATTTAAAAAAAGGCATTTCACACTTTTTGTTGCAAGTTTCTGATGTCATGCTGGGCCTTCTGAAAAAAGGATACATCCTACATTTAGCCACCAATCAGCAAGCACTTCCCAGGTGCTGAACCAAAAAAGGGCTGGCTCGATAGCTTACATTCTTGCTTTTTCAAATCAAGATCTCAAGAGAATGAAGAAAAATTGATAATGGGAGTAAATTAGAAAGTTGCTTAAAATTCCATGCCATGCACTATCTGAATCATGAAAGAAAAACATTTGGGTTCAGCATCCCTTTTAATTGTATAACCTTCCTTTAATACTTTGAACTCCAGCTTTTTTGTGGGGGGGTTTACCATTTTTTTCTCTACAACTCTGGGCTCTAAGCATCCCTTTTGTGTGCAGTTTCTTTTAATTTTGTAATGTAACATAATGCAGTACTCCTATTTAAAAAAGATTTTATGGCACAGGACATGCAGGTCTCTGTAGAACTTGTGATTGTTGTATAGATGATATTGTGATGTTAGCAGCTTTATAAATTAATTGGAAACTTGATAATAGCAATATAGGAGTTTTAAATTAGACCATACTGGAACAAAAAATGTAATCGATGTTCATATGCTGTAACAAGAATCCTAGAAATAGAATAATGGCAATGACCTAAACTTAAATTTATTGTGGGATGTCTAATGCTTTGTGTATGTGACTTTAGGTAAAAATGTGTTAATCATGTTGGTTTGTGTTACCCCACCACACACACACATATCACACATGGTTTATCTCAACTCAAGCTCTGTGTACATTTTTTTTTTTTTTTTTTTTTTTTTTTTTTTTTTTTTTAATGTTAGGGGCTAGAGAATGTAAATTTCTAAAATCAGCATAGTTGGCTGATTGCTGCTATGCGACAAATAGCTATTTAAATTCACACAAAAAGCAAATAAAATCAATTAGCATATTAGTTCAAATACAACAAGGAAGGATATAATGTATGCAGTTTTAGTCTCTATTGGCAACATGATGTGCAATTATTTTAAAAGCCCTGGGGGGCATTATGCACATTCTGTTCTAACACATTTAATGACGCATTAAAAGTCAATTAAAAAAAAAAAAAAAACTTTCTTGACCTGCTTTAATGATTGTTGCTAAACACAGGTTAAATGGTGATGGAAGTCAATAGTGTGCTCAAGCATACTGTTGCAATGCATTGGGTGTTTTTTTGTGTGCGTTTTAATGCTGATCTGTTGTAGCTGTAATACAGTGTACACGTGTGTGTGTGTGTGTGTGTGTGTAATTAAAAAAAAAAAAAAAGTTTTGTTTATAGAATGTTTGTTTGGAATTTGTGCCCAATGTTTCTTTTTTTTTTTCTCTCGTAGATCTCACAATTCGGTGTAGTTTCTCCTTTAATGATAATGTAGCAGAGCTATACCAGGTTAAAATAGAGGAGGATAAAACTGATTTGATGATGGCTGAATAAAATAAAATTAAGTTGCCTTAAGAAGTACAAACGTTTAATGTTTCTTCTGTTATGTGTGATCAGTCCACGGGTCATCATTACTTCTGGGATATAACTCCTCCCCAACAGGAAATGCAAGAGGATTCACCCAGCAGAGCTGCATATAGCTCCTCCCCTCTACGTCAGTCCCAGTCATTCTCTTGCACCCAACGACTAGATAGGATGTGTGAGAGGACTATGGTGATTATACTTAGTTTTTATGACTTCAATCAAAAGTTTGTTATTTTACAATAGCACCGGAGCGTGTTATTACTTCTCTGGCAGAGTTTGAGGAAGAATCTACCAGAGTTTTTTACTATGATTTTAACCGGAGTAGTTAAGATCATATTGCTGTTCTCGGCCATCTGAGGGAGGTAAAAGCTTCAGATCAGGGGACAGCGGGCAGATGAATCTGCATTGAGGTATGTAGCAGTTTTTATTTTCTGAATGGAATTGATGAGAAAATCCTGCCATACCGTTATAATGACATGTATGTATACACTTCAGTATTCTGGGGATGGTATTTCACCGGAACTACTCTGTTAAAAGTCACTAATCCTTTTAATAAGTATTTATCATGTTAAACGTTTTTGCTGGAATGTAGAATCGTTTACATTTCTGAGGTACTGAGTGAATAAATATTTGGGCATTATTTTCCACTTGGCAGTTGTTTGGTTTTAATTGTGACAGTTTCGTTTCTCTTCACTGCTGTGTGTGAGGGGGAGGGGCCGTTTTTGGCGCTCTTTGCTACGCATCAAAAAATTCCAGTCAGTTACTCTTATTTCCTGCATGATCCGGTTCATCTCTGACAGATCTCAGGGGTCTTCAAACTTCTTTGGAGGGAGGTAGATTCTCTCAGCAGAGCTGTGAGAATTTTATATTGACTGTGAATAAAAACGTTGCTCTGTAATTTTTATGTCAAATTTAATTATTGTTATTTTTCTAATGGGAACAAACCTTTGCTAAAAGTTGTGTTGTTTTAAAGTTTGATGCTATAACTGTTTTTCAGTTCATTATTTCAACTGTCATTTAATCGTTTAGTACCTCTTTGAGGCACAGTACGTTTTTGCTAAAAAAGATTATAACCAAGTTGCAAGTTTATTGCTAGTGTGTTAAACATGTCTGACTCAGAGGAAGATATCTGTGTCATTTGTTCCAATGCCAAGGTGGAGCCCAATAGAAATTTATGTACTAACTGTATTGATGCTACTTTAAATAAAAGTCAATCTGTACAATTTGAACAAATTTCACCAAACAGCGAGGGGAGAGTTATGCCGACTAACTCGCCTCACGCGGCAGTACCTGCATCTCCCGCCCGGGAGGTGCGTGATATTATGGCGCCTAGTACATCTGGGCGGCCATTACAGATAACATTACAAGATATGGCTACTGTTATGACTGAAGTTTTGTCTAAATTACCAGAACTAAGAGGCAAGCGTGATCACTCTGGGGTGAGAACAGAGTGCGCTGACAATACTAGGGCCATGTCTGATACTGCGTCACAGCTTGCAGAGCATGAGGACGGAGAGCTTCATTCTGTAGGTGACGGTTCTGATCCAAACAGATTGGATTCAGATATTTCAAATTTTAAATTTTAAATTGGAGAACCTCCGTGTATTACTAGGGGAGGTCTTAGCAGCTCTCAATGATTGTAACACCGTTGCAATACCAGAGAAACTGTGTAGGTTGGATAAATACTTTGCGGTACCGGCGAGTACTGACGTTTTTCCTATACCTAAGAGACTAACTGAAATTGTTACTAAGGAGTGGATAGACCCGGTGTGCCGTTCTCACCCCCTCCAATATTTAGAAAGATGTTTCCAATAGACACCACCACTCGGGACTTATGGCAAACGGTCCCTAAGGTGGAGGGAGCAGTTTCTACTTTAGCTAAGCGTACCACTATCCCGGTGGAGGATAGCTGTGCTTTTTCAGATCCAATGGATAAAAAATTAGAGGGTTACCTTAAGAAAATGTTTGTTCAACAAGGTTTTATATTGCAACCCCTTGCATGTATCGCGCCGATTACGGCTGCGGCAGCATTTTGGATTGAGTCTCTGGAAGAGAACCTTAGTTCATCTACGCTAGACGACATTACGGACAGGCTTAGAGTCCTTAAACTAGCTAATTCATTCATTTCGGAGGCCGTAGTACATTTAACCAAACTTACGGCTAAGAACTCAGGATTCGCCATACAGGCACGTAGGGCGCTGTGGCTAAAATCCTGGTCAGCTGATGTTACTTCTAAGTCCAAATTACTTAATATACCTTTCAAGGGGCAGTCTTTATTTGGGCCCGGTTTGAAAGAAATTATCGCTGACATTACAGGAGGTAAGGGCCACGCCCTACCTCAAGACAAAGCCAAAGCTAAGGCTAGACAGTCTAATTTTCGTCCCTTTCGGAATTTCAAGACAGGAGCAGCATCAACCTCCACTGCACCAAAACAGGAGGGAGCTGTTGCTCGTTACAGGCAAGGCTGGAAGCCTAACCAGTCCTGGAACAAGAGCAAGCAGGCCAGGAAACCTGCTGCTGCCCCAAAGACAGCATGAACCGAGAGCCCCCGATCCGGGACCGGATCTAGTGGGGGGCAGACTTTCTCTCTTCGCCCAGGCCTGGGCAAGAGATGTTCAGGATCCCTGGGCGCTAGAGATCATATCTCAGGGATACCTTCTAGACTTCAAATTATCTCCCCCAAGAGGGAGATTTCATCTGTCAAGGTTGTCAACAAACCAGATAAAGAAAGAAGCGTTTCTACGCTGTGTACAAGATCTGTTATTAATGGGAGTGATCCATCCGGTTCCGCGGTCGGAACAAGGACAAGGGTTCTACTCAAACCTGTTTGTGGTTCCCAAAAAAGAGGGAACTTTCAGGCCAATCTTAGATTTAAAGATTCTAAACAAATTCCTAAGAGTTCCATCGTTCAAAATGGAAACTATTCGGACAATCTTACCCATGATCCAAAAGGGTCAGTACATGACCACAGTGGATTTAAAAGATGCTTACCTTCACATACCGATTCACAAAGATCATCACCGGTATCTAAGGTTTGCCTTCTTAGACAGGCACTACCAGTTTGTAGCTCTTCCATTCGGATTGGCTACGGCTCCAAGAATCTTCACAAAGGTTCTGGGTGCCCTTCTGGCGGTACTAAGACCGCAAGGGATTTCGGTAGCTCCGTACCTAGACGACATTCTAATACAAGCTTCAAGCTTTCAAACTGCCAAGTCTCATACAGAGTTAGTTCTGGCATTTCTAAGGTCGCATGGATGGAAAGTGAACGAAAAGAAGAGTTCTCTTTTTCCTCTCACAAGAGTTCCATTCTTGGGGACTCTTATAGATTCTGTAGAAATGAAGATTTACCTGACAGAAGACAGGTTAACAAAGCTTCAAAATGCATGCCGTGTCCTTCATTCCATTCAACACCCGTCAGTAGCTCAATGCATGGAGGTGATCGGCTTAATGGTAGCGGCAATGGACATAGTACCTTTTGCACGCCTACACCTCAGACCGCTGCAATTGTGCATGCTAAATCAGTGGAATGGGGATTACTCAGATTTGTCCCCTACTCTGAATCTGAATCAAGAGACCAGAAATTCTCTTCTATGGTGGCTTTATCGGCCACACCTGTCCAGGGGGATGCCATTCAGCAGGCCAGAATGGACAATTGTAACAACAGACGCCAGCCTACTAGGTTGGGGCGCTGTCTGGAATTCTCTGAAGGCTCAGGGACTATGGAATCAGGAGGAGAGTCTCCTTCCAATAAACATCCTGGAATTGAGAGCAGTTCTCAATGCCCTTCTGGCTTGGCCCCAATTAACAACTCGGGGGTTCATCAGGTTTCAGTCGGACAACATCACGACTGTAGCTTACATCAACCATCAGGGAGGGACAAGAAGCTCCCTAGCAATGATGGAAGTATCAAAGATAATTCGCTGGGCAGAGTCTCACTCTTGCCACCTGTCAGCAATCCACATCCCGGGAGTGGAGAACTGGGAGGCGGATTTCTTGAGTCGCCAGACTTTTCATCCGGGGGAGTGGGAACTTCATCCGGAGGTCTTTGCCCAAATACTTCGACGTTGGGGCAAACCAGAGATAGATCTCATGGCGTCTCGCCAGAACGCCAAACTTCCTCTCTACGGGTCCAGATCCAGGGATCCGGGAGCGGTTCTGATAGATGCTTTGACAGCACCTTGGAACTTCGGGATGGCTTATGTGTTTCCACCCTTCCCGCTGCTTCCTCGATTGATTGCCAAAATCAAACAGGAGAGAGCATCAGTGATTCTAATAGCGCCTGCATGGCCACGCAGGACTTGGTATGCAGATCTAGTGGACATGTCATCCTGTCCGCCTTGGTCTCTACCTCTAAGACAGGACCTTCTGATACAGGGTCCATTCAAACATCAAAATCTAACTTCTCTGAAGCTGACTGCTTGGAAATTGAACGCTTGATTTTATCAAAACGTGGTTTTTCTGAGTCGGTTATTGATACCCTGATACAGGCTAGGAAGCCTGTTACCAGAAGGATTTACCATAAAATATGGCGTAAATACCTATACTGGTGCGAATCCAAAGGTTACTCCTGGAGTAAGGTTAGGATCGCTAGGATATTGTCCTTTCTACAAGAAGGTTTAGAAAAGGATTTATCAGCTAGTTCATTAAAGGGACAGATTTCAGCTCTGTCCATCTTGTTACACAGGCGTCTGTCAGAAAATCCAGACGTCCAGGCCTTTTGTCAGGCTTTAGCTAGGATCAAGCCTGTGTTTAAAGCTGTTGCTCCGCCATGGAGTTTAAACTTAGTTCTTAACGTTTTACAGGGTGTTCCGTTTGAACCCCTTCATTCCATTGATATAAAATTGTTATCTTGGAAAGTTCTGTTTTTAATGGCTATTTCCTCGGCTCGAAGAGTCTCTGAGTTATCAGCCTTACATTGTGATTCTCCTTATCTGATTTTTCACTCAGACAAGGTAGTTCTGCGTACTAAACCTGGGTTCTTACCTAAGGTAGTCACTAACAGGAATATCAATCAAGAGATTGTTGTTCCATCCTTGTGTCCAAATCCTTCTTCAAAGAAGGAACGTCTTCTACACAATCTGGATGTAGTTCGTGCCCTCAAGTTCTACTTGCAGGCAACTAAAGATTTTCGCCAAACTTCTTCCCTGTTTGTCGTTTATTCTGGACAGAGGAGAGGTCAAAAAGCTTCTGCTACCTCTCTCTCTTTTTGGCTTCGTAGCATAATACGTTTAGCCTATGAGACTGCTGGACAGCAGCCTCCTGAAAGAATTACAGCTCACTCCACTAGAGCTGTGGCTTCCACTTGGGCCTTTAAGAATGAGGCCTCTGTTGAACAGATTTGCAAGGCTGCAACTTGGTCTTCGCTTCATACTTTTTCCAAATTTTACAAATTTTACACTTTTGCTTCTTCGGAGGCTATTTTTGGGAGAAAGGTTCTTCAGGCAGTGGTTCCTTCTGTATAATGAGCCTGCCTATCCCTCCCGTCATCCGTGTACTTTTGCTTTGGTATTGGTATCCCAGAAGTAATGATGACCCGTGGACTGATCACACATAACAGAAGAAAACATAATTTATGCTTACCTGATAAATTCCTTTCTTCTGTTGTGTGATCAGTCCACGGCCCGCCCTGTTTTAAGGCAGGTAAATATCTTTTAAATTATACTCCAGTCACCACTTCACCCTTGGTTACTCCTTTCTCGTTGATTCTTGGTCGAATGACTGGGACTGACGTAGAGGGGAGGAGCTATATGCAGCTCTGCTGGGTGAATCCTCTTGCATTTCCTGTTGGGGAGGAGTTATATCCCAGAAGTAATGATGACCCGTGGACTGATCACACAACAGAAGAAAGGAATTTATCAGGTAAGCATAAATTATGTTTTTTACTATACATTAAAAAGTCTCAAGGGACATTAAACCCAAATATTTTCTTTCATGATTCAGATAGAGAATACAATTTTAAAAAAACTTTCCAATTTACTTGTATTATCTAAATTGCTTCATTCTTTAGATATCCATTGTTGAAGAAATAGCAATGCTTTCTAAATCGTAAAAGAAAAAATATGGTTTTCTTGTCCTTTTAACGTCTCATTTCAAATCATGTTGAATTTTTGTGCCAAGGAATGTGTACAATGTAACTCAGTCTTCTATGCAATCTTTAATTTTCAGAGAACGTGATGGGGAGACTTTTTTTTTTTTTTTTTTTTTTTTGTTTTTTTTCTTCTTCTAACTATATACCAATAATTTTAAAAAGTAATAGCAAGCTATCATGCTTTTTATCTGTGTGCAGAATTCATTTAGATTCATGCATCATTTTTGAGTTTGCATGGATTATGTGTACAAGCTTTCAAAAGGAAAAATGTTGAAATATATCTCTATCCAATAGCGCACTCCAAAGGATATTATAGGGACGTATGAAAAAGTAGATGAAGACACACACTGGATACACTCCACCTACTATCGCTATGTCTGTATATTGAATATAATAATTTTTAATAAAATACATTGGTATGACTGGAAAACTGAACAATTGAAATCTAGAACAAGTTTTAGTGATACAACTGCTATGCTGTTAACGTGTCGTGTAGTTTTTTTTTTTTTTAAAAACTAGACAGACATGTCGTTTTTTTTTTTTTGTGTTATTTTTTAATAGAAATATACAATACAGTCTAGACCCTTATGTCTATTAACTTGCTCCATGTAGAGGCTGCAACAAAAGCACTTGTGGAATGAGCGCGGTTTAATTTGTAGCATTATTATTATTATTATATAGTTTGTGGTTTTTTTTTTTGTTTGATTTTTAAACACATTGATTTTTAACTAGAGTAAGTTCTTTTAAGCACATTGTTCTCTAGGCTGTAGTTTTTTTTTTTTTTGCCTATAAACTATAGTAATTGCATGTGTACCAGAATGGATTCTAGCTTACTGCTCCTCTACTCCCTTTATAGGTTGATTGAGGAATGCCAGTCCCCTGCTCCCAGCTCACCATCAAAGAAGATCTCCCCTGCCAAACGCAAGCAGTACTACATCAACAGGGCCATCCGCAACTCAGATCTAACTCCACGAGCCAAGGGACGCAAAAGCCTCCGTCGTCTAGAGAACAGTGAGACCAAGGAAGGGGGTGTCCCTATAAAATATAGGGCTCCCCTCTTTTTTTTAAATATATCAGCAGCATCTCCCAAAGCCTTTCCTTGGCTAAGCTGTATATGTGACCATTCTGCAGTGGCACTAGTAGAAAATTATAGTGCTAATGAATTTTAAATAGTAGTAAATGGATTTCATATTAGATGTGTAAAATAATGGAATTGGTTTATTAATAAATTCAGGTTTTAGATAAATGCTTATGAAAGTGGGGGGGAAGCTATCGAGGCATATTTTCCTATAAAAAAAAAAATCGTTTTTTTTTTTTTTTCTCATCACCCCCTTGATATTAATCAGCTCGTTACCTGATGACTCTGCTTGAGAGGGAGGAGTGTGTCACTGAAGAAGGAGAGGCTTGTCCTTGCGCAACTCCCAGCATATTCACTGAGGCTTGTAACAATGAAACCTATGTGGAGGTAAGAGGTTAATAACCAGGTGTCTCACCAATGAAAATACGAGCTCTGAACAGTCGTTTTACTATTGTCATAGCCTGACTTTATGGGGCACACAACACTAAATTGGGAAAACGTGTATCTTGTATTTAATTTATTTTTAAAAGGATAATAGACTGAAACCCCCTTTGGCTAAAAATATTCTGCTGAATGAACTTCAATGAGTAGTTTAGGTTTTGCGACATATAAGAAAAGAAGAGGCTTGAGCTACAAGTTGGCTTTTATATCCTGCCTTATTATGAAAGGTGGTGTTTTTTTTTTTTTTTGTTTTTTTTTCTTTCATGTGCTGGCTCTTATATAGTAAATCTTTTACAATTTATAGAGATGTAACTCTTTATTTGCTGTGTAATTTTTTTATATTTAATTTATTTTTCCTGGTCTTAAAAGTTGAGCTCTTGATAGTTGTGAATTATCTTGATGCTCTTAGAATAAATTGATTCTCGGAGGTGGGTGAATTATATACAGCAACTTGATGATGAATGATAACAATAGGCACTGTTTGTACTTTCTCTATGTCTAACAGAGACTAAGTGTTCCCAAGAAAATGAGAGATAGAGATTTATATATATAAGTTGCCATCTATAGAATTGGATTGGTTCTGCTTCTGTAGGGATCTCAGCCTTTGTTCTGCAAACTAACATACAGTATATATTTGGAGTCCATTTTTAATGTTTAAGCTAACAACTTCTGATGTGCTTTGGTCAGGGTACCATCTTAGAAGTAGGCACACAGCTAACTCGTACTGTATCTGATACAAGATACTGCTTTTTTCACAAGATATGGAACGATTTTATGAATCGCTCTGGGGAGGAGCAAGAGAAGGTCCTTCTGTATCTGGAGCAGGAAATGAGGAGCCCAAGAGAGAGGGCTAACAATCGACGAGACAAGAGGACAGGTACCAGGGGGATGAGAATGTTCTGGTGTACAAAGGCTCACACTTTATCTTGAGCAGATGTTACACTGTGCATTGTCCCTGTGTCTCATTGCTTCATAGCAACTTGCCTGCATGTTCAGAGTGATTAAACTCAAACTCCTTTCATACTCTGTTCATCTTTTTATTTCCTCTTAATAGAATTTTTAGTTTAATTTTGACTTTTTTTTTTTTCTTTTGATGTTTCTTTTTACTCCTGAACTTTGCTAATTGAAATAAACAATTGAGTAACAAATTTCCAAAAATCCCACATCTCTAAACACTGTCCTTTTGTTCTTCTATTGCAATTCAGAGCATCCTGCATACACCCCTGAAGAGTGTTATCAGCGAATAAACCGCAGTTTGCGAGGTATCCTCAGAAGACGGCATATACCAATGGTAAGTAATATTCCTTCGCCTTGGACTAAGGGGTCAATCACAAAAAGCCTTTTAAATGATTTATCTACAATTATTATTATTTGTAGAACACCAACTACAATAACCTTTTTTTTTTATAGACTGCTCTCTGGAAAATCATATTTTGTGATTCAAATAGGGCATGTAATTTTAAACCACTTTACTTTTATCACCAATTTTGCTTTGTTCTCTTGGTATTCTTAGTTGGAAGCTAAACCTAGAAGGTTCATATGCTAATTTCTTAGACCTTGATGGCCGCCTCTAATCTGAATGCATTTTGACAGTTTTTCACCACTAGAGCGATGTTAGTTTGTGTATGTCTTATAGATAACATTGAGCTCACACACTTGAAGTTACCTAGGAGGCAGGCAAAAATTACCCATCACTAAAAGGATTTAATCCCTTCCACTTCCTGATTCCTCTGTTTTAATTGTTGATGTCACAGGAGGAGGTGAAAGTGTGAGGTTCTTTAGATTTCTTCATTGAAAGTGGTGCTCAAACTGCTGTTATCACCTTTTAGAGGACCGAGAAATGGGCAGAGGGGCGTAGAGGAGCTGGGCAGAGGGGCGTAGAGGAGCACCATAGGAAGCGAAAGTATTTCTGCAGTAGTTTCTAACTAGCCTGGCACAGGTGTCGCTGGGACTGGTCTTGCAGCCTCCTTTTGTTGACCTTGTCAGGTTACATCCTATGCAAGATCTAGAGTCATTGTCCCAGCTTACTTAGATGTGCTCTTCTACTGGACACTGGATATTCTAGAAAACGCAAGGAACAAAGGTTGCCACATAGTGTAAGCTTGTTAAGTCCAAATATATGACATTCAAAGAATTTAAAGGACTCGCGCTTTGTGATGACACCAAAAACAATGGTGCAATAAGCATAGGTTAGTAACTCCTGTCTCCAGCCGACAGGCACTCCAGTGAGCTGCTTCCTGTATATAGTGTACTGCAACTGGCTGTTTTCTGTATTCTGTTCCCTTTGGCAAATGTCCAGCTGGTAGTGAAGCAGGGGGTTCTACAAGAGATATACTCAAACCATGCATACAAAATGCATTATTAGACCACCACTGCATAAAGAAATACTGGAGCCATCAACTGTAAAATGTTTTTTTGCAATGCATTTCCCGTCTGCTGACTGTTTGCTTGATCAGGCATAAAAAAAACAGTTTGCGCTCTTTAAATAGCCAGTAAAAGATACTACACTCCTGTGTGGAATCATTCATGTGTGGTGTGTCATCAAGGTGTTACTATATAACAGCCAATCTTAATATATCTTATAAAACCTCAAAGTGCTATTATATAGCAACCAATAAAAATACGTCTTATAAAACACATAATATACATTAACAAATAATTTTAAAAAATGTACTCCCAAAGGCCCGTACAAAGATGTTTTAAAATAATTTGGAGATATTCAAAAATTGCTCTAAATTTAAAAAGGAAAAAAATGTACATGTTGTATACACTACTATAAAATAAACATTGAAATAATCCTCTCTGTGTAAAATGATATATTTTCCTCCAACAACCACAACTGAAAAAAAAACTAAATGTTTTTGTAAGGAGTGAATGAAGAGACATTAAAGTGAAGGTAAAGTTACCTTAGTCTCTTTCCAGTATTCCGTTTATGGAGTCAAATAAATATAGGTTTCATTCATCATTTTTTTTAGCTCTGCGTATAAACCAAGTTTTAAGGCAATTTATTAAACATTTTTAGTCAACCAAAAAAAAAAAATATATATATATATTACCTATTGATCACGTTTTTTAATTCTCCTATTGAAATGTAGGCCGTTAGGCGACAGTCACTAGACGTCATTCGCCCACTTATTCAAGAGCGCATGCGCAATACAATTTTCTGTGCGCTCCCATTTTGCACATGCGTTCTATATTTAGGTAGGAATCCCTTAATACGTGGTCGGCAGCATTGGAGTGTAGCGCATGCGCAGTTTAATTCCGAAACATGAACGCGCTGTTGAGAGTGGGTGGGACCGCTCAAGACGTCACAGCTGGCAGAACAGGGAAGTAGGGCTTAAGAGAAGTCGGCCGCCAAACGGTGAGGAAATGTGAAATATATTTTTACCAATTAAATATAACAGTAATGGAAAAAAAAACTTGGGAAATACATTAAGGTACTATTGAGAAATGGTTGGTTAGCTGAAATACCGGATAACTTTACCTTCACTTTAATAACAAAAAAAATAGAAATATTTTTAAAAAAATTGAAATATAACAAAAAATAGAAATGTAATTTAAAGTGATATGTGGTGTGGAAAAAAATACTGTTGGGGGATGCAGATGATGGTGTATGATGAGAGAAAAAATACTGTTGTATGATGCAAATAGTGTGTGATAGATAATTTAAAAAAAATAATTACATTTTTAATGTAATGAGTTATGTGGCGAGGGAAAAAAAAAAAAAAAACGGTGTTGTGCAAATACAGGCATACTTCCATTTTATTGCACTTTTTTTTTTTTACAAATTGAAAGTTTATGGCAACCCTGTGCTGAGCAAGTCTAGCAGCATATATATATAATACACATGAGCACACCTATATTTACACACCACCAGCTAAAAAACATTGACTCACTGAAGCCTTAATAAATAAAAAGAGAAGTGCTCAACCTAAGAAAACAATAGCATATCAGTTTGTTCTATGGCTAGTTACCACCCAAGGTGCAGCCTCATTTTGCTCAACATGTGCCTTTCACAGAGAAGAACTTTATTTTAGTATATCAGTCTGATCCTGACTAAACCATGCAGTCCAATGCCAAAATGCCAGTAATACCTCTCTCTGAACGAGAGAAACGGCAATACCCCAGATGTACATTTAAGCCTAGTGTGGGCCTCGTCTGTGAGCTGAAGCCTTAGTTGAAGGTTAGTAATTTTTAGCATTGAAGTATTTTTTATTATGCCATTTTCATTTGGGGTTTTTTTTAGACTATGGTATAGTGTAAACATACAGCCATATGCAAAAGTTTAGGCACCCCTGACAATTTCCATGATTTTCATTTATACATAATTGGGTGTTTTGGATCAGCAATTTAATTTTGATCTATCAAATAACTGAAGGACACAGTAATATTTCATTAGTGAAATTAGGTTTGTTGGATTAACAGAAAATGTGCAATATGCATCAAAACGAAAGTAGACAGGTACATAAATTTGGGCACCCTTGTCATTTTGTTGATTTGAATACCTGTAACTACCTAACACTGATTAATTGGAACACACATTTGGTTTGGTGAGCCCATTAAGCCTTGAATTTGAAGTTGTTGTTCTCTTTGACTCTCTCCTCTGAAGAGTGGCAACATAGGGGCCTCAAAACAACTCTCGAATGACCTGAAAACAAAGATTGTTTAACATTATGGTTTAGGGGAAGGCTGCAAAAAGCTATTGCAGAGATTTAAGCTGTCAGTGTCCACTGTGAGGAACCTAGTGAAGAAATGGAAGACCACAGGCACAGTTCTTGTTAAGGCCAGAAGTAAAATATCGGAAAGGCAAAGGATGGTGATAACGGTCAAAAACAGCCCACAGACCACCTCCAAAGACCTACAACATCAACTTGCTGCAGATGGTGTAACTGCATCGTTCAACAAATCAGCGTATGGGAGAGTGATGCGGATGAAGCCTTTTCTGCACACACGCCACAAACTGAGTCGCTTGAGGTATGCAAACGCACATTTGGACAAGCCAGCTTCATTTTGGAAGAAGGAGCTGTGGACTGATGACACAAAGATTGAGTTATTTGGTCATAACAAGGGGAGTTATGCATGGCGGCAAAAGAACACAGCATTCCAAGACAAACTCTTTCTAGCCACAGTAAAATTTAGTGGATGTTCCATCATGCTGTGGGGTTGTGTGGCCAGTGCCGGTACTGGGAATCTTGTTAAAGTTGAGGGTTGCATGGATTCCACTCAATATTGGCAGATACTTGAGAATAATGTATAGGAATCAGTCACAAAGTCGAAGTTACCCTGGTGCTGGATATTTCAACAAGACAACCAAAAACACTGCTCAAAATCTACTCTGGCATTTATGCAGAGGAACAAGTACAATGTTCTGGAATGGCCATCCCAGTCCCCAGACCTGAATATCATTGAAAATCTGTGGGGTGATTTGTAGCAGGCTGTCCATGCTCGGCAACCATCAAACCTAACTGAACTGGAGATTTCTGGATGAAGGTATTTTGGACCAGTCCTCCTTGCAAGACACTCATTACAGGCTGTAGGAAGCGTCTAGAGGCTGTTATTTCTGCTAAAGGAGGCTCTAATAAATATTATTGTGATATTTCTGTTGGAGTGCCCAAATTTATGCACCTGTCTAATTTCGTTTTGATGCATATTGCACATTTTCTGTTAATCCAATAAACCTCATTTCACTACTGACATATTACTGTGTCGTTCAGTTATTTGATGGATCAAAATTAAATTGCTGATCCAAACACCCAATGTGACATACCCTTACACAGCCCTCAGGCTTCTTAGCTGGTACATTAGTTTTTGTACATCAGGGCTTAGGGGGACATGTATCCTTTTATTATGCACACTCATGTAACCGTATTATAATTAAATCTTAGAGTTGTTTACCCAGAGTTTTTCTGTGGGGTACTTGTTTATCTCTGTAGATGACACTGCATGGCTTATTTTTGTACAGTTCTGTCATGTCGGACATCAGTGGCTATCGCTGTGTTCTAAGGTCAGGTTTAGTGCAGCACAGTTTGTCTCGTCGGTCCATTAAATAACTATAGTGTGTAGCACTTCGGTCTCACAAAGCTTAAAAAAAAAAAATGTGCATGCTTAGTACTTCCGCTCCCTCCTCTTTCCCTCAGAGCAGCCATGGCCACTATTGTATGCACTATACTGTACTGCTGCTCCGTTTTACTTATTAAACGAGGGGGTAAAGAACCATGCATCAAGAACATTATTCTGTGTCATTTACACTGATTTTATATATTTAATTTGTTAAATTTACATCATACATTTTTCCAACAGAAGTCTTTGTGTGTTTTAATGTATAGAAATTTGGAATGTGAACTCGGAGTACTTGTGTCTTATCTGCAAATCTGTTTGTGTTTTCTCCGTTCTGTTGCTGTCTTCTTATTGGTACATTTTGGAACAGACCAGCACTGTCCCATCTCCTAGTATTTATTCTGACCCTTTTAGAGGGGAGATCAGGGAATGTTTTCAATCACTTTTGGATTGCGTGTGTTTTGCAAACATGTGTTTCTTTCCTCCTGCGTAACTATTGAAATGGATTATTGAATACTGGCATTGTGAATTGGTTACAAAGTAGAAAAAGACTAAGCTTAGAAATCTGACTCTGTCTGGTGCTACCCCTTTAAATAGTTACAAAAAAGAAAGAGGAAAGAGATTGGTTTATAGCACTGTGCTTTAAACTCCTCCTTTCCTTTCTTTCATGTAATTAGCAAGAGTCCATGAGCTAGTGACGTATGGGATATACATTCCTACCAGGAGGGGCAAAGTTTCCCAAACCTTAAAATGCCTATAAATACACCCCTCACCACACCCACAATTCAGTTTTACAAACTTTGCCTCCTATGGAGGTGGTGAAGTAAGTTTGTGCTAGATTCTACGTTGATATGCGCTCCGCAGCAGGTTGGAGCCCGGTTTTCCTCTCAGCGTGCAGTGAATGTCAGAGGGATGTGAGGAGAGTATTGCCTATTTCTTCTGTTAAGTGTGATCAGTCCACGGGTCATCATTACTTGTGGGATATTAACTGCTCCCCTACAGGAAGTGCAAGAGGATTCACCCAGCAGAGTTGCTATATAGCTCCTCCCCTCTACGTCACCCCCAGTCATTCTCTTGCACCCAACGACTAGATAGGATGTGTGAGAGGACTATGGTGATATATTTAGTTTTTATATCTTCAATCAAAAGTTTGTTATTTTATAATAGCACCGGAGTGTGTTATTCCTTCTCTGGTAGAATTTGAAGAAGAATCTACCTGAGTTTTTCTATGATTTTAGCCGGAGTAGTTAAGATCATATTGCTGTTTCTCGGCCATCTGAGGAGTGAGGTAAACTTCAGATCAGGGGACAGCAGGCAGATTAATCTGCAAAGAGGTATGTAGCAGTTTATTATTTTCTGACATGGAATTGATGAGAAAATCCTGCCATACCGTTATAATGTAAACTCAGCCTTGAATGCAGTAGATGTAGCTGATATCAGGCTGTCATGTATGTATATTTTACACTTCAGTTTTCTGGGAAATGGTACTTCTCTGGCTTTTAAACTGTATACATAGTCTTAACCTATTTTGCAGGGACTTGCAATAGGTTTTAAATGACAATTAATTATTGAGGTAAAATGTTTTTTTGCTGGCATGTAAAAACGTTTTTTTCTCTGAGGTACTGGGTGAAAAAATGTTTTGGGCACTTTTTTTCCACTTGGCAATAGTTTTGATTTAAATTAGAGCAGTTCACTGATCTCTCTCACTGTTATGTGTGTGGGGGAGGGGCCATTTTGGTGCTTTCACTATGCATCAGAAAAACTCAGTCAGAGGTTCATTTTCTTCCTGCATGATCCGGTTCATCTCTACAGAGTTCAGGGATCTCAAGAGTCTTTTTTGAGGGAAGTAATCATACAGCAGAGCTGTGCTGATTGTATTGACTGTGATATAAAAAACGTTTATTTGTGTATTTTTTTTTCTGCTGCCTGGGTTAGTTATCATTTGCTGAGGGGAACAATCCTTTGCTAAAACTGTATATTCTGACAAAGATTGATGCTATAACTTAATTATTTTATCTGTTATAATATTTTTCTGTGCTTCTTAAAGGCACAGTTCGTTTTCATATTATTTGTAAATTACTTTGAAAAGTATTTCCAAGTTGCTGTTTATTTGCTAGTGTGTTAAACATGTCTGATTCAGAGGAAGATATCTGTGCTATATGTGTTAATGCCAAAGTGGAGCCCAATAGAAATTTATGTACTAAATGTATTGATGCCACTTTAAAAAATAGTCAATCTGTACAAATTGAACATATTTCACCAAACAACGAGGGGAGAGTTATGCCGACTAACTCGCCTCACGTGTCAGTACCTGCATCTCCCGCTCAGGAGGTGCGTGATATTGTAGCGCCGAGTGCATCTGGGCGGCCATTACAAATCACATTACAAGATATGGCTACTGTTATGACTGAAGTTTTGGCTAAACTACCAGAACTAAGAGGTAAACGTGATCACTCTGGGATGACAACAGAGTGCGCTGATAATGCAAGGGCCATGTCTGATACTGCGTCACAGTTTGCAGAACATGAAGACGGAGAGCTTCATTCTGTGGGTGACGGTTCTGATCCAAATAAACTGGACTCAGACATTTCAAATTTTAAATTTAAGCTTGAGAACCTCCGTGTGTTACTAGGGGAGGTATTAGCGGCTCTGAATGATTGTAACACAGTTGCAATCCCAGAAAAAATGTGTAGGTTGGATAAATATTTTGCGGTACCGACGAGTACTGACGTTTTTCCTATACCTAAGAGACTTACTGACATTGTTACTAAGGAGTGGGATAGACCCGGTGTGCCTTTCTCACCCCCTCCTATATTCAGAAAAATGTTTCCAATAGACGCCGCCACACGGGACTTATGGCAAATGGTCCCTAAGGTGGAGGGAGCAGTTTCTACTTTAGCTAAGCGTACCACTATCCCAGTGGAGGATAGCTGTGCTTTTTCAGATCCAATGGATAAAAAATTAGAGGGTTACCTTAAGAAAATGTTTGTTCAACAAGGGTTTATATTGCAACCTCTTGCATGTATTGCGCCTGTCACGGCTGCAGCAGCATTTTGGTTTGAGTCTCTGGAAGAGACACTTCAATCATCCACACTAGATGACATCACACACAAACTTAAATTCCTTAAGTTAGCTAATTCATTTATTTCAGATGCCGTAGTACATTTAACTAAACTTGCAGCTAAAAATTCAGGATTCGCCATTCAGGCACGCAGAGCTCTGTGGCTAAAATCCTGGTCAGCTGATGTTACGTCTAAATCTAAATTGCTTAATATTCCTTTCAAAGGGCAGACCTTATTCGGGCCCGGCTTGAAAGAGATTATTGATGACATTACAGGAGGTAAAGGTCATGCCCTGCCTCAGGACAAGGCCAAAGCCAAGGCTAGACAGTCCAATTTTCGTTCCTTTCGTAATTTCAAAGCAGGAGCAGCATCAACTTCCTCTGCACCAAAACAGGAAGGAGCTGTTGCTCGCTACAGACAAGGCTGGAAACCTAACCAGTCCTGGAACAGGGGCAAACAGGCCAGAAAACCTGCTGCTGCCCCTAAGACAGCATGAATTGAGGGCCCCCGATCCGGGACCGGATCTAGTGGGGGGCAGACTTTCCCTCTTCGCCCAGGCTTGGGCAAGAGATGTTCAGGATCCCTGGGCGTTAGAGATCATATCTCAGGGATACCTTCTGGACTTCAAATCCTCTCCCCCAAGAGGGAGATTTCATCTGTCAAGGTTGTCAACAAACCTAACAAAGAAGGAAGCGTTTCTACGCTGCGTACAAGATCTTTTATTAATGGGAGTGATCCATCCAGTTCCGCGGTTGGAACAAGGACAAGGGTTTTACTCAAATCTGTTTGTAGTTCCCAAAAAAGAGGGAACCTTCAGGCCAATCTTGGATTTAAAGATCCTAAACAAATTCCTAAGAGTTCCATCGTTCAAGATGGAAACTATTCGAACAATTTTGCCCATGATCCAAGAGGGTCAGTACTTGACCACAGTGGATTTAAAGGATGCTTACCTTCACATACCGATTCACAGAAGTCATTACCGGTATCTAAGGTTTGCCTTTTTAGACAGGCATTACCAGTTTGTAGCTCTTCCATTCGGACTGGCTACGGCTCCAAGAATCTTCACAAAGGTTCTGGGCACTCTTCTGGCGGTACTAAGACCGCGAGGAATTTCAGTAGCTCCGTACTTAGACGACATACTGATACAAGCTTCAAGCTTTCAAACTGCCAAATCTCATACAGAGATAGTACTGGCATTTCTAAGGTCGCATGGATGGAAAGTGAACGAAGAGAAAAGTTCTCTCTTTCCACTCACAAGAGTTCCCTTCCTGGGGACTCTGATAGATTCTGTAGAAATGAAGATTTACCTGACAGAGGACAGGTTAACAAAACTTCAAAGTGCATGCCGTGTCCTTCATTCCATTCAAGAGACCAGAAATTCTCTTCTATGGTGGCTTTATCGGCCACATCTGTCCAGGGGAATGCCATTCAGCAGGCCAGACTGGTCAATTGTAACAACAGACGCCAGCCTACTAGGTTGGGGCGCTGTCTGGAATTCTCTGAAGGCTCAGGGACTATGGAATCAGGAGGAGAGTCTTCTTCCAATAAACATTCTGGAATTGAGAGCAGTCCTCAATGCTCTTCTGGCTTGGCCCCAGTTAGCAACTCGGGGGTTCATCAGGTTCCAGTCGGACAACATCACGACTGTAGCTTATATCAACCATCAGGGAGGGACAAGAAGCTCCCTAGCAATGATGGAAGTATCGAAGATAATTCGCTGGGCAGAGTCTCACTCTTGCCACCTGTCTGCAATCCACATCCCGGGAGTGGAGAACTGGGAGGCGGATTTCTTAAGTCGTCAGACTTTTCATCCGGGGGAGTGGGAACTTCATCCAGAGGTCTTTGCCCAAATACTTCGACGTTGGGGCAAACCAGAGATAGATCTCATGGCGTCTCGACAGAACGCCAAGCTTCCGCGCTACGGGTCCAGATCCAGGGATCCGGGAGCGGTCCTGATAGATGCCTTGACAGCACCATGGACCTTCAGGATGGCTCATGTGTTTCCACCTTTCCCGATGCTTCCTCGATTGATTGCCAGAATCAAACAGGAGAAAGCATCAGTGATTCTAATAGCGCCTGCATGGCCACGCAGGACTTGGTATACAGATCTGGTGGACATGTCATTCTGTCCACCTTGGTCGTTACCTCTGAAACAGGACCTTCTGATTCAGGGTCCTTTCAAACATCAAAATCTAACTTCTCTGAAGCTGACTGCTTGGAAATTGAACGCTTGATCTTATCAAAGCGTGGTTTTTCTGAGTCAGTTATTGATACCTTTAATACAGGCTAGGAAGCCTGTTACCAGAAAGATTTACCATAAAATATGGCGTAAATACCTATATTGGTGCGAATCCAAAGGTTACTCTTGGAGTAAGGTTAGGATTCCTAGGATATTGTCTTTTCTACAAGAAGGTTTAGAAAAGGGGTTATCCGCTAGTTCCTTAAAGGGACAGATCTCAGCTCTGTCCATTCTGTTACACAAGCGTCTGTCAGAAGTTCCAGACGTTCAGGCTTTTTGTCAGGCTTTGGCCAGGATTAAACCTGTGTTTAAAGCTGTGGCTCCACCATGGAGTTTAAACCTTGTTCTTAACGTTTTACAGGGTGTTCCGTTTGAACCCCTTCATTCCATTGATATAAAGTTGTTATCTTGGAAAGTTCTATTTTTAATGGCTATTTCCTCGGCTCGAAGAGTCTCTGAGTTATCAGCCTTACATTGTGATTCTCCTTATTTGATTTTTCACTCGGATAAGGTAGTTCTGCGTACTAAGCCTGGGTTCTTACCTAAGGTAGTCACTAACAGGAATATCAATCAGGAGATTGTTGTTCCATCCTTGTGCCCAAATCCTTCTTCGAGGAAGGAACGTCTTTTGCACAATCTGGATGTAGTTTGTGCCCTTAAATTTTATTTACAGGCAACTAAAGATTTTCGACAAACGTCTTCCCTGTTTGTCGTTTACTCTGGTCAGAGGAGAGGTCAAAAAGCTTCTGCTACCTCTCTCTCTTTTTGGCTTCGTAGCATAATTCGTTTAGCTTATGAGACTGCTGGACAGCAGCCTCCTGAAAGAATTACAGCTCATTCCACTAGAGCTGTGGCTTCCACTTGGGCCTTTAAGAATGAGGCCTCTGTTGAACAGATTTGCAAGGCTGCAACTTGGTCTTCGCTTCATACTTTTTCCAAATTTTACAAATTTGACACTTTTGCTTCCTCGGAGGCTATTTTTGGGAGAAAGGTTCTTCAGGCAGTGGTTCCTTCTGTATAAAGAGCCTGCCTATCCCTCCCGTCATCCGTGTACTTTTGCTTTGGTATTGGTATCCCACAAGTAATGATGACCCGTGGACTGATCACACTTAACAGAAGAAAACATAATTTATGCTTACCTGATAAATTCCTTTCTTCTGTAGTGTGATCAGTCCACGGCCCGCCCTGTTTTTTAAGGCAGGTAAATATTTTTTAAATTATACTCCAGTCACCACTACACCCTTGGCTTCTCCTTTCTCGTTGGTCCTTGGTCGAATGACTGGAGGTGACGTAGAGGGGAGGAGCTATATAGCAACTCTGCTGGGTGAATCCTCTTGCACTTCCTGTAGGGGAGCAGTTAATATCCCACAAGTAATGATGACCCGTGGACTGATCACACTACAGAAGAAAGGAATTTATCAGGTAAGCATAAATTATGTTTTTGAATGCAGTGATCTCCTTCTACGGGGTCTATTTCATAGGTTCTCTGTTATCGGTCGTAGAGATTCATCTCTTACCTCCCTTTTCAGATCGACGATATACTCTTATATATATACGTATCTTATACATTACCTCTGCTGATTTTCGTTTCAGTACTGGTTTGGCTTTCTACAAACATGTAGATGAGTGTCCTGGGGTAAGTAAGTCTTATTTTCTGTGACACTCTAAGCTATGGTTGGGCACTTTTTTATAAAGTTCTAAATATATGTATTCAAACATTTATTTGCCTTGACTCAGGATGTTCAACATTCCTTATTTTCAGACAGTCAGTTTCATATTTGGGATAATGCACTTGAATCAATTATTTTTCTTACCTTAAAAATTTGACTTTTTTCCCTGTGGGCTGTTAGGCTCGCGGGGGCTGAAAATGCTTCATTTTATTGCGTCATTCTTGGCGCTGACTTTTTTGGCGCAAAAAATCTTTTCTGTTTCCGGTGTCATACGTGTCGCCGGAAGTTGCGTCATTTTTGACGTTCTTTTGCGCCAAAAATGTCGGCGTTCCGGACGTGGCATCATTTTTGGCGCCAAAAAGCATTTAAGCGCCAAAAAATGTGGGCGTCTTATTTGGCGCTAAAAAAATATGGGCGTCGCTTTTGTCTCCACATTATTTAAGTCTCATTTTTCTTTGCTTCTGGTTGCTAGAAGCTTGTTCATTGGCATTTTTTCACATTCCTGAAACTGTCATTTAAGGAATTTGATCAATTTTGCTTTATATGTTGTTTTTTCTCTTACATATTGCAAGATGTCTCACGTTGCATCTGAGTCAGAAGATACTTCAGGAAAATCGCTGTCTGGTGCTGGAACTACCAAAGCTAAGTGTATCTGCTGTAAACTTTTGGTAGCTATTCCTCCAGCTGTTTGTATTAATTGTCATGACAAACTTGTTAATGCAGATATTTCCTTTAGTAATGTACCATTACCTGTTGCAGTTCCATCAACATCTAATGTTCAGAATGTTCCTGATAACATAAGAGATTTTGTTTCTGAATCCATCAAGAAGGCTATGTCTGTTATTCCTCCTTCTAGTAAACATAAAAAATCTTTTAAAACTTCTCTTTATACAGATGAATTTTTAAATGAACATCATCATTCTGATTCTAATGACTCTTCTGGTTCAGAGGATTCTGTCTCAGAGATTGATGCTGATAAATCTTCATATTTATTTAAAATGGAATTTATTCGTTCTTTACTTAAAGAAGTACTAATTGCTTTAGAAATAGAGGATTCTGGTCCTCTTGATACTAATTCTAAACGTTTAGATAAGGTCTTTAAATCTCCTGTGGTTATTCCAGAAGTTTTTCCTGTTCCTGGTGCTATTTCTGAAGTAATTTCCAGAGAATGGGATAAATTGGGTAATTCATTTACTCCTTCTAAACGTTTTAAGCAATTATATCCTGTGCCGTCTGACAGATTAGAATTTTGGGACAAAATCCCTAAGGTTGATGGGGCTATTTCTACCCTTGCTAAACGTACTACTATTCCTACGTCAGATGGTACTTCCTTTAAGGATCCTTTAGATAGGAAAATTGAATCCTTTCTAAGAAAAGCTTATCTGTGTTCAGGTAATCTTCTTAGACCTGCTATATCATTGGCTGATGTTGCTGCAGCTTCAACTTTTTGGTTGGAAACTTTAGCGCAACAAGTAACAGATCATGATTCTCATATTATTATTCTTCTTCAACATGCTAATAATTTTATCTGTGATGCCATTTTTGATATTATCAGAGTTGATGTCAGGTTTATGTCTCTAGCTATTTTAGCTAGAAGAGCTTTATGGCTTAAAACTTGGAATGCTGATATGTCTTCTAAATCGACTCTACTTTCCAGGGTAACAAATTATTTGCTTCTCAGTTGGATTCTATTATCTCAACTGTTACTGGTGGGAAAGGAACTTTTTTACCACAGGATAAAAAATCTAAGGGTAAAAACAGGGCTAATAATCGTTTTCGTTCCTTTCGTTTCAACAAAGAACAAAAGCCTGATCCTTCATCCTCAGGAGCAGTTTCAGTTTGGAAACCATCTCCAGTCTGGAATAAATCCAAGCCTTCTAGAAAAGCAAAGCCAGCTTCTAAGTCCACATGAAGGTGCGGCCCTCATTTCAGCTCACCTGGTAGGGGGCAGGTTACGTTTTTTCAAAAACATTTGGATCAAATCTGTTCACAATCTTTGGATTCAGAACATTGTTTCAGAAGGGTACAGAATTGGTTTCAAGTTAAGACCTCTGCAAAGAGATTTTTTCTTTCCCGTGTCCCAGTAAATCCAGTGAAAGCTCAAGCATTTCTGAAATGTGTTTCAGATCTAGAGTTGGCTGGAGTAATTATGCCAGTTCCAGTTCTGGAACAGGGACTGGGGTTTTATTCGAATCTCTTCATTGTACCAAAGAAGGAGAATTCCTTCAGACCAGTTCTGGATCTAAAAATATTGAATCGTTATGTAAGGATACCAACGTTCAAAATGGTAACTGTAAGGACTATCTTGCATTTCGTTCAACAAGGGCATTATATGTCCACAATAGATATACAGGATGCATATCTGCATATTCCGATTCATCCAGATCATTATCAGTTCCTGAGATTCTCTTTTCTGGACAAGCCGTTTGGCCTAGCTACAGCTCCAAGAATTTTTACAAAGGTTCTTGGTGCCCTTCTGTCTGTAATCAGAGAACAGGGTATTGTGGTATTTCCTTATTTGGACGATATCTTGGTACTTGCTCAGTCTTTACATTTAGCAGAATCTCATACGAATCGACTTGTGTTGTTTCTTCAAGATCATGGTTGGAGGATCAATTCACTAAAAAGTTCATTGACTCCTCAGACAAGGGTAACCTTTCTGGGTTTCCAGATAGATTCAGTGTCCATGATTCTGTCTTTGACAGACAAGAGACGTCTAAAATTGATTTCAGCTTGTCGAAACCTTCAGTCACAATCATTCCCTTCGGTAGCCTTATGCATGGAAATTCTAGGTCTTATGACTGCTGCATCGGACGCGATCCCCTTTGCTCGTTTTCACATGCGACCTCTTCAGCTCTGTATGCTGAATCAATGGTGCAGGGATTACACAAAGATATCTCAATTAATATCTTTAAAAGCGATTGTACGACACTCTCTAACGTGGTGGACAGATCACTATCGTTTAATTCAGGGGGCTTCTTTTGTTCTTCCGACCTGGACTGTAATTTCAACAGATGCAAGTCTTACAGGTTGGGGAGCTGTGTGGGGATCTCTGACGGCACAAGGAGTTTGGGAATCTCAGGAGGTGAGATTACCGATCAATATTTTGGAACTCCGTGCAATTTTCAGAGCTCTTCCGTCTTGGCCTCTTCTGAAGAGAGAATCGTTCATTTGTTTTCAGACAGACAATGTCACAACTGTGGCATACATCAATCATCAAGGAGGGACTCGCAGTCCTCTGGCTATGAAAGAAGTATCTCGAATTCTGGTTTGGGCGGAATCCAGCTCCTGTCTAATCTCTGCGGTTCATATCCCAGGTATAGACAATTGGGAAGCGGATTATCTCAGTCGCCAAACGTTGCATCCGGGCGAATGGTCTCTTCACCCAGAGGTATTTCTTCAGATTGTTCAAATGTGGGGGCTTCCAGAAATAGATCTGATGGCGTCTCATCTAAACAAGAAACTTCCCAGGTATCTGTCCAGATCCCGGGATCCTCAGGCGGAAGCAGTGGATGCATTATCACTTCCTTGGAAGTATCATCCTGCCTATATCTTTCCGCCTCTAGTTCTTCTTCCAAGAGTAATCTCCAAGATTCTGAAGGAATGCTCGTTTGTTCTGCTGGTAGCTCCAGCATGGCCTCACAGGTTTTGGTATGCGGATCTTGTCCGGATGGCCTCTTGCCATCCGTGGACTCTTCCGCTAAGACCAGACCTTCTGTCGCAAGGTCCTTTTTTTCCATCAGGATCTCAAATCCTTAAATTTAAAGGTATGGAGATTGAACGCTTGATTCTTGGTCAAAGAGGTTTCTCTGACTCTGTGATTAATACTATGTTACAGGCTCGTAAATCTGTATCTAGAGAGATATATTATAGAGTCTGGAAGACTTATATTTCTTGGTGTCTTTCTCATCATTTTTCTTGGCATTCTTTTAGATTTCCGAGAATTTTACAGTTTCTTCAGGATGGTTTAGATAAAGGTTTATCCGCAAGTTCTTTGAATGGACAAATCTCTGCTCTTTCTGTTCTTTTTCACAGAAAGATTGCTAATCTTCCTGATATTCATTGTTTTGTACAAGCTTTGGTTCGTATAAAACCTGTCATTAAGTCAATTTCTCCTCCTTGGAGTTTGAATTTGGTTCTGGGGGCTCTTCAAGCTCCTCCTTTTGAACCCATGCATTCATTGGACATTAAATTACTTTCTTGGAAAGTTTTGTTCCTTTTGGCGATCTCTTCTGCCAGAAGAGTCTCTGAATTATCTGCTCTTTCTTGTGAGTCTCCTTTTCTGATTTTTTCATCAGGATAAGGCGGTGTTGCTAACTTCTTTTGAATTTTTACCTAAGGTTGTGAATTCCAACAACATTAGTAGAGAAATTGTGGTTCCCTCATTATGTCCTAATCCTAAGACTTCTAAGGAGAAATCGTTGCATTCTTTGGATGTTGTTAGAGCTTTGAAATATTATGTTGAAGCTACTAAATCTTTCAGAAAGACTTCTAGTCTATTTGTTATCTTTTCCGGTTCTAGAAAAGGCCAGAAAGCTTCTGCCGTTTCTTTGGCATCTTGGTTGAAATCTTTAATTCATCATGCCTATGTCGAGTCGGGTAAAACTCCGCCTCAAAGGATTAAAACTCATTCTACTAGGTCAGTTTCTACTTCCTGGGCGTTTAGGAATGAAGCTTCGGTTGATCAGATTTGCATGAAAGAAAACATAATTTATGTAAGAACTTACCTGATAAATTCATTTCTTTTATATTAGCAAGAGTCCATGAGGCCCGCCCTTTTTTGTGGTGGTTATGATTTTTTTGTATAAAGCACAATTATTCCAATTCCTTATTTTATATGCTTTCGCACTTTTTTCTTATCACCCCACTTCTTGGCTATTCGTTAAACTGAATTGTGGGTGTGGTGAGGGGTGTATTTATAGGAATTTTAAGGTTTGGGAAACTTTGCCCCTCCTGGTAGGAATGTATATCCCATACGTCACTAGCTCATGGACTCTTGCTAATATGAAAGAAATGAATTTATCAGGTAAGTTCTTACATAAATTATGCTTTTCCTTTTTTGTAACTCCTGCAGAACTATGTAATGGTTGCATGGACAATATTATTAACTTGAAACAAGTCTGTCACCCCGTACCCTTGTAAGGGCAATGTCACTCCTTTGCATACTACTTGGGGAGGCAAGATGTTGTATTACCCCCCCCCCCCCCGACCTTTAGGGTTTATCTTCGCTCTACTTTTATAGAGGTGTTGGGGGGGTAAGCAGACATGTCTGCATCCAGAGAGTAATGTTCTTCAAATTTCAAAAGATGTCCTTTAAAGATCCTATGGACAGGAAATCGGAATTCTATCAAGGAAGGGCGTTTTCTGCTGGCAGGATTTTTTTTTTTATTCAATCCTGCAGTGAGTGTTGCCTGTGTGGCTGGAGCAGCTACTCTTTGGTGTAACTCTTTATTGCAGATGGGGTCTGCTAAGTTGTTCTGTGTGTTTTGGGTTTTTTTTGTTCGTTTTTTTTTAATTGGAAGAAGTTCATGACTGCAAAGAATGCTGCTTTAGCAGAACTAACCAGGTTTGCCTTTTATGTTGACGTTCTGGTCTGCTAATATGGTGTCTGAGTAGTCTGTTTTAAGTCTTCCTCTTTTTGGGAAAGATTCTTTTTTGGTCCAGGATTTAGCGTCATTATTTCTACAGTAACAAAACAAACATTCTAATTATGTTTATTCCAAAGATCCTGGCCATTGTCTGTCTGCTCAGAAATCCTATTCCTCCTGGAACCAGTCCAAGGAAACAAAGAAATAGTCCTCTTTCCTCTGAGATAGCATGATGGTGCATCCTAGTATTGATCTGAAGGACGCATATTAACATGTTCCCATTCCAAGGTTATCATCTAAATTAATTTGGTTTGCCTTTCACTTCAGTTTTTTGCCCTTCCTTTCGGTCTGGCGTCGTCTTCCTGGGTGTTCACAAAGGTTCTTCCTGTAATCTGCATGTCTTTTCATGCAATTGCCATTATTTAGTTTAAAAGGCTATGGATGGAAGATCAATTTTCCCCCAAAATTATCTTATTCCACGCGTTCTATGCGTCTTTATCTGATAGAGATGCGCAGAGAAAGTTAGAGTACCTGTGAAGCACTTCAAATAACATTTTTATCCATCAGTTGCTTAGCACATGGAACTTGTAAGTTTGATTGTGGCAGCTTCAGCTGCCATCACTTTGCAAGTTTTCACTTGCGTGTTCTTCAACTCTGTATGCTGAAGCAGTTAAAGGGGAATTATTCAAACTTGACTGTCATTTTGTCTAGATTATAAATGAAGACAATCTTTCCTAGTGGATATCTCGCAGGTTTCTGATTCAGTGAACGTCTTTTCTAAGTTCATCTTGGGCTGTCATAAGACACTAGTCTAGCAGGATAGGGAGCTGTCTGGGAGTCTCTGAAGGCGCAGGAGTTTGGTAACCTTGCCTTCAGAGGAAACAATCAGTATTCTAGAACTCATAGCGACTATCTGGGCTCTGGTTTCATTCCAACAACTTGACAGCAGTGGCTTATGTCAATCATCAGAGAGTTCTATAGTGATGGAGGTTTCTTGCATTGTTTCTTGGGCTGACGGCAATCCTTGTGTAGTTTCAACCATTTCTCCTCTTCTTGGAGCCCACAAATGGAAAGCAGATTCCTCTGTCTTCAGACCTTTCTTTTGTGGAAATGGTCTCTCAACCTTGACATTTTTGATCAGATAGCTCTTTGGGAGTTGCCATATATCGACATGATGGCTTTTCACTTGAATCTCAAGCTTCAGTTAATGTGCCAGGTCAACGGATTCTGTTTTTGATTCCTCGAGTGATCACTCGCATTCAGCAGACAAGACTTCCAGTAATTCTCATTATGCCTGTTTTGGCTTTGTAGGACCCGGTAAGCAGACCTACTTCAGATGTCCAGCTCTCAGCCCTGGACTCTTCCATTTCTGAAGGCTTTTCTGTCTTGAGAGTCTTTCTTCCATCCACATCTAAAGGTGCTAAAGAAAATTTATACTTGCCTGAAAAAATGTAATTCTCTTTTATGGTGGTGAGCGTCCACAACGGTTCTAGCATCCACCTTGTTTACTCTGCTTGTTCTTTCTGCTTATCTGGTTTCCTCATTTTTGCTTGCATGTATATGTAGCCCCATCTACACTATATATTTATATTTATTTTTGCCTCTGCCTAGGGAGTTACAGGGAAGGCCCCCCCTGAACCCTCCAGGTGGAGGCAAAAAAGATGGTGAAGATGTGTGAATTACAGTGCATCGTACATATGCGGTGACTCGATGCACTCTGAGAAGATTTATCATGTTACATCGGGCTTTACCTGGGTAATGCTAAGATTACCCGATTTTGGACATTTACCGCAATATTTTTGTTGTAAAAGGTGCGAGGGCTGAGTTATAGGCTCTATAAAACGTGTTAATGCCACACCGCAAGGAATGAAGCAATTCCTCTGCCTGAAGTTGCAGGGGACATGGCAAGCACTGGTGGTTCCTTTTAAACCTCCATCTTCCTTTCTCTCCCACCCTACCAGTCATCCTCTACAGTCTATGGGAAAGTTTGTTATCCTTATTTCTCTTGTAAGGTGTATCCAGTCCACGGATCATCCATTACTTGTGGGATATTCTCATTCCCAACAGGAAGTTGCAAGAGGACACTCACAGCAGAGCTGTTATATAGCTCCCCCCTTAACTGCCATATCCAGTCATTCTCTTGCAACTCTCAACACGCATGGAGGTAGTAAGAGAGTGGTGAAATATAGTTTTTTTTTTTTTATCTTCAATCAAAAGTTTATTTTAAATAGTACCGGAGTTGTACTATTTTATCCCAGGCAGTAAATAGAAGAAGAATCTGCCTGAGTTTTCTATGATCTTAGCAGGTTGTAACTAAGATCCATTGCTGTTCTCACATATGTCTGAGGAGAGAGGTAACTTCAGCGGGAGAATGGCGTGCAGTTTACTCTGCTATGAGGTATGTGCAGTTACAAGTTTTTCTTGAATTGGAAATGCTAGAAAATGCTGCTGATACCGGATTAATGTAAGTTAAGCCTGAATACAGTGATTTAATAGCGACTGGTATCATGCTTACTCTCAGGGGTAATACCCTTATAAAATTGCAATATAAAACGTTTGCTGGCATGTTTAATCGTTTTTATATATGCTTTGGTGATAAAACTTTATTGGGGCCTAGTTTTTTCCACATGGCTGGCTTAAATTTTGCCTAGAAACAGTTTCCTGAGGCTTTCCATTGTTGTAGACTGAGACATCCAACTTTCCTCAGAAGTCCCCTGAATGCTATAGGACATCTCTAAAGGGCTCAAAGGCTTTCCAAAGTCGTTTATTGGGGAATTTAGGGCCACAGCAGAGCTGTGGCAGTTTGTTGTGACTGTTAAACGTTTTTTGATCCGTTTTTTGAACTAAGGGGTTAATCATCCATTTGCAAGTGGGTGCAATGCTCTGTTAGCTTATTATACAAACTGTAAAAATTTCGTTTGTGTAACTGCCTTTTTTCACTGTTTTTCAAATTCTGACAATTTGTTTCTCTTAAAGGCACAGTACCATTTTTTATATTTGCTTGTTAACTTGATTTAAAGTGTTTTCCAAGCTTGCTGGTCTCATTGCTAGTCTGTGTAAACATGTCTGACATAGAGGAAACTCCTTGTTCATTATGTTTAAAAGCCATGGTGGAACCCCCTCTTAGAATGTGTTACAAATGTACTGATTTCACTTTAAGCAATAAAGATCATATTCTGTCTTTAAAAAATTTATCACCAGAGGAATCTGACGAGGGGGAAGTTATGCCAACTAACTCTCCCCACGTGTTAGATCCTTTGACTCCCGCTCAAGGGACTCGCGCTCAAATGGCGCCAAGTACATCTAGGGCGCCCATAGCGATTACTTTACAAGACATGGCGGCAGTCATGGATAATACACTGTCAGCGGTATTAGCCAGACTACCTGAATTTAGAGGTAAGCGAGATAGCTCTGGGGTTAGACGAAATGCAGAGCATACTGACGCTTTAAGAACCATGTCTGATACTGCCTCACAATATGCAGAAGCTGAGGAAGGAGAGCTTCAGTCTGTGGGTGATGTTTCTGACTCAGGTAGGATACCTGATTCTGATATTTCTACATTTACATTTAAGCTTGAACACCTCCGCGTGCTGCTCAAAGAGGTTTTGCTGCTCTGTATGACTGTGATACAATTGCAGTGCCAGAGAAATTGTGTAGACTGGATAAATACTATGCAGTGCCAGTGTGTACTGATGTTTTTCCAATACCTAAAAGGTTTACAGAAATTATTACTAAGGAATGGGATAGACCAGGTGTGCCGTTCTCTCACCCTCCTATTTTTAGAAAAATGTTTCCTATAGACGCCACCACACGGGACTTATAGCAGACAGTCCCTAAGGTGGAGGGAGCAGTTTCTACTCTAGCAAAGCGTACTACTATCCCTGTCGAGGACAGTTGTGCTTTTTTAGATCCAATGAATAAGAAATTAGGTTACCTTAAGAAAATGTTTATTCAACAAGGTTTTATCCTACAGCCCCTTGCATGCATTGCTCCTGTCGCTGCTGCGGCGTTCTGGTTTGAGTCTCTGGAAGAGGCTTTACAGGTAGCAACTCCATTGGATGACATACTTGGCAAGCTTAGGGCACTTAAGCTAGCCAATTCTTTTGTTTCTGATGCCATTGTTCATTTGACTAAACTAACGGCTAAGAATTCTGGTTTTGCTATACAGGCGCGCAGGGCGCTATGGCTTAAATCATGGTCAGCTGACGTGACTTCAAAATCTAAGCTACTTAACATTCCCTTCAAGGGGTAGACCCTATTCGGGCCTGGTTTGAAGGAGATTATTGCTGATATCACTGGAGGAAAAGGTCATGCCCTTCCTCAGGACAGGTCCAAATCAAGGGCCAAACAGTCTAATTTTCGTGCCTTTCGAAACTTCAAGGCAGGTGCGACAACTTCCTCTAATGCAAAACAAGAGGGAACTTTTGCTCAGTCCAAGACGGTCTGGAGACCAAACCAGACCTGGAACAAAGGTAAGCAGGCCAAGACAGCATGAAGGAACAGCCCCCTATCCAGTAACGGATCTAGTAGGGGGCAGACTTTCACTCTTTGCCCAGGCGTGGGCAAGAGATGTCCAGGATCCCTGGGCGCTGGAAATTATATCCCAGGGATATCTTCTGGATTTCAATGCTTCCCCCCCCCCCCCCAAAAGGGAGATTTCACCTTTCACAATTATCTGCAAACCAGATAAAGAGAGAGGCATTCTTACACTGTGTACGAGACCTCCTAGTTATGGGAGTGATCCATCCAGTTCCAAAGGAGGAACAGGGACAGGGTTTTTACTCAAATCTGTTTGTGGTTCCCAAAAAAGAGGGAACCTTCAGACCAATTTTGGATCTAAAGATATTAAACAAATTCCTCAGAGTTCCATCATTCAAGATGGAAACTATTCGTACCATCCTACCTATGATCCTGGAGGGTCAATATATGACTACAGTGGATTTAAAGGATGCTTATCTTCACATTCCGATACACAAAGATCATCATCGGTTTCTCAGGTTTGCCTTTTCTAGACAGGCATTACCAGTTTGTAGCTCTTCCCTTTGGATTAGCTACAGCCCCAAGAATCTTTACGAAGGTTCTGGTGTCGCTTCTGGCGTTCCTAAGGCCGTGGGGCATAGCAGTGGCCCCTTATTTAGACGACATCCTGATACAGGCGTCAAACTTCCAAATTGCCAAGTCTCATACGGACGTAGTACTGGCATTTCTGAGATCGCATGGGTGGAAAGTGAACGAGGAAAAGAGTTCTCTATCCCCACTTTCCTTCCTAGGGACTCTGATAGATTCTGTAGAAATGAAAATTTACCTGACGGAGTCCAGGTTATCAAAGCTTCTAAATTCCTGCCGTGCTCTTCATTCCATTCCGCGCCCTTCGGTGGCTTAGTGCATGGAAGTAATCGGCTTAATGGTAGCGGCAATGGACATAGTGCCGTTTGCACGCCTACATCTCAGACCGCTGCAACTATGCATGCTCAGTCAGTGGAGCGGGGATTACACAGATTTGGCCCCTCAACTGGACCAAGAGACCAGGGACCCTCTTCCCTGGTGGCTATCTCGGGTCCATCTGTCCAAAGGTATGACCTTTCGCAGGCCAGATTGGACAATTGTAACAACAGATGCCAGCCTTCTAGGTTGAGGTGCAGTCTGGAACTCCCTGAAGGCTCAGGGATCGTGGACTCGGGAGGAGACACTCCTTCCAATAAATATTCTGGAACTGAGAGCGATATTCAATGCTCTTCAGGCTTGGCCTCAGTTAGCAACTCTGAGGTACATCAGATTTCAGTTGGACAACATCACGACTGTGGCTTACATCAACCATCAAGGGGGAACAAGAAGTTCCCTAGCGATGTTAGAAGTCTCAAAGATAATTCGCTGGGCAGAGATTCACTCTTGCCACCTATCAGCTATCCATATCCCAGGTGTAGAGAACTGGGAGGCGGATTTTCTAAGTCGTCAGACTTTTCATCCGGGAGAGTGGGAACTACATCCGGAGGTGTTTGCACAATTGATTCATCGTTGGGGCAAACCAGAACTGGATCTCATGACGTCTCGCCAGAACGCCAAGCTTCCTTGTTACGGATCCAGGTCCAGGGATCCCAAGGCGATGCCGATAGATGCTCTAGCAGCGCCCTGGTGTTTCCACCGTTTCCTCTGCTCCCTCGACTGATTGCCAAGGTCAAGCAGGAGAGAGCATCAGTGATTTTGATAGCGCCTGCGTGGCCACGCAGGACCTGGTATGCAGATCTGGTGGACATGTCATCCTTTCCACCATGGACTCTGCCTCTGAGACAGGACCTTCTACTTCAGGGTCCTTTCAACCATCCAAATCTAATTTCTCTGAGGCTGACTGCCTGGAGATTGAACGCTTGATTTTATCAAAGCGTGGCTTCTCCGAGTCAGTCATTGATACCTTAATACAGGCACGAAAGCCTGTTACCAGGAAAATTTACCATAAGATATGGCGTAAATATCTTTATTGGTGTGAATCCAAAGGTTACTCATGGAGTAAGCTCAGGATTCCCAGAATAGGATTGTCAGCTAGTTCCTTAAAAGGACAGATTTCTGCTCTGTCTATTCTTTTGCACAAGCGTCTGGCAGATGTTCCAGACGTTCAGGCTTTGGTTAGAATCAAGCCTGTGTTTAAACCTGTTGCTCCCCCATGGAGCTTAAATTTGGTTCTTAAGGTGCTTAAAGGAGTTCCGTTTGAACCTCTTCATTCCATAGATATCAAACTTTTATCTTGGTAGCTATTTCCTCGGCTCGTAGAGTCTCCGAGTTATCTGCTTTACAATGTGATTCTCCTTATCTGATCTTCCATACGGATAAGGTAGTCCTGCGTACCAAGCCTGGGTTTTTGCCTAAGGTGGTATCTAACAAGAATATCAATCAAAAGATTGTTGTTCCATCCTTGTGTCCTAATCCTTCTTCAAAGAAGGAACGTCTATTACACAATCTGGACGTGGTTTGTGCTTTAAAGTTTTACTTACAAGCTACTATATATTTTCGTCAAACATCTGCTTTGTTTGTTGTCTACTCTGGACAGAGGAGAGGTCAAAAGGCTTCGGCAACCTCTCTTTCTTTTTGGCTAAGAAGCATAATCCGCTTAGCCTATGAGACTGCTGGACAGCAGCCTCCTGAAAGGATTACAGCTCATTCTACTAGAGCTGTGGCTTCCACTTGGGCCTTTAAAAATGAGTCTTCTGTTGAACAGATTTGCAAGGTGGCGACTTGGTCTTCGCTTCATACTTTTTCCAAATTCTACAAATTTTATACTTTTCCTTCTTCGGAGGCTATTTTTGGGAGGTTTTACAGGCAGTGGTACCTGCCTTGTCCCTCCCTTCATCCGTGTACTTTAGCTTTGGTATTGGTGTCCCACAAGTAATGGATGATCCGTGGACTGGATACACCTTACAAGAGAAAACACAATTTATGCTTACCTGATAAATTTATTTCTCTTGTGGTGTATCCAGTCCACGGCCCGCCCTGTCAATTTAAGGCAGGTAATTTTTTCATTTAAACTACAGTCACCACTGCACCCTATGGTTTCTCCTTTCTCTGCGTGTTTTCGGTTGAATGACTGGATATGGCAGTTAGGGGAGGAGCTATATAACAGCTCTGCTGTGGATGTCCTCTTGCAACTTCCTGTTGGGAATGAGAATATCCCACAAGTAATGGATGATCCGTGGACTGGATACACCACAAGAGAAATAAATTTATCAGGTAAGCATAAATTGTGTTTTTGTCATTAGTGTTTCTTTAACCCCTTAATGACCACAGCACTTTTCCATTTTCTGTCCGTTTGGGACCAAGGCTATTTTTACATTTTTGCGGTGTTTATTTAGCTGTAATTTTCCTCTTACTCATTTACTGTACCCACACATTATATACTCGCAATTAATTAGACTTTCTATAGATACCATTATTTTCATCATATCTTATAATTTACTATACAATTTTTTTTTTTTTTTTTTAATATAAAATATGAGGAAAAAATGGGAAAAACACTTTTTCTCTTAAGTGTATCCAGTCCACGGATCATCCATTACTTGTGGGATATATTCCCTTCCCAACAGGAAGTTGCAAGAGGATCACCCACAGCAGAGCTGCTATATAGCTCCTCCCCTACATGTCATATCCAGTCATTCTCTTGCAACCCTCAACATAGATGGAGGTCGTGAGAGGACTGTGGTGTTTTATACTTAATTATTAATTATTTCTTCAATCAAAAGTTTGTTATTTTTAAATGGCACCGGAGTGTGCTGTTTTTTTTCTCAGGCAGTATTTGGAAGAAGAATCTGCCTTCGTTTTCTATGATCTTAGCAGAAGTAACTAAGATCCACTGGCTGAGGAGTGGGGTAACTTCAGAAAGGGAATGGCGTGCGGGGTCTCCTGCAACTAAGGTATGTGCAGTAAAATATTTTTCTAAGGAATGGAAGTAATGTAAGTAAAGCCTTAAATGCAGTAGAAGCGACTGGTATCAGGCTTATCATTAGAGATACATACTCTTTAAAAAAGATTTTTTTAAAACGTTTGCTGGCATGTTTAATCGTTTTTTTGAGGTACATTGGTGATAAAATTTATTGGGGCATATTTTTTCCACATGGCTAACTTAATTTCTGCATAGAAACAGTTAACTGAGGCTTCCCACTGTTGTAATAATAAGTGGGAGGGGCCTATTTTAGCGCTTTTTTGCGCAGTAAAAATTCAGACTCAGTCTTCCTGCTTCTTCCTGCATGATCCAGGACGTCTCTAGAGAGCTCAAGGGACTTCAAAAGTCATTTTGAGGGAGGTAATCAGTCACAGCAGACCTGTGACAGTGTGTTTGACTGTGTTTAAAAATGTTTTTTTTCTCTATTGATTATCCGGTTTGGGTATTAAGGGGTTAATCATCCATTTGCAAGTGGGTGCAATGCTCTTCTAGTTTAATACATTTACTGTGAAATTTTGGTTGGTATAACTGATTTGGTTCATTGTTATTTCAACTTGAGACAGGTTGTGTGCTTAAAGGCGCAGTAGCGTTTTTTATTTTGCTTGTAAACTGATTTTAAAGTGTTTTCCAAGCTTGCTAGTCTCATTGCTAGTCTGTTTAAACATGTCTGACACAGATGAATCTGTTTGTTCATTATGTTTGAAGGCTAGTGTGGAGCCCCATAGAAATATGTGTACTAAATTGTATTGATTTCACTTTAAATAATAAAGGTCAGTCTTTATCTATAAAAGAATTATCACCAGACGACGAGGGGGAAGTTATGCCGACTAACTCTCCTCACGTGTCAGTACCTTCGCCTCCCCCTCAGGGGGCGTGTGCTAATATGGCGCCAAGTACATCAGGGACGCCCATAGCAATTACTTTACAGGACATGGCTACAATCATGAATAATACCCTGTCAGAAGTATTATCTAGATTGCCAGAATTGAGAGGCAAGCGCGATAGCTCTGGGGTTAGGAGAGATGCAGAGCGCGCTGGTGCTGTAAGAGCCATGTCTGATACTGCGTCACAGTTTGCAGAACATGAGGACGGAGAGCTTCATTCTGTGGGTGACGGATCTATCCGGGGAAACCTGATTCAGAGATCTCTAATTTTAAATTTAAGCTTGAGAACCTCAGTGTATTGCTTGGGGAGGTTTTAGCTGCTCTGAATGACTGTAACACAGTTGCAATTCCAGAGAAATTGTGTAGGCTGGATAGATACTATGCGGTACCGGTGTGTACTGACGTTTTTCCTATACCTAAAAGGCTTACAGAAATTATTAGCAAGGAGTGGGATAGACCCGGTGTGCCATTTGTCCCCACCTCCTATATTTAGGAAGATGTTTCCAATAGACTCCACTACACGGGACTTATGGCAGACGGTCCCTAAGGTGGAGGGAGCAGTTTCTACTTTAGCTAAGCGTACCACTATCCCGGTGGAGGATAGTTGTGCTTTTTCGGATCCAATGGATAAAAAATTAGAAGGTTACCTTAAGAAAATGTTTGTTCAACAAGGTTTTATCTTGCAGCCCCTTGCATGCATTGCGCCTGTCACTGCTGCTGCGGTATTCTGGTTTGAGTCTCTGGAAGAGGCCATTCACACAGCTCCATTGGATGAAATTATGGACAAGCTTAAATCACTTAAGCTAGCTAATGCATTTGTTTCTGATGCCATTGTACATTTGACTAAACTAACGGCTAAGAACTCCGGATTCGCCATCCAGGCGCGGAGAGCACTATGGCTTAAATCATGGTCAGCTGACGTGACTTCTAAATCTAAATTACTTAATATTCCTTTCAAGGGGCAGACCTTATTCGGGCCCGGCTTGAAAGAAATTATTGCTGACATTACTGGAGGTAAGGGTCATACCCTTCCTCAAGACAGGGCCAAATCAAAGGTCAAACAGTCTAATTTTCGTGCCTTTCGAAATTTCAAGGCAGGAGCAGCATCAACTTCCTACGCTCCAAAACAGGAAGGAACTGTTGCTCGTTACAGACAGGCCTGGGAAACTAACCAGTCCTGGAACAAGGGCAAGCAGGCCAGAAAACCTACTACTGCCCCCAAGACAGCATGAAGGAACGGCCCCCTATCCGGAAACTGATCTAGTGGGGGGCAGACTTTCTCTCTTCGCCCAGGCGTGGGCAAGAGATGTCCAGGATCCCTGGGCGTTGGAGATCATATCTCAGGGATATCTTCTGGACTTCAAAGCTTCTCCTCCTCGAGGGAGATTCCATCTATCAAGGTTATCAGAAAACCAGATAAAGAAAGAGGTATTCCTACGCTGTGTACAAGACCACCTAGTAATGGGGGTAATCCACCCGGTTCTGCGGACGGAACGAGGACAGGGATTTTACTCAAATCTGTTTGTGGTTCCCAAGAAAGAGGGAACCTTCAGACCAATCTTGGACCTAAATATCTTAAACAAATTCCTCAGAGTTCCATCATTCAAAATGGAAACTATTCGAACCATCCTTCCCATGATCCAAGAGGGTCAATACATGACCACAGTGGACTTAAAGGATGCCTACCTTCACATACCGATTCACAAAGATCATTATCGGTATCTGAGATTTGCCTTTCTAGACAGGCATTACCAGTTTGTAGCTCTTCCCTTCGGGTTGGCTACAGCCCCGAGAATCTTTACAAAGGTTCTGGGCTCACTTCTGGCGGTTCTAAGACCGCGAGGCATAGCGGTGGCTCCGTATCTAGAAGACATCCTGATACAGGCGTCAAGCTTTCAAATGGCCAAGTCTCATACAGAGATAGTTCTGGCATTTCTGAGGTCGCATGGGTGGAAAGTGAACGTGGAAAAGAGTTCTCTATCACTCACAAGAGTCTCCTTCCTAGGGACTCTTATAGATTCTGTAGAGATGAAAATTTACCTGACGGAGTCCAGGTTATCAAAACTTCTAAATGCTTGCGGTGTGCTTCATTCCATTCCACGCCCCTCAGTGGCTCAGTGCATGGAAGTAATCGGCTTAATGGTAGCGGCAATGGACCGCTGCAATTATGCATGCTAAGTCAGTGGAATGGGGATTACTCAGATTTGTCCCCTCTACTAAATCTGGATCAGGAGACCAGAGATTCTCTTCTCTGGTGGCTTTCTCGGGTCCATCTGTCCAAGGGCATGACCTTTCACAGGCCAGATTGGACGATTGTAACAACAGATGCCAGCCTTCTAGGTTGGGGCGCAGTCTGGAACTCCCTGAAGGCTTAGGGATCGTGGACCCAGGAGGAGAAACTCCTCCCAATAAATATTCTGGAGTTAAGAGCAATATTCAATGCTCTTCTAGCTTGGCCTCAGTTAGCAACACTGAGGTTCATCAGATTTCAGTCGGACAACATCACGACTGTGGCTTACATCAACCATCAAGGGGGAACCAGGAGTTCCCTAGCGATGTTAGAAGTCTCAAAGATAATTCGCTTGGCAGAGTCTCACTCTTGCCACCTGTCAGCGATCCACATCCCAGGCGTGGAGAACTGGGAGGCGGACTTTCTAAGTCGCCAGACTTTTCATCCGGGGGAGTGGGAACTTCATCCGGAGGTGTTCGCTCAACTGATTCATCGTTGGGGCAAACCAGAACTGGATCTCATGGCGTCTCGCCAGAACGCCAAGCTTCCTCATTACGGATCCAGGTCCAGGGACCCGGGAGCGGCGCTGATAGATGCTCTAGCAGCCCCTTGGGTTTTCAACATGGCTTATGTGTTTCCACAGTTTCCGCTGCTGCCTCGACTGATTGCCAAGATCAAACAGGAGAGAGCATCGGTGATTCTGATAGCGCCTGCGTGGCCACGCAGGACCTGGTATGCAGACCTAGTGGACATGTCGTCCTGTCCACCATGGTCTCTGCCCCTGAGGCAGGACCTTCTAAAACAAGGTCCTTTCAACCATCCAAATCTAATTTCTCTGAGGCTGACTGCATGGAGATTGAATGCTTGATCCTATCAAAGCGTGGCTTCTCAGAGTCAGTTATTGATACCTTAATACAGGCACGGAAGCCTGTTACCAGAAAAATCTTCCATAAGATATGGCGTAAATACTTATATTGGTGCGAATCCAAGAGTTACTCATGGAGTAAGGTTAGGATTCCTAGGATATTGTCCTTTCTACAAGAGGGTTTGGAAAAGGGCTTATCTGCTAGTTCGTTAAAGGGACAGATTTCTGCTCTGTCTATTCTTTTGCACAAGCGTCTGGCAGAAGTTCCAGACGTCCAGGCATTTTGTCAGGCTTTGGCTAGGATTAAGCCTGTGTTTAAAACTGTTGCTCCTCCGTGGAGCTTAAACTTGATTCTTAAGGTTCTTCAAGGAGTTCCGTTTGAACCCCTTCATTCCATTGATATTAAACTTTTATCTTGGAAAGTTCTGTTTTTGATGGCTATTTCTTGGGCTCGAAGAGTCTCTGAGTTATCCGCCTTACATTGTGATTCTCCTTATCTGATTTTCCATTCAGACAAGGTAGTGCTGCGTACTAAACCTGGGTTTTCTACCTAAGGTAGTTTCTAACAGGAATATCAATCAAGAGATTGTTGTTCCATCATTGTGCCCTAATCCTTCTTCAAAGAAGGAACGTCTTTTGCATAATCTGAACGTAGTCCGTGCCCTGAAGTTATATTTACAGGCAACTAAAGATTTTCGTCAAACTTCTTCCCTGTTTGTCGTTTACTCTGGTCAGAGGAGAGGTCAAAAAGCTTCGGCAACCTCTCTCTCCTTTTGGCTTCGTAGCATAATACGTTTAGCCTATGAGACTGCTGGACAGCAGCCCCCTGAAAGGATTACAGCTCATTCTACTAGAGCTGTGGCTTCCACCTGGGCCTTTAAAAATGAGGCCTCTGTTGAACAGATTTGCAAGGCTGCGACTTGGTCTTCGCTTCACACCTTTTCAAAATTTTACAAATTTGACACTTTTGCTTCTTCGGAGGCTGTTTTTGGGAGAAAGGTTCTACAGGCAGTGGTTCCTTCCGTTTAAGTTCCTGCCTTGTCCCTCCCATCATCCGTGTACTTTAGCTTTGGTATTGGTATCCCACAAGTAATGGATGATCCGTGGACTGGATACACTTAACAAGAGAAAACATAATTTATGCTTACCTGATGAATTTATTTCTCTTGTAGTGTATCCAGTCCACGACCCGCCCTGTCTTTTTAAGGCAGATCTAAATTTTAATTAAAAACTCCAGTCACCACTGCACCCTATGGTTTCTCCTTTCTTGTTTTGTTACGGTCGAATGACTGGATATGACATGTAGGGGAGGAGCTATATAGCAGCTCTGCTGTGGGTGATCCTCTTGCAACTTCCTGTTGGGAAGGGAATATATCCCACAAGTAATGGATGATCCGTGGACTGGATACACTACAAGAGAAATAAATTTATCAGGTAAGCATAAATTATGTTTTTCTAACTTTGCCCCCCAAAATCTGTTACACATCTACAACCGCCAAAAAACACCCATGCTTAATAGTTTCTAAATTTTGTCCTGAGTTTAGAAATACCCAATGTTTACATGTTCTTTGCTTTTTTTGCAAGTATAGGCAATTAATACAAGTAGCACTTCGCTATTTCCAAACCACTTTTTTTCAAAGCGCTAGTTACATTGGAACACTGATATCTTTCAGGGATCCCTGAATGTTCCTTGAGATATATAGATATATATAAAAAAAATTTAGAAGACATCCCAAAGTTATTTTGCTATATTTCATGACACCATCTCACTGCCAAATGCGATCAAATAAAAAAGTTTCACTAATTTTTTCACAAACTTTAGGTTTCTCACTGAAATTTACCAACAACTTGTGCAATTATGGCATAAATGGTTGTAAATGCTTCTCTGGGATCCTCTTTGTTCAGAAATAGCAGACATATATGGCTTTGGCGTTGCTTTTTGGTAATTCATGCCACCATTTCCTGCCAAATGCGATCAAATTGTGAAAAATTTTAATTTTTTTAATTTTTTTATTTTAGGTTTCTCGCTGAAATTTACAAACCGCTTGTGCAATTATGGCACAAATGGTTGTAAATGCTTCTCTGGGATCCCCTTTGTTCAGAAATAGCAGACATTTATGGCTTTGGCGTTGCTTTTTGGTAATTTGGCCGCTGAATGCCGCTGTGCATCACACGTGTATTATGTCTAGCAGTGAAGGGGTTAATTAGGGAGCTTGCAGGGTTAATTTTAGCTTTAGTGTAGAGCTCATCTTCCCTCCCCCACCCCACAATTGTCACCGCCATCATAAGTACTGGCAGAAAGTCTGCCAGTACTAAAATAAAAGGTGTGTGTGTGTGTGTTTTTTTTTTTTTTTTGTGGTTTTTTTTTTTAATTCTACTGTGTAGGATATGCCTCTACCTTATTGGGAACCATCTTAAAAATATTATTACGACATGTAAATATTGAAAGGAATGCAGTGAGTCCTGTTTGCTTGCAGGGAAAAGTGTAAACAGATATCCTCCAACCCTGAAAAAATTGGTTCTTTAATTTCTTTTTATATTGTGGTAGAACATTTTTGCTTCTTTTCATGCTGTAAGCCTGGTGTATTCACGAGTATCTCACTGTTTAATTGGCATGTAAATTGTCCATATTATCTTTATTATTTTTTTTTAAATCTTTCTTTTACAGGGGACTCTGGAATGCTTGGAAGAAGAGATTCTGTCTTTCTTCTCTGTCAGTCCTGAGTCTGTGTATACCTCCATGATGGAAAACAGGTATTGGCATATATTGCATACATGTATTTTTCTTACAATGAATCTACAAATGTACTTGCTCTCTTCTATTACTACTTTAAGTAAATCTTAAATGTTTTTCCAGAAAGGTGGGTTTTTTTTTTCTTTTCTTTCTTTAAATATAGTATTACTGTCTGTAAACCATAATCTTGATTTTTAGAACCCTTTGTGTTTGTTAAAAAAAAATTTTTTAGATCACATGGTTTATAAATTGTTATGTTTGCAAGATAGGGTATACCGTTAGATCAGGTACCTTTTTTTTTTTTTTTTTTTTTAAAGACCCAACACATGGCACCATACATATTTAGTATCAAACACTTGCAAGATGGGTTGATTTCTTTCATAAAGTGGTGAGGATCCACAAGCTGTTAATCCTGGTAATTCAATTCCTGGCCACTAGGAGGAGGCACAGATACTAAAAAAAAAAAACTTCACAACCTTTTGATCCCACTCACCTCTCTGATATCCCAGTCTTTTTCTTTGCCTTGCCAGTAGCAAGTGAAGATTAAAGTGTGAGGCTCTTATAATGTGAAGCATAGAAGAGTGGGGCATAGGAGAGTACTTGGCTGTGCAATGTAAATCTCCTGTGCGAGTTGTGGTCACAAAGCTGCCACAAGTAGGTTTCGCTGGGACTGGCCCTTCAGCCTCCTCCTGTGGTGCTTCTCCACTGTGCTTGCCTATATACAGTAGAGTGGGTGTCTCTTTGGTGTGCTGGTTCTTTTATTTGCTGCGGCTCCTTTTAAGATGGTTTATGCCAGGGTTTTTACTTGCATACTTATGCTTACTATACTTTAATGTTTTATAGTGGCTATGCTTACTGTGCTTCCCTATACACGCCCTCCATCTGTGCTCGTAGAGTTATTTGCTGGCGCAAGTGCAAGTTTGCACAGTGCGGGCCCTTAGCTCCCTGGTATCGGAAGCATTAACATATTTCTCGCTGTGCTTGCTATTTTGCATGTTTTCTCCTCACTTTGTGGGCCATCACTCAAACGCGCTTGCTCATTTCTCTGGTGAGAGTATGAAAAGGATTTGCACAGTAAAATGTATTCAGTGATACCCACTATTATATTTCCATCTTAATATGAGAAGAGACAACGGCTTCATTCCTTACTTGTGGAAATACAGAACCTGGCCATCAGGATGAGGCAGAGACACCCCAGCCAAAGGCTTAAATACCTCCCCCACTCCCCTCATCCCCCAGTCATTCTTTACCTTTCGTCACTGGAGGAAGGCAGAGAAGTGTCGGAAGATTCGGAGTAGTCTCTTATGGAGGGTAGTACTCTTCAGTATGGGACAGGAGTTTTAAGTAGTCTTGTCAGCCTCCCAGTGAGAGCATTGACGAATGTTAGGGTCTGGAGATGCAGGGAGTCTTTCTGCGAAACCATTCAGGCTCGTATTAATACCTCCTAAGCAATTAGTGTCGACTAGTTTCACTGCCTGCTTCTATCAAGTCCATGTCAGGTGCAATGCTACAAGACTGTCAAACTTGAGAGGCTGTGTGTCTGTTCCACAACAAAGATTCCGGTAAGATCGTTTCATTTTATCTCATATAACGTAACCAGACAGGGTCACAGTGTGATTCCTTTATCTATCTGTATGGAATCAAGGGTTAATATCTCCGGAAGGAGGTTATGAACAGAGGGGATTTATACAGGACTTGCTTTATTATGTTTTTATGCTGCGATGTGTGAGATGAGGCTCAGGCAGATGTGGAACATTTAGGTTTTACTTTCGTTTTTGAGATATCTGCGCGGCTTGTTATTTTTGTTGTGTCTCTTCTGGAGCAGGGGCGGTCCTGCGTGGGGTCTCATTGACTTCCTTTTTTCCTGACCGTGTGGTTTACAGAAGAAGGGGTTTCTCTGTGGGGCCTGGGTCATAGGAGGTGGTGAGTGCCCCGGCCATTGTGGGTATAAAGGTGCCATTTATCTTGTTCTATTGTCCATTTTTAAAGCGCAGGCTATGGAGGACTCTGATGTGTTTAGAGGGTACTCCCTCTTTTCCTAAATCTAATACCTGTTTTTATTGTGAGTAGGCTACGGTATACCTATCTGCTCAATTATGTTCCACATGCCTTGATAAGGTAATCTTATCTAAAAAGACAAAGATGTTTAGTACTACTGAGCCGTCCACCTTTGAGGGGTCTCCGTCCCGTGAGGTGCATTCCCTGCAATCATCTCCTACACATGCAGCCTCCCATTGCACTGTGAATCCTCTTTTTCGGGAGGGGCCATCTTACCGACAGACTTTTCTGAACATTTACAAACGGCAGTGTCTGCGGCCTTCAGTTCTTTACCTCGCCCTGCTAAGCGCAAGCCAAAGGTCAAATATTGCTATCCTTCCCAGGGGTCATCTACAAATTTGTTGGATTTATTTGATACTAGATTATCCCCTGATGAAGACGCCTCTGATAGTTCAGAGGAGGCTCTTTCGGGGTCTGAATCTACTGCCTGTAAACCTCCCGCTGCGGAGGAACCAGACTTTAGATTTAGGATTGAGCACTTGCGCTTTCTGTTAATGGAAGTATTGGATACGTTGGAGGTTCCGGAACCTAAATTACCCGAGGAATCTTCTATTCCTAAGCTTGACAAGGTTGAATGAGGACAGGGTGGTGCCACAGACGTTGCCGGTTCCCGTAAAGATGGCAAATATTAAGAATGAATGGGAGAGACTTGGATTTTCTTTTTCCCCTTCTTTTAAGAAATTGTTCCCCGTTCCAGAATCTCAATTAGAGTTGTGGGGGTCTGTCCCTAAGGTGGATGGAGCTATCTCCACGCTTCTTAAGCACACCACTATCCCGCTTGAGGATAGTTTGTTGTTTAAGGAGCCCATGGATAAGAAGCTAGAAACTCTTTTAAGAAATGTTCCAGCACACGGGGTACTTGTTACAGCCTGCAACGGTGGTTGCTGCGGTAGCTGGAGCCGCTACATATTGGTGCAACTCTCTATCGGAGATAATCGAGGTGGAAACTCCCCTGGACGAGATCCAGGAGAGAATTAAGGCCTTGAGGGTAGCTAATTCTTTAATCTGTGATGCAAACATGCAAATTATTCGCCTGGATGCCAAAACATCAGGTTTCTCTGTTCTAGCCCGTAGGGCTCTCTGGCTAAAGTCTTGGTCTGCAGAACATGACTTAAAAATCTAGATTGGTTTCCCTTCCATTTAAGGGGAAGATTCTTTTCGGTCCAGGCCTGGACTCTATCATATCCACAGTCACTGGGGGCAAGGGTGCCTTTTTACCACAGGATAAGAAGAATAAACCTAAAGGACAAGGTCCTAATTTTTGTCCCTTTCGTTCGGATAAATCCCAACGCCAGCAGCTCTCAGCAAAGCCTGATCAGTCCAAGGGAACTTGGAAACCATCTCAATCTTGGAATACATCCAAGCAGAACAAGAAGCCTGCCGAAACAAAGTTGACATGAAGTGGTGGCCCCCGATCCGGCGTTGGATTGTGTTGGGGGCAAACTATCTCTCTTTGTGGAGGCTTGGTTGGGGGACGTGCAAAACCCTTGGGTTCTAGATTTCGGCTCCATCTGTGTTATTACACAAGTGGCTCGCTGAGCTTCCTGATATACAGTCTTTTGTTCAGGCTCTGTCTAGAATCAGGCCTGTGTATAGACAATTCCGCTCCTCCTTGGAGTTTAAATCTGGTTTTTAAGGGTTTGCAGATGGCTCCATTTGAGCCCATGCATTCACTTGACATCAAGTTACTGTCTTGGAAAGTTATTTTTCTACTGGCTATTGCCTCGGCACGCAGAGTCTCTGAGATAGCGGCCTTGCAATGTGAGCCTCCTTACCTAGTTTTTCATGCTGACAAGGCTGTCCTTCGCACTGGGTTGGGTTTTCTTCCTAAGGTTGTGTCTGATCGCAACATCAATCAGGAGATTGTGATCCCTTCCTTGTGTCCTAATCCTTCTTCAAAGGAACGATTACTTCATAATCTGGATTTGGTTCAGGCTTTGAAATTCTATCTTCAGGCCACGAAGCGCAGAGGGCAGAAGGCTTCTTCCACTTCCCTATCTTTTTGTTTAAGGAGCATTACTCGCTTTGCATATGAAACAGCGGGACATAAGCCTCCTCAGAGGATTACGGCTCATTCAACTAGAGCTGTGGCTTCATCTTGGGCCTTCAAGAATGAGACACCTATGGAGCAGATTTCTTGGGCGGCTACCTGGTCCTCACACTTTTTCAAAGTTTTACAAATTTGATGTTTGCTTCGGCAGCTTTTTGGGGAGAGAGGTTTTGCAGGCTGTGGTGCCCTCAGAATAGGGTCCGCCTTTTTTTTTTTTTTTTTTTTTTTTTTTTTTTTTAACCCTCCCGTTTTTCATTTAGTCTCCTCTAGAGCTTGGGTATATGTTTCCCACAAGTAAGGAATGCAGCCGTGGACTCTCCTCATATTAAGAAGGAAAACATTATGCTTACCTGATAATTTTCTTTCCATCTGTATGAGGAGAGTCCATGGCCCCCGCCCGTTTTTTCCATTGAGCCGACCAAAATATTTTGTTCTGGCACCATTTATACCCTGATATTTCTCCTACTGTTCCTTGTTCCCTCGGTGGAATGAGGGGAGTGGGTATTTAAGCCTTTGGCTGGGGTGTCTTTGCTTCCTCCTGGTGGCCAGGTTCTGTATTTCCACAAGGAATGAAGCCGTGGACTCTCCTTATACAGATTAAAATGAAATTATCAGGTAATCATAATTTGTTTTTTGTTTTGTTTTTTTTAGTTTTCAGAAGCTTTATTGAGATTTAAACAAAGCGATACAAGCAAAGTTGCTGAAAAGCAAGGGTTTTGTAGTACAGTAATGTTACATATACAGTAATTTCTTTCATGTAATTGGCAAGAGTCCATAAGCTGGTGATGTATGGGATATACATTCCTACCAGGAGGGGCAAAGTTTCCCAAACCTCAAAATGCCTATAAATACACCCCTCGCCACACCCACAATTCAGTTTTACAAACTTTGCCTCCCATGGAGGTGGTGAAGTAAGTTGGCCACACAGGTTTTGGTATGCAGATCTCGTTCGGATGGCCAGTTGCCAACCTTGGACACTTCCGTTAAGGCCAGACCTTCTATCTCAAGGCCCATTTTTCCATCAGGACCTCAAATCATTAAATTTGAATGTATGGAGATTGAATGCTTAATACTTAGTCATAGAGGTTTCTCTGATTCAGTGATTAATACTATGTTACAGGCTCGTAAATCTGTGTCTAGAAAGATCTATTACCGAGTTTGGAAGACTTACATTTCTTGGTGTTCTTCTCATAAATTCTCTTGGCATTCTTTTAAAATTCCTAGAATTTTACAGTTTCTTCAGGATGGTTTAGGAAAAGGTTTGTCTGCAAGTTCCTTGAAAGGACAAATCTCTGCTCTTTCTGTACTTTTTCACAGAAAGATTGCTAATCATCCTGATATTCAGTGTTTTGTACAGGCTTTGGTTCGTGTTAAGCCTATCATTAAGTCAATTTCTCCTCCTGATAGTCTTAATTTGGTTCTAAGGGTCTTACAGGCTCCTCCATTTGAACCTATGCATTCTCTTGATATTAAATTACTTTCTTGGAAAGTTTTATTCCTTTTGGCCATCTCTTCTGCTAGAAGAGTTTCTGAGTTATCTGCTCTTTCTTGTGAATCTCCTTTTCTGATTTTTCATCAGGATAAGGCGGTGTTGTGGACTTCATTTAATTTTTTACCTAAAGTTGTGAATTCTAACAACATTAGTAGAGAAATTGTTGTTGTCCATTCTTTGTGTCCTAATCCTAAGAATTCTCTGGAGAGATCTTTAAATTCTTTGGATGTAGTTAGAGCTTTGAAATATTATGTTGAAGCTACTAAAGATTTCAGGAAAACTTCTAGTCTATTTGTTATCTTTTCTGGTTCTAGGAAAGGTCTGAAGGCTTCTGCCATTTCTTTGGCGTCTTGGTTAAAGTCTTTGATTCATCATGCTTATGTGGAGTCGGGTAAATCCCCGCCTCAAAGGATTACGGCTCATTCTACTAGGTCAGTTTCTTCTTCCTGGGCTTTTAAGAATGAAGCTTCCGTTGATCAGATTTTCAAAGCCGCAACTTGGTCTTCTTTGCATACTTTTACTAAATTCTACCATTTTGTTGTTTTTTCTTCTTCTGAAGCAGTTTTTGGTAGAAAAGTACTTCAGGCAGCTGTTTCAGTTTGATTCTTCTGCTTATAATTTCAGTTTATTTCATTATAAGATTAAAACTTTTTGATTTGGGTTATGGATTATTTTTTTCAGCGGAATTGGCTGTCTTTATTTAATCCCTCCCTCTCTAGTCACTCTTGCGTGGAAGTTCCACATCTTGGGTATCTGCTATCCCATACGTCACTAGCTCATGGACTCTTGCCAATTACATGAAAGAAAACATAATTTATGTAAGAACTTACCTGATAAATTAATTTCTTTCATATTGGCAAGAGTCCATGAGGCCCACCCTTTTTGTGGTGGTTATGATTTTTTTGTATAAAGCACAATTATTCCAATTCCTTGTTTGATGCTTTCGCTCCTTTCTTATCACCCCACTTCTTGGCTATTCGTTAAACTGAATTGTGGGTGTGGTGAGGGGTGTATTTATAGGCATTTTGAGGTTTGGGAAACTTTGCCCCTCCTGGTAGGATTGTATATCCCATACGTCACTAGCTCATGGACTCTTGCCAATATGAAAGAAATTAATTTATCAGGTAAGTTTTTACATAAATTATGTTTTTGCGGAAAAAGAAAAAAGGTATGAGAGGGCGTAAATCACCCTTTATGCAGTCATTGTTTAACAACCAAACTCCATATAAACAGACTTAAACAATGCAAGAACGTGTAGTTGACGTACTCGTATATAAGGGAAAGGAGGGGGGGCATGGGGGGGGAATTGAAGCTCTTGTTCTAGTATGGCTAAGGGTTTACAGTATGGTGAATAAGTACACTACAGGTTTCCAATTAGGGTTGTAGGTAGCAGACCACGTTTCCCAGATTAGTACAATAAGTCTAGTTTGTTTAGTATGAAGAAGATATTACTCTCCATAGAATTTTTTTTTTTTTCTCAAGGCTCTTGCTCTAGCTAGCTTTACAGCAGAAAATAGGTAAATGCAAAGGTAGCTTTGGTGTTTCGGGAGAAGGTGTACCAACACTGTTTCGGGAGCTTTTGGTACCCGAATACCAAATCTGGCCAGAGCTATGAAGGCCATATTCCATGTTTATTTAAGTTTTGGGCAGCTCCACCAAACATGCAGAGAGTCACCAGGCTGTCCGCACATATTTTATGTTTTTAGATCCTTTAGAAGTTGGATCCACTGATCACTTATTTTGTTAAACTAAGTGTATATTGCAAGCTTTTTTTTTTATTGCTACCCTTTCAGCTTTGCAATTTTTGTATTGATCTTTTATGCATTATAACTAAACTATTGATATTTTTCCTCTAAAGGATTCTGTGCTCTATTTTTGTTTCAATTGTACAAGGGAGTTCTACTCTATGATTCAAGACATTCTGCACTCTTCAACTTCTAGTAGTTATAACAGCTATGCCTCCCCTAAATCAGCTTATAGTTTTAAAGGGATAGTAAACCAAAAAATATTTTCAACGAATTCAAAACTTCTTTTTATAATAAAGCCATTTGTAATTGGGACCTTTGTACAGTTTTCTTTCTATTTCTTGAAATTTTAATTGAAAAATTTAATTTTGCGCCAAACCCATTTTCTACTTACTATTATGCAGCCTGATACGATGTTCTACCTAGGTAGAAACATCATGGCAGCCCGCATGCGCAATTAAACTATTTACATTGATAACACATGCGCAGACTCGCACCGCTTTCAGCAGTCTACTGAGAGGAGACAGGAACACAAGTTTCTAGTATGCTAGAGCGGCATCTCTAGCCACCTGACAGATTTGTTTCACAGTATCTCAGAAACCGGCCGGCATCAACAGTGTGTATGTTAAGATTCTTCCCTGTTTGTGATGAAGTGCATCTATGCTTCTGACATTTACAGCGTGAGTATAAGCGCTCTGTTTATTTACACTGTCAGACTCATCTCCCTCTTGCTGTGTTTGCTTTCATGTGGAATTGGAGCCCTCTCTAATCAATCAAACACAGCAAGGGAAAGGGGGAGATAAGGCGGACAGAGCTTTCACACTACTGCTGTATTCAAAGTCTGAAGCAAAGATGCACTAAATCACGGGCAGGGAAGAATTTTAGTATAAACGCTGCTTTCGTTATTGCAGGGCTGAACTGGGACAAAGTCATGCACAGCTAGTCTCGGCTAAGGTTATTTTACTATTCCCTGTCTCCTCTGATTTGCCTGTGTGAAGCTCAAGCTGCCCCTCCAATACTGATGAATAGGCTGTGAACAGCTGTACATTAACATCGAGACTGCACATGCGATGTTGACTGAAGGCAATATTGAAATTAAGGGATCCAGCTGCTTTACCATTAGATGAGGGGCGGATGCTGGATTTACATGAGCCATGCCTCATTTTATGGGCAGTTATTACTGCTCATTTCATGATAGTTTATTGCTAAAAATAAGGTATGTAAAAGCTTAATTTTCTTTCATGTAATTAGCAAGAGTCCATGAGCTAGTGACGTATGGGATATACATTCCTACCAGGAGGGGCAAAGTTTCCCAAACCTCAAAATGCCTATAAATACACCCCTCACCACACCCACAATTCAGTTTTACAAACTTTGCCTCCGATGGAGGTGGTGAAGTAAGTTTGTGCTAGATTCTACGTTGATATGCGCTCCGCAGCAAGTTGGAGCCCGGTTTTCCTCTCAGCGTGCAGTGAATGTCAGAGGGATGTGAGGAGAGTATTGCCTATTTGAATGCAGTGATCTCCTTCTACGGGGTCTATTTCATAGGTTCTCTGTTATCGGTCGTAGAGATTTATCTCTTACCTCCCTTTTCAGATCGACGATATACTCTTATATATACCATTACCTCTGCTGATTCTCGTTTCAGTACTGGTTTGGCTTTCTACAAACATGTAGATGAGTGTCCTGGGGTAAGTAAATCTTATTTTCTGTGACACTCTAAGCTATGGTTGGGCACTTTGTTTATAAAGTTCTAAATATATGTATTCAAACATTTATTTGCCTTGACTCAGAATGTTCAACTTTCCTTATTTTCAGACAGTCAGTTTCATATTTGGGATAATGCATTTGATTTATTCATTTTTTCTTACCTTCAAAAATTTGACTTTTTTCCCTGTGGGCTGTTAGGCTCGCGGGGGCTGAAAATGCTTCATTTTATTGCGTCATTCTTGGTGCGGACTTTTTTGGCGCAAAAATTATTTTCCATTTCCGGCGTCATACGTGTCGCCGGAAGTTGCGTCATTTTTTGACGTTATTTTGTGCCAAAAATGTCGGCGTTCCGGATGTGGCGTCATTTTTGGCGCCAAAAAGCATTTAGGCGCCAAATAATGTGGGCGTCTTATTTGGCGCTAAAAAATATGGGCGTCGCTTTTGTCTCCACATTATTTAAGTCTCATTTTTCATTGCTTCTGGTTGCTAGAAGCTTGTTTTCTTTCATGTAATTAGCAAGAGTCCATGAGCTAGTGACGTATGGGATATACATTCCTACCAGGAGGGGCAAAGTTTCCCAAACCTCAAAATGCCTATAAATACACCCCTCACCACACCCACAATTCAGTTTTACAAACTTTGCCTCCGATGGAGGTGGTGAAGTAAGTTTGTGCTAGATTCTACGTTGATATGCGCTCCCCAGCAAGTTGGAGCCCGGTTTTCCTCTCAGCGTGCAGTGAATGTCAGAGGGATGTGAGGAGAGTATTGCCTATTTGAATGCAGTGATCTCCTTCTAAGGGGTCTATTTCATAGGTTCTCTGTTATCGGTCGTAGAGATTCATCTCTTACCTCCCTTTTCAGATCGACGATATACTCTTATATATACCATTACCTCTGCTGATTCTCGTTTCAGTACTGGTTTGGCTATCTACTATATGTAGATGAGTGTCCTGGGGTAAGTAAATCTTATTTTCTGTGACACTCCTAGCTATGGTTGGGCACTTTGTTTATAAAGTTCTAAATATATGTATTCAAACATTTATTTGCCTTGACTCAGAATGTTCAACTTTCCTTATTTTCAGACAGTCAGTTTCATATTTGGGATAATGCATTTTAACATTTTTCTTACCTTAAAATTTGACTTTTTTCCCTGTGGGCTGTTAGGCTCGCGGGGGCTGAAAATGCTTCATTTTATTGCGTCATTCTTGGCGCGGACTTTTTTGGCGCAAAAATTCTATTTCCGTTTCCGGCGTCATACGTGTCGCCGGAAGTTGCGTCATTTTTTGACGTTATTTTGCGCCAAAAATGTCGGCGTTCCGGATGTGGCGTAATTTTTGGCGCCAAAAAAGCATTTAGGCGCCAAATAATGTGGGCGTCTTATTTGGCGCGAAAAAATATGGGCGTCACTTTTGTCTCCACATTATTTAAGTCTCATTTTTTATTGCTTCTGGTTGCTAGAAGCTTGTTCTTTGGCATTTTTTCCCATTCCTGAAACTGTCATTTAAGGAATTTGATCAATTTTGCTTTATATATATGTTGTTTTTTTCTCTTACATATTGCAAGATGTCTCACGTTGCATCTGAGTCAGAAGATACTACAGGAAAATCGCTGTCAAGTGCTGAATCTACCAAAGCTAAGTGTATCTGCTGTAAACTTTTGGTAGCTATTCCTCCAGCTGTTGTTTGTATTGATTGTCATGACAAACTTGTTAAAGCAGATAATATTTCCTTTAGTAAAGTACCATTGCCTGTTGCAGTTCCTTCAACATCTAAGGTGCAGAATGTTCCTGATAATATAAGAGATTTTGTTTCAGAATCCATAAAGAAGGCTATGTCTGTTATTTCTCCTTCTAGTAAACGTAAAAAATCTTTTAAAACTTCTCTCCCTACAGATGAATTTTTGACTGAACATCATCATTCTGATGATTCCTCTGGTTCAGAGGATTCTGTCTCAGAGGTTGATGCTGATAAATCTTCATATTTATTTAAAATGGAATTTATTCGTTCTTTACTTAAAGAAGTCCTAATTGCTTTAGAAATAGAGGATTCTGGTCCTCTTGATACTAAATCTAAACGTTTAAATAAGGTTTTTAAATCTCCTGTAGTTATTCCAGAAGTTTTTCCTGTTCCTGATGCTATTTCTGCAGTAATTTCCAAAGAATGGGATAATTTGGGTAATTCATTTACTCCTTCTAAACGTTTTAAGCAATTATATCCTGTGCCGTCTGACAGATTAGAATTTTGGGACAAGATCCCTAAAGTTGATGGGGCTATTTCTACCCTTGCTAAACGTACTACTATTCCTACGTCAGATGGTACTTCGTTTAAGGATCCTCTAGATAGGAAAATTGAGTCCTTTCTAAGAAAAGCTTATCTGTGTTCAGGTAATCTTCTTAGACCTGCTATATCTTTGGCTGATGTTGCTGCGGCTTCAACTTTTTGGTTGGAAACTTTAGCGCAACAAGTAACACATCGTGATTCTCATGATATTATTATTCTTCTTCAACATGCTAATAATTTTATCTGTGATGCCATTTTTGATATTATCAGAGTTGATGTCAGGTTTATGTCTCTAGCTATTTTAGCTAGAAGAGCTTTATGGCTTAAAACTTGGTATGCTGATATGGCTTCTAAATCAACTTTACTTTCCATTTATTTCCAGGGTAACAAATTATTTGGTTCTCAGTTGGATTCCATTATTTCAACTGTTACTGGTGGGAAAGGAACTTTTTTACCACAGGATAAAAAATCTAAAGGTAAAAACAGGGCTAATAATCGTTTTCGTTCCTTTCGTTTCAACAAAGAACAAAAGCCTGATCCTTCATCCTCAGGAGCAGTTTCAGTTTGGAGACCATCTCCAGTTTGGAATAAATCCAAACCAGCTAGAAAGGCAAAGCCTGCTTCTAAGTCCACATGAAGGTGCGGCCCTCATTCCAGCTCAGCTGGTAGGGGGCAGGTTACGTTTTTTCAAGGAAATTTGGATCAATTCTGTTCACAATCTTTGGATTCAGAGCATTGTTTCAGAAGGGTACAGAATTGGTTTCAAGTTGAGACCTCCTGCAAAGAGATTTTTTCTTTCCCGTGCCCCAGTAAATCCAGTAAAAGCTCAAGCATTTCTGAAATGTGTTTCAGATCTAGAGTTGACTGGAGTAATTATGCCAGTTCCAGTTCCGGAACAGGGGATGGGGTTTTATTCAAATCTCTTCATTGTACCAAAGAAGGAGAATTCTTTCAGACCAGTTCTGGATCTAAAAATATTGAATCGTTATGTAAGGATACCAACATTCAAGATGGTAACTGTAAGGACTATCTTACCTTTTGTTCAGCAAGGGAATTATATGTCCACAATAGATTTACAGGATGCATATCTGCATATTCCGATTCATCCAGATCATTATCAGTTCCTGAGATTCTCGTTTCTGGACAAGCATTACCAGTTTGTGGCTCTGCCGTTTGGCCTAGCTACAGCTCCAAGAATTTTTACAAAAGTTCTCGGTGCCCTGCTGTCTGTAATCAGAGAACAGGGTATTGTGGTATTTCCTTATTTGGACGATATCTTGGTACTTGCTCAGTCTTTTCATTTAGCAGAATCTCATACGAATCGACTTGTGTTGTTTCTTCAAGATCATGGTTGGAGGATCAATTTACCAAAAAGTTCTTTGATTCCTCAGACAAGGGTAACCTTTCTGGGTTTCCAGATGGATTCAGTGTCCATGACTCTGTCTTTAACAGACAAGAGACGTCTAAAGTTGATTACAGCTTGTCGAAACCTTCAGTCACAATCATTCCCTTCGGTAGCCTTATGCATGGAAATTCTAGGTCTTATGACTGCTGCATCGGACGCGATCCCCTTTGCCCGTTTTCACATGCGACCTCTTCAGCTCTGTATGCTGAAGCAATGGTGCAAGGATTACACGAAGATATCTCAATTAATATCTTTAAAACCGATTGTTCGACACTCTCTAACATGGTGGACAGATCACCATCGTTTAATTCAGGGGGCTTCTTTTGTGCTTCTGACCTGGACTGTAATTTCAACAGATGCAAGTCTCACAGGTTGGGGAGCTGTGTGGGGATCTCTGACGGCACAAGGAGTTTGGGAATCTCAGGAGGTGAGATTACCGATCAATATTTTGGAACTCCGTGCAATTTTCAGAGCTCTTCAGTTTTGGCCTCTTCTGAAGAGAGAATCGTTCATTTGTTTTCAGACAGACAATGTCACAACTGTGGCATACATCAATCATCAAGGAGGGACTCACAGTCCTCTGGCTATGAAAGAAGTATCTCGAATTTTGGTTTGGGGCGGAATCCAGCTCCTGTCTAATCTCTGTGGTTCATATCCCAGGTGTAGACAATTGGGAAGCGGATTATCTCAGTCGCCAAACGTTGCATCCGGGCGAATGGTCTCTTCACCCAGAGGTATTTCTTCAGATTGTTCAAATGTGGGAACTTCCAGAAATAGATCTGATGGCGTCCCATCTAAACAAGAAACTTCCCAGGTATCTGTCCAGATCCCGGGATCCTCAGGCGGAGGCAGTGGATGCATTATCACTTCCTTGGAAGTATCATCCTGCCTATATCTTTCCGCCTCTAGTTCTTCTTCCAAGAGTAATCTCCAAGATTCTGAAGGAATGCTCGTTTGTTCTGCTGGTAGCTCCGGCATGGCCTCACAGGTTTTGGTATGCGGATCTTGTCCGGATGGCCTCTTGCCAACCGTGGACTCTTCCGTTAAGACCAGACCTTCTGTCACAAGGTCCTTTTTTCCATCAGGATCTGAAATCCTTAAATTTAAAGGTATGGAGATTGAACGCTTGATTCTTGGTCAAAGAGGTTTCTCTGACTCTGTGATTAATACTATGTTACAGGCTCGTAAATCTGTATCTCGAGAGATATATTATAGAGTCTGGAAGACTTATATTTCTTGGTGTCTTTCTCATCATTTTTCCTGGCATTCTTTTAGAATACCGAGAATTTTACAGTTCCTTCAGGATGGTTTAGATAAGGGTTTGTCCGCAAGTTCTTTGAAAGGACAAATCTCTGCTCTTTCTGTTCTTTTTCACAGAAAGATTGCTATTCTTCCTGATATTCATTGTTTTGTACAAGCTTTGGTTCGTATAAAACCTGTCATTAAGTCAATTTCTCCTCCTTGGAGTTTGAATTTGGTTCTGGGAGCTCTTCAAGCTCCTCCGTTTGAACCTATGCATTCATTGGACATTAAATTACTTTCTTGGAAAGTTTTGTTCCTTTTGGCCATCTCTTCTGCCAGAAGAGTTTCTGAATTATCTGCTCTTTCTTGTGAGTCTCCTTTTCTGATTTTTCATCAGGATAAGGCGGTGTTGCGAACTTCTTTTGAATTTTTACCTAAAGTTGTGAATTCCAACAACATTAGTAGAGAAATTGTGGTTCCTTCATTATGTCCTAATCCTAAGAATTCTAAGGAGAAATCGTTGCATTCTTTGGATGTTGTTAGAGCTTTGAAATATTATGTTGAAGCTACGAAATCTTTTCGTAAGACTTCTAGTCTATTTGTTATCTTTTCCGGTTCTAGAAAAGGCCAGGAAGCTTCTGCCATTTCTTTGGCATCTTGGTTGAAATCCTTAATTCATCTTGCCTATGTTGAGTCGGGTAAAACTCCGCCTCAGAGGATTACAGCTCATTCTACTAGGTCAGTTTCTACTTCCTGGGCGTTTAGGAATGAAGCTTCGGTTGACCAGATCTGCAAAGCAGCGACTTGGTCCTCTTTGCATACTTTTACTAAATTCTACCATTTTGATGTATTTTCTTCTTCTGAAGCAGTTTTTGGTAGAAAAGTACTTCAGGCAGCGGTTTCAGTTTGAATCTTCTGCTTATGTTTTTCGTTAAACTTTATTTTGGGTGTGGATTATTTTCAGCAGGAATTGGCTGTCTTTATTTTATCCCTCCCTCTCTAGTGACTCTTGTGTGGAAAGATCCACTTCTTGGGTAGTCATTATCCCATACGTCACTAGCTCATGGACTCTTGCTAATTACATGAAAGAAAACATAATTTATGTAAGAACTTACCTGATAAATTCATTTCTTTCATATTAGCAAGAGTCCATGAGGCCCGCCCTTTTTTTGTGGTGGTTATGATTTTGTATAAAGCACAATTATTCCAATTCCTTATTTTATATGCTTTCGCACTTTTTTATCACCCCACTTCTTGGCTATTCGTTAAACTGAATTGTGGGTGTGGTGAGGGGTGTATTTATAGGCATTTTGAGGTTTGGGAAACTTTGCCCCTCCTGGTAGGAATGTATATCCCATACGTCACTAGCTCATGGACTCTTGCTAATATGAAAGAAATGAATTTATCAGGTAAGTTCTTAAATAAATTATGTTTTTTGGCATTTTTTCCCATTCCTGAAACTGTCATTTAAGGAATTTGATCACTTTTGCTTTATATGTTGTTGTTTTTTCTCTTACATATTGCGAGATGTCTCACGTTGCATCTGAGTCAGAAGATACTACAGGAAAATCGCTGTCTAGTGCTGGATCTACCAACGCTAAGTGTATCTGCTGTAAACTTTTGGTAGCTATTCCTCCAGCTGTTGTTTGTATTGATTGTCATGACAAACTTGTTAAAGCAGATAATATTTCCTTTAGTAAAGTACCATTGCCTGTTGCAGTTCCTTCAACATCTAAGGTGCAGAATGTTCCTGATAACATAAGAGATTTTGTTTCTGAATCCATAAAGAAGGCTATGTCTGTTATTTCTCCTTCTAGTAAACGTAAAAAATCTTTTAAAACTTCTCTCCCTACAGATGAATTTTTAAATGAACATCATCATTCTGATTCTGATAACTCTTCTGGTTCAGAGGATTCTGTCTCAGAGGTTGATGCTGATAAATCTTCATATTTATTTAAAATGGAATTTATTCGTTCTTTACTTAAAGAAGTACTAATTGCTTTAGAAATAGAGGATTCTGGTCCTCTTGATACTAATTCTAAACGTTTGGATAAGGTATTTAAATCTCCTGTGGTTATTCCAGAAGTTTTTCCTGTTCCTAATGCTATTTCTGCAGTAATTTCCAAAGAATGGGATAAATTGGGTAATTCATTTACTCCCTCTAAACGTTTTAAGCAATTATATCCTGTGCCGTCTGACAGATTAGAATTTTGGGACAAAATCCCTAAAGTTGATGGGGCTATTTCTACCCTTGCTAAACGTACTACTATTCCTACGTCAGATGGTACTTCGTTTAAGGATCCTTTAGATAGGAAAATTGAGTCCTTTCTAAGAAAAGCTTATCTGTGTTCAGGTAATCTTCTTAGACCTGCTATATCATTGGCTGATGTTGCTGCAGCTTCAACTTTTTGGTTGGAAACCTTAGCGCAACAAGTAACACATCATGATTCTCATGATATTATTATTCTTCTTCAGCATGCTAATAATTTTATCTGTGATGCCATCTTTGATATTATCAGAGTTGATGTCAGGTTTATGTCTCTAGCTATTTTAGCTAGAAGAGCTTTATGGCTTAAGACTTGGAATGCTGATATGGCTTCTAAATCAACTCTACTTTCCAGGGTAACAAATTATTTGGTTCTCAGTTGGATTCTATTATTTCAACTGTTACTGGTGGGAAAGGAACTTTTTTACCACAGGATAAAAAATCTAAGGGTAAAAACAGAGCTAATAATCGTTTTCCTTCCTTTCGTTTCAACAAAGAACAAAAACCTGATCCTTCATGCTCAGGAGCAGTTTCAGTTTGGAAACCATCTCCAATCTGGAATAAATCCAAGCCAGCCAGAAAGGCAAAGCCTGCTTCTAAGTCCACATGAAGGTGCGGCCCTCATTCCAGCTCAGCTGGTAGGGGGCAGGTTACGTTTTTCAAAGAAATTTGGATCAATTCTGTTCACAATCTTTGGATTCAGAACATTGTTTCAGAAGGGTACAGAATTGGTTTCAAGATGAGACCTCCTGCAAAGAGATTTTTTCTTTCCCGTGTCCCAGTAAATCCAGTAAAAGCTCAAGCATTTCTGAATTGTGTTTCAGATCTAGAGTTGACTGGAGTAATTATGCCAGTTCCAGTTCAGGAACAGGGGATGGGGTTTTATTCAAATCTCTTCATTGTACCAAAGAAGGAGAATTCCTTCAGACCAGTTCTGGATCTAAAAATATTGAATCGTTATGTAAGGATACCAACGTTCAAGATGGTAACTGTAAGGACTATCTTGCCTTTTGTTCAGCAAGGGAATTATATGTCCACAATAGATTTTCAGGATGCATATCTGCATATTCCGATTCATCCGGATCATTATCGGTTCCTGAGATTCTCTTTTCTGGACAAGCATTACCAGTTTGTGGCTCTGCCGTTTGGCCTTGCTACAGCTCCAAGAATTTTTACAAAGGTTCTCGGTGCCCTTCTGTCTGTAATCAGAGAACAGGGTATTGTGGTATTTCCTTATTTGGACGATATCTTGGTACTTGCTCAGTCTTTACATTTAGCAGAATTTCATACGAATCGACTTGTGTTGTTTCTTCAAGATCATGGTTGGAGGATCAATTTACCAAAAAGTTCATTGATTCCTCAGACAAGGGTAACCTTTCTGGGTTTCCAAATAGATTCAGTGTCCATGACTCTGTCTTTAACAGACAAGAGGCGTCTAAAACTGATGGCAGCTTGTCGAAACCTTCAGTCACAATCATTCCCTTCGGTAGCCTTATGCATAGAAATTCTAGGTCTTATGACTGCTGTATCGGACGCGATCCCCTTTGCTCGTTTTCACATGCGACCTCTTCAGCTTTGTATGCTGAATCAATGGTGCAAGGATTACACAAAGATATCTCAATTAATATCTTTAAAACCGATTGTTCGACACTCTCTAACGTGGTGGACAGATCACCATCGTTTAATTCAGGGGGCTTCTTTTGTGCTTCCGACCTGGACTGTAATTTCAACAGATGCAAGTCTCACAGGTTGGGGAGCTGTGTGGGGATCTCTGACGGCACAAGGAGTTTGGGAATCTCAGGAGGTGAGATTACTGATCAATATTTTGGAACTCCGTGCAATTTTCAGAGCTCTTCAGTTTTGGCCTCTTCTGAAGAGAGAATCGTTCATTTGTTTTCAGACAGACAATGTCACAACTGTGGCATACATCAATCATCAAGGAGGAACTCAGTCCTCTGGCTATGAAAGAAGTATCTCGAATTTTGGTTTGGGCGGAATCCAGCTCCTGTCTAATCTCTGCGGTTCATATCCCAGGTGTAGACAATTGGGAAGCGGATTATCTCAGTCGCCAAACGTTGCATCCGGGCGAATGGTCTCTTCACCCAGAGGTATTTCTTCAGATCGTTCAAATGTGGGAACTTCCAGAAATGGATTTGATGGCGTCCCATCTAAACAAGAAACTTCCCAGGTATCTGTCCAGATCCCGGGATCCTCAGGCGGAGGCAGTGGATGCATTATCACTTCCTTGGAAGTATCATCCTGCCTATATCTTTCCGCCCCTAGTTCTTCTTCCAAGAGTAATCTCCAAGATTCTGAAGGAATGCTAGTTTGTTCTGCTGGTAGCTCCGGCATGGCCTCACAGGTTTTGGTATGCGGATCTTGTCCGGATGGCCTCTTGCCAACCGTGGACTCTTCCGTTAAGACCAGACCTTCTGTCACAAGGTCCTTTTTTCCATCAGGATCTGAAATCCTTAAACTTAAAGGTATGGAGATTGAACGCTTGATTCTTCGTCAAAGAGGTTTCTCTGACGCTGTGATTAATACTATGTTACAGGCTCGTAAATCTGTATCTAGAGAGATATATTATAGAGTCTGGAAGACTTATATTTCTTGGTGTATTTCTCATCATTTTTCTTGGCATTCTTTCAGAATTCCGAGAATTTTACAGTTTCTTCAGGATGGTTTAGATAAAGGTTTGTCCGCAAGTTCCTTGAAAGGACAAATCTCTGCTCTTTCTGTTCTTTTTCACAGAAAGATTGCTATTCTTCCTGATATTCATTGTTCTGTACAAGCTTTGGTTCGTATAAAACCTGTCATTAAGTCAATTTCTCCTCCTTGGAGTTTGAATTTGGTTCTGGGGGCTCTTCAAGCTCCTCCGTTTGAACCTATGCATTCATTGGACATTAAATTACTTTCTTGGAAAGTTTTGTTCCTTTTGGCCATCTCTTCTGCCAGAAGAGTTTCTGAATTATCTGCTCTTTCTTGTGAGTCTCCTTTTCTGATTTTTCATCAGGATAAGGCGGTGTTGCGAACTTCTTTTGAATTTTTACCTAAAGTTGTGAATTCCAACAACATTAGTAGAGAAATTGTGGTTCCTTCATTATGTCCTAATCCTAAGAATTCTAAGGAGAAATCGTTGCATTCTTTGGATGTTGTTAGAGCTTTGAAATATTATGTTGAAGCTACTAAATCTTTCAGAAAGACTTCTAGTCTATTTGTTATCTTTTCCGGTTCTAGAAAAGGCCAGAAAGCTTCTGCCATTTCTTTGGCATCTTGGTTGAAATCTTTAATTCATCTTGCCTATGTTGAGTCGGGTAAAACACCGCCTCAGAGAATTACAGCTCATTCTACTAGGTCAGTTTCTACTTCCTGGGCGTTTAGGAATGAAGCTTCGGTTGATCAGATTTGCAAAGCAGCAACTTGGTCCTCTTTGCATACTTTTACTAAATTCTACCATTTTGATGTATTTTCTTCTTCTGAAGCAGTTTTTGGTAGAAAAGTACTTCAGGCAGCGGTTTCAGTTTGAATCTTCTGCTTATGTTTTTCGTTAAACTTTATTTTGGGTGTGGATTATTTTCAGCAGGAATTGGCTGTCTTTATTTTATCCCTCCCTCTCTAGTGACTCTTGTGTGGAAAGATCCAGATCTTGGGTAATCATTATCCCATACGTCACTAGCTCATGGACTCTTGCTAATTACATGAAAGAAAACAATTTATGTAAGAACTTACCTGATAAATTCATTTCTTTCATATTAGCAAGAGTCCATGAGGCCCGCCCTTTTTTTGTGGTGGTTATGATTTTGTATAAAGCACAATTATTCCAATTCCTTATTTTATATGCTTTCGCACTTTATCACCCCACTTCTTGGCTATTCATTAAACTGAATTGTGGGTGTGGTGAGGGGTGTATTTATAGGCATTTTGAGGTTTGGGAAACTTTGCCCCTCCTGGTAGGAATGTATATCCCATACGTCACTAGCTCATGGACTCTTGCTAATATGAAAGAAATGAATTTATCAGGTAAGTTCTTACATAAATTATGTTTTTTTTAAAAAAACTGTTTAATTTAATTGCATTTATATTAGTCATTATAATAATATAGTTTAATTAGCGTCAAATGGGAATAATTTCTAACCCTTTAAGTCTGAAAATCTTTCTACAGTACATATTTTTGGTTATACTGATTCAGTCCAGCTAAGGAATTCAAACTCTTCTCTTTATTAAATTTGTGCACTGGAGGTAAGATCATTTCTTTTGGTCAGGAATCTGATCTTGATACTGTGAGGTCTCTCAAATAATTTTAAAAACTCAAATGTTAGCTTGATTGCTGATGGAATTACTGCATTACAATAAAAGTTCTAAAAAAAATTCCAAAGATTTTATGCAATTTCTCTTCATGATGTCAAGTTTTTGATAGTCAGGCCCTAAACTAGATAGATATAATATATAATATAGTTTTTTATTTCTCTCTTTTGCTAAACCCCTAGAGTGATTTCCTATCCCTGAGGTGATTTTTTAGATCCCCCCCCTCCTCCCTAGAAATAGGCCATGCCAGAACTTACTTTACTTGGTTTTCTGAGTTTTAAAAGATGTTCCTTTTTTGTATGCTTTTATAGTAGAGCTTTGGGAAATCTTTTCCTAGGTGGACATGTCAATTGCCCTTGCATCCATATGCTTGACTAATCCATTTGACAATGGTTAATTTTAAGGATCCTATGGTCCAAAAATTTGGTTTCTTTCTTTAGAAAAGGCCTTTTTTATATAAGTGAGTTTATAAACCGTTTTGGCATCCCTGGGGTTATTGCAGTCCCTTTCTTTGATGTATAAATCAGTCCGTTCTAGTTTCAGAAGATGCTGCTGTTTAAGATTTTTCAAAATCCTTTTTAATTATTTTTTTTTTTTTGTTGTCATTCATATTAATGCTAAAAATATGAACTTTGCAGTATACCCAGGATAGCTCTGTGGATCATTTCATGGTATATTTTATCTGCAGTATATAGGATGCAGTGACCAAGTGCGCATGCGCACGAAACGTATCTGCATTTGACCTAGATCGCACAACTCTTGTCTTTTATGTGTGCTGAGCCTACTTTATGATATTAATCATTGGAAATAAACTTTGAGTATTTTTTTTTTTACCCCTGCCGTGGACATTATCTGTGAGCTGCAGAGCACTTATTTTTTTTATTTATTTTTTCTGGATTTCTATATTTTTATCTCGTGTGGTCTTTTTTTGTTTGGGTTTTTTTTTTTCGTCTTTTTTTCTTGGGTAAGACTTTAACCTTGGTTACATACCATTATGTTATCTGTGTCTAGAGGATCTAGGAGTTTTATTCCTCGGGACTTGAAGTGTGGTGGAAAATAAGTATTTTAATTGCCATTTTTGTTTCACAATTTTGTTTACAATTTCTAGATTTCCCAGAGCTGCTTGGAAGTGTAGCGTTTTAAATAAAGCCAAACAATCTAAGAAACTGTATTCCTCTCACAAATAGCTTGAACTTTCAATCCAGATTCTATTCTGGTAGATGGTAGGTTATTCCTTTCTTAACCCCTTAATGACCACAACACTTTTCCATTTTCTGTCCGTTTGGGACCAAGGCTATTTTTACATTTTTGCGGTGTTTGTGTTTAGCTGTAATTTTCCTCTTACTCATTTACTGTACCCACACATATTATATACCGTTTTTCTCGCCACTAAATGGACTTTCTAAAGATACCATTATTTTCATCATATCTTATAATTTACTATAAAAAAAAATATAAAATATGAGGAAAAATTGAAAAAAAACACACTTTTTCTAACTTTGACCCCCAAAATCTGTTACATATCTACAACCACCAAAAAACACCCATGCTAAATAGTTTCAAAATTTTGTCCTGAGTTTAGAAATACCCAATGTTTACATGTTCTTTGCTTTTTTTGCAAGTTATAGGGCCATAAATACAAGTAGCACTTTGCTATTTCCAAACCACTTTTTTACAAAATTAGCGCTAGTTACATTAGAACACTAATATCTTTCAGGAATCCCTGAATATCCCTTGACATGTATATATTTTTTTTTTTTAGTAGACATCCCAAAGTATTGATCTAGGACAATTTTGGTATATTTCATACCACCATTTCACCGCCAAATTCGATCAAATACAAAAAATCGTTCACTTTTTCACAAATTTTTTCACAAACTTTTGGTTTCTCACTGAAATTATTTACAAACAACTTGTGCAATTATGGCATAAATGGTTGTAAATTCTTCTCTGGGATCCCCTTTGTTCAGAAATAGCAGACATATATGGCTTTGGCGTTGCTTTTTGGTAATTAGAAGGCCGCTAAATGCCACTGCGCACCACAAGTGTATTATGCCCAGCAGTTAAGGGGTTAATTAGGGAGCTTTTAGGGAGCTTGTAGGGTTAATTTTAGCTTTAGTGTAGTATAGTAGACAACCCCAAGTATTGATCTAGGCACATTTTGGTATATTTCATGCCACCATTTCACCGCCAAATGCGATCAAATTGAAAAAAAAGTTAAATTTTTCACAATTTTAGGTTTCTCACTGAAATAATTTACAAACAGCTTGTGCAATTATGGCACAAATGGTTGTAAATACTTGTCTGGGATCCCCTTTGTTCAGAAATAGCAGACATATATGACTTTGGCGTTGCTTTCTGGTAATTAGAAGGCCGCTAAATCCTGCTGCGCCTCACACGTGTATTCTGGCTAGCAGTGAAGGGGTTAATTAGGGAGTTTGTAGGGAGCTTGCAGGATTAATTTTAGCTTTAGTGTAGAGATCAGCCTCCCACCTGACACATCCCACCCCCTGATCCCTCCCAAACAGCTCCCTTCCCTCCCCCACCCCACAATTGTCCCCGCCATCTTAAGTTTTTTTTTTAGCATATTTACATATGCTAGGGTGTAGGATCCCCCCCCTTAGCCCCCAACCTCCCTGATCCCCCCAAAAACCGCTCTCTGACCATCCCCTCTGCCTCATTGGGGGCCATCTTGGGTACTGGCAGCTGTCTGCCAGTACCCAGTTTGCAAAAAAAAAGGGCTTTTTTTATATTTATTTGGCTTTTTTCTGTAGTGTAGCTTCCCCCCCCACACAGACAAACCCCCACCACCTTGCTGATCTTTTTTTTTTTAAAAAAAATATTAAGGCATTTAAACATTTTTATTAACACATTTTCTGTAGTGTAGCGGTTCCCACCCGCTCCCTCCCCGTGCACGCCCCCGCCCTCCCGTGCGCGCGTCCGTGCGCGCCCCCGCTCATCCCCGCCCACGATCCCGCCCCCCCTGCACATAACCAGGGCCATCGATGGCCGCCTCCCGGTCCGGCTCCCACCCACCAACGCAGGGAACCACCGATCTCCGGTGCAGAGAGGGCCACAGAGTGGCTCTCTCTGCACCGGATGGCTTAAAAAAGTTATTGCAGGATGCCTCCATATCGAGGCATCACTGCAATAACCGGAAAGCAGCTGGAAGCGAGCAGGATCGCTTCCAGCTGCTTTCCAAACAGAGGACGTGCAGGGTATGTTCTCAGGCATTAACTGCCTTTTTTTTGAGGACGTACCCTGCACGTCCTCGGTCGTTAAGGGGTTAAAGATCCTAGTCACAGTATGTCCAGAATCTCTGGATTCTAATTTATAATTGCCTATGGTTACAATCTCGGATTCAGGTCAACAAAACATATTTTGGATCTCAAATCTTTGATATGTTTCTCAGAGTACCTTCTTTTAAGATGGATTCTGTTTGGCCCTTTTCAACCTAGTTAATCATGGTTCAGGTATGTTCTCAATAGATTTTAAGGATGTTTTCCTTCATAATACTATCCTACAGGACCACCATCAGTTCCTAAATCTTGTTATTATTGACAAATTTTCTGTTTGTGGACTTTACATGGAAACTTTATTTCTCAGTTATGAGTTTTATTTTTGAGTCATTGTAGATCATACCTGTGACTTTTTCTTGTGGCTCAATGCAGATCCAAGTTCAAACAGCTTGTTAATTCTTCCATGATTTGCTCTGTTTTTTTTTTTTGGGGGGGGGGGTTAATGGTTTCACCATCAGTTATTTTTCCCCTTTGTATGCCCTAAATCAGCCTTTTTGTTTTGGCTTGCTAATTCCTAGTTCAGAGATCTCATTCTATTTTCTCAGTAATCCTTTTAGACTTTTCTATCAAACCATGTTTGTTCTATTAATTTTATATTTCACTCCTGTCTTCTGGGGGCGTTCTTTATCTGTCCCCCAGTGGACTATAATTTCTACCGATGCCAGGCTCTTGAGTTAAGATTGCAGTCTGGAAGTTGAGGTAGAGCACAAGAAGTCTATTTCCTCAGGAGGCAAGGTTACCAATAAATAGCTACAAAGTTCTTGCAATCTTCTTTGTTCTCAGACTTGGCTTTTTTTAAATGAGACAGTGGCATAATTTGATTAGGAATCTAGAGGTTCCCCTTCAAAAATAGATGAAGGAAATTACTTTCAATTTGACTTGCTCTGCGTACTGTGCTCTTTCTGCGTTTTTTTTTTTTTAGCCCATAAATAAACTTTTGTGAGGTCGATTGTTTCAGTTTATAGTTTCTTGTTCTGAGGGAAGGGGTTCTCGTTCAAGGCTTTTTTTTCGACCTGTTGCTGAGATGTCTCTTGTTTAAGCCTCTCTTTTCCAGATTTGCCAGAGCCAGGGAAATGTATTCCTATCTTCTATGGCTCCTGTAGCTATTTGTCATTTCATCTAGCTTTCCTTTTTCTTCCTTCATAGGCATAGTTGATATCTAGTGATCTGATTGCTCCAGCTTGATCATGCACGTCTGGTTATGCAGTCCTAGATTGGATGTCCAGTTTTCCTATTTGGCTTTTTCCACTGTATCAATATTCTTCAATTCTTACAAAAAATGTAGTCAAGAACCTTTGTGCTTCTCTAATCTTCCTCCTTTTATTTATTTATTTATTTATTTATTTATTTATTTATTTTTAAATATAGATCTAGTCACAGTAAAGTCTAATAGTTAGACATTTTCCCTTATTGAGATCCTTAGTGGTTTTAAGAGCTTTACAAACTCTTCTTTTAAACCTATGAATGGTTGAAAAGATAGATAACCCCTTTACTACCCATTCCCCAGCTTTGCACAACCAACATTGTCATATTAATATCTTTTGAAAAACTCTAAATCTCTGCCTGCTTCTAAGTCCCTGCAGGTCACCTTTATCGAAGTGCATTTTATTAACTTTTCACAGCATAACAGTGCTATTTAATGTGTCGCATAGATAACACTGTGCTAACTCCTGTGGAGTTATTTATGAGTCAGCACTGATTTGGCAAAAATGCAAGTCTGTTAATAGCACTGAGATAATGGGGGCTGTCTGCAGAGGCTTAGATACAAGGTTATCGGGTAAAAAGTGTATTAATATAACAGTGCTAAAGGGATTATCTTTCTAATCAATAAAACCTCTGGAGTAGACTGTCCCTTTGTTTGAAGGCGGCACTGCAGAAAGCAGCATCCAGAATTAGAGCTTGAGGGATGGAATATTGGGGGGAAAAGCAAGTAAGTCAAGCTACAAAAGGAACAGCGTTCGGCTTAATGTGAAAGTGATTCCTCATCTTATTTTCTTTTAGAATTTTTTTTTTCTTTGAATTGTTAGCATTTATGGTTAATTTTAATTAAATATGGCTTTTTTTTTTTTTTTTTTTTTTTTTTTTGTTGTAATTAGGTGCCTGCCTTTTTCCCACCCGTTTGCTCATGGCTTCCACTGGATATTGGATCCCAGGAGTTTCAGCACCTTATGAAAGAAAACAAAATTAATGATAAATTTAATGGTGGTGAGAGTCCACAGGACACTTCCTCTTATTTTTCCAATTGGCATCTGTTTAGTATGAACCTCATTTAGCCGCCTTTGTCCTTTCCTAATTCGGTTTTCTCCTTTTTCTCGGCTATATGTTAGACTGAGATCAAGGGATTAAAAGCTTGTGATATTTTTGGGTATCTTTGCTGCCTCCTAGTGGTCAGAAGTTGAGTTCCCAGGAATAATGGCTTATGGACTCTACCAATTATGAAAGAAATTCATTTCTCAGGTAAGCATACATTTTTGTTTTTATATGCTTGTTGAAAAGAACTAGATGGCTAAACCAATAAAAACAAGCTTTCAAGATGAATAGAATTTATAATTCAATTTAGTTTTCATTGTTTTTCATCTTAAGTATCCAATATGCAGGTGGGGGGGTGAGCTGATGTTAGATTCTTACTCTGTCATCTGGTTCTCTCACAGCTATCAGCGCCTTCTGCTGCATGCAGTTTGTCAATACATGGACCTGGTCTCTGCTAGTAAGAACATAGGAGCTGGTAATGGGAAGGGGAGGAAAGATGTGGGTAGTGGGGATTTGTAGTGGTTATTTATATTGTTTGCAAACTCTTAAAAGGACAGTCTACTCCAACATTATTGTTCAAAAAGATAGATAATCCCTTTATTACCCATTCCGCAGTTTTGCACAGACACCATGGTTATATTAATACACTTTTCTCTTCTTAAGTGTAGTCAGTCCACGGGTCATCCATTACTTATGGGATTATATCTCCTTCCCAACAGGAAGTTGCAAGAGGATCACCCAACAGAGCTGCTACATAGCTCCTCCCCTCACATGTCATATCCAGTCATTCTCTTGCACTCAACTAGATAGGTCGTTGTGAGAGGTCTGTGGTGTTTTTTAAAACTTAGTTTATTTCTTCAATCAAAAGTTTGTTATTTTAAATGGCACCGGAGTGTGCTGTTTGTTCTCAGGCAGTATTAGAAGAAGAATCTGCCTGCGTTTTCTATGATCTTAGCAGACGTAACTAAGATCCACTGGCTGTTTCTCGCTCATTCTGAGGAGTGAGGTAACTTCAGAAAGGGGAATAGCATGCGGGGCCCCCCTGCAAACGAGGTATGTGCAGTACATTATTTTTCTAAGGAATGGAATTGACTAGAAAATACTGCTGATACCAATGTAATGTAAGTACAGCCTTAAATGCAGTGGTAGCGACTGGTATTAGGCTGATGAGTGTACATGCACTGAAGTATTTTTCTAGGGAATGGAATTTGTCTAAGAAAATACTGTTAATACTGAGGTAATGCATGAGGCTTAACTGCAGTAAAAGCGACTGGTAGCAGGCTTATTAATAACACTTCATAATCTTTAAAATGTTCAAAACGTTTACTGGCATGTTAATCGTTTTTTGTGAGGTACTTGGTAATAAAACTTATTGGGGCATGATTTTTCCACATGGCTAACGTTTATTTTTGCATAGAAACAGTTAACTGAGATTTCCCACTGGTGTAATATGAGTGGGAGGGGCCTATTTTAGCGCTTTTTTTGCGCAGTAAAAATTCAGTCACAGTCTTCCTACTTCATCCTCCATGATCCAGGACATCTATAGAGAGCTCAGGGGTCTTCAAAATTCATTTTGAGGGAGGTAATCAGTCACAGCAGACCTGTGACAGTGTGTTTGACTGTGATAAAAACGTTATTTGTTAAATTGATATCCGTTTTTGGGTATTAAGGGGTTAGTCATCCATTTGCTGGTGGGTGCAATCCTTTGCTAACTTAATACATATACTGTGAAAATTTGGTTGCTATAACTAATTTGGTTCATTGTTATTTCAACTGTGACAGTTTTTTGTGCTTCTTAAAGGCGCAGTAGCGTTTTTTTATATTGCTTGTAAATTTATTTGAAATTATTATCCAAGCTTGCTAGTCTCATTGCTAGTCTGTTTAAACATGTCTGACACAGATGAATCTATTTGTTCACTATGTTTGAAGGCCAATGTGGAGCCCCATAGAAATTTGTGTACTCAATGCATTGATGTCACTTTAAATAAAAGTCAATCTTTACATGTAAAGAAATTATCACCAGACAACGAGGGGGAAGTTATGTCGACTAACTCTCCTCACGTGTCAGTACCTTCGCCTCCCGCTCAGGAGGTGCGTGATATTGTGGCGCCAAGTACATCAGAGAGGCCCATACAAATCACTTTGCAAGACATGGCTACTGTTATGACAGAAGTATTATCTAAATTGCCATAATTAAGAGGCAAGCGCGATAGCTCAGGGTTAAGGACAGAGCGCGCTGATGATGGGAGAGCCATGTCCAATACTGCGTCACAATTTGCAGAACATGAGGACGGAGAGCTTCATTCTGTGGGTGACGGATCTGATCCAGGGAGACTGGATTCAGAGATTTCTAATTTTAAATTTAAGCTTGAGAACCTCCGCGTACTGCTAGGGGAGGTATTAGCGGCTCTGAATGATTGTAACACGGTTGCAATTCCAGAGAAATTATGTAGGCTGGATAGATACTATGCGGTACCGGTGTTTACTGACGTTTTTCCTATACCTAAGAGGCTTACAGAGATTATTTGCAAGGAGTGGGATAGGCCCGGTGTGCCCTTTCCCCCCCCCCCCTTCCTATATTTAGGAAAATGTTTCCAATAGACGCCACCACACGGGACTTATGGCAGACGGTCCCTAAGGTGGAGGGAGCAGTTTCTACTTTAGCTAAGCGTACCACTATCCCGGTGGAGGATAGTTGTGCTTTTTCAGATCCAATGGATAAAAAATTAGAAGGTTACCTTAAGAAAATGTTTGTTCAACAAGGTTTTATCTTACAGCCCCTTGCATGCATTGCGCCTGTCACTGCTGCTGCAGCATTCTGGTTTGAGTCTCTGGAAGAGGCCATTCGCACAGCTCCATTGGATGAGATTATGAACAAGCTTAAAGCACTTAAGCTAGCTAACGCTTTTGTTTCTGATGCTGTTGTACATTTAACCAAACTAACGGCTAAGAACTCTGGATTCGCCATCCAAGCGCGCAGAACGCTATGGCTTAAATCATGGTCAGCTGATGTGACTTCTAAATCTAAATTGCTTAATATTCCTTTCAAAGGGCAGACCTTATTCGGGCCCGGCTTGAAAGAAATTATTGCTGACATTACTGGAGGTAAGGGTCATACTCTTCCTCAGGACAAGGCCAAATCAAAGGCCAAACAGTCTAATTTTCGTGCCTTTCGTAACTTCAAGACAGAAGCAGCATCAACTTCCTACGCTCCAAAACAGGAAGGAACTGTTGCTCGTTACAGACAGGGCTGGAAAGCTAACCAGTCCTGGAACAAGGGCAAGCAGGCCAGAAAACCTACTTCTGCCCCTAAGACAGCATGAAGAGAGGGCCCCCTATCCGGAAACGGATCTAGTGGGGGGCAGACTATCTCTCTTCGCCCAGGCTTGGGCAAGAGATGTCCAGGATCCCTGGGCGTTTAAGATCATATCTCAGGGATACCTTCTGGCCTTCAAAGCTTCTCCTCCACAAGGGAGATTTCATCTTTCAAGGTTATCAGCAAACCAAATAAAGAAAGAGGCGTTTCTACGCTGTGTACAAGACCTCTTATTAATGGGGGTGATCCACCCAGTTCCGCAGACGGAACAAGGGCAAGGATTTTACTCAAATCTGTTTGTGGTCCCCAAGAAAGAGGGAACCTTCAGACCAATTTTGGACCTAAAAATCTTAAATTCCTAAGAGTTCCATCATTCAAAATGGAAACTATTCGAACCATCCTACCCATGATCCAAGAGGGTCAATACATGACCACAGTGGACTTAAAGGATGCCTACCTTCACATACCGATTCACAAAGATCATTATCGGTACCTAAGATTTGCCTTCCTAGACAGGCATTACCAGTTTGTAGCTCTTCCCTTCGGGTTAGCTACGGCCCCGAGAATTTTTACAAAGGTTCTGGGCTCTCTTTTGGCGGTACTAAGACCGCGAGGCATAGCGGTGGCTCCGTATCTAGACGACATTCTGATACAAGCGTCAATTTTTCAAATTGCCAAGTCTCCTACAGAGATAGTTCTGGCATTTCTGAGGTCGCATGGGTGGAAGGTGAACGTGGAAAGGAGTTCTCTATTACCACTCACAAGGGTTCCCTTCCTAGGGACTCTTATAGATTCTATAGAGATGAAAATTTACCTGACGGAGTCCAGGTTATTAAAGCTTCAAAATACTTGCCGTGCCCTTCATTCCATTCCACACCCGTCAGTAGCTCAGTGCATGGAAGTAATCGGCTTAATGGTAGCGGCAATGGACATAGTACCATTTGCGCGCCTGCATCTCAGACCACTGCAATTGTGCATGCTCAGTCAGTGGAATGGGGATTACTCAGATTTGTCCCCTCTACTAAATCTGGATCAAGAGACCAGAGATTCTCTTCTATGGTGGCTTTCTCGGTCCCATCTGTCCAAGGGGATGACCTTTCGCAGGCCAGATTGGACGATTGTAACAACAGATGCCAGCCTTCTAGGTTGGGGCGCAGTCTGGAATTCCCTGAAGGCTCAGGGATCATGGACTCAGGAGGAGAAACTCCTCCCAATAAATATTCTGGAGTTAAGAGCAATATTCAATGCTCTTCTAGCTTGGCCTCAGTTAGCAACTCTGAGGTTCATCTGATTTCAGTCGGACAACATCACGACTGTGGCTTACATCAACCATCAAGGGGGAACCAGGAGTTCCCTAGCGATGTTGGAAGTCTCAAAGATAATTCGCTGGGCAGAGTCCCACTCTTGCCACCTGTCAGCGATCTACATCCCAGGCGTGGAGAACTGGGAGGCGGACTTTCTAAGTCGCCAGACTTTTCATCCGGGGGAGTGGGAACTTCATCCGGAGGTCTTCGCTCAACTGATTCATCGTTAGGGCAAACCAGATCTGGATCTCATGGCGTCTCGCCAGAACACCAAGCTTCCTTATTACGGATCCAGATCCAGGGACCCGGGAGCGGTGCTGATAGATGCTCTGACAGCTCCTTGGGTCTTCAACATGGCTTATGTGTTTCCACCATTTCCGATGCTGCCTCGACTGATTGCCAAGATCAAACAGGAGAGAGCATCAGTGATTTTGATAGCGCCTGCGTGGCCACGCAGGACCTGGTATGCAGACCTAGTGGACATGTCATCCTTTCCACCATGGTCTCTGCCTCTGAGGCAGGACCTTCTAATTCAGGGTCCTTTCAACCATCCAAATCTAATTTCTCTGAGACTGACTGCATGGAGATTGAACGCTTGATTCTATCAAAGCGTGGCTTCTCGGAGTCGGTTATTGATACCTTAATACAGGCTCGGAAACCTGTTACCAGAAAAATTTACCATAAGATATGGCGTAAATATTGATATTGGTGCGAATCCAAGAGTTACTCATGGAGTAAGGTTAGGATTCCTAGGATATTGTCTTTTCTACAAGAGGGTTTAGAAAAGGGCTTATCTGCTAGTTCGTTAAAGGGACAGATTTCGGCTCTGTCTATTCTACACAAACGTCTGGCAGAAGTTCCAGATGTTCAGGCTTTTTGTCAGGCTATGGCTAGGATTAAGCCTGTGTTTAAGACTGTTGCTCCGCCGTGGAGCTTAAACTTGGTTCTTAAAGTTCTTCAAGGAGTTCCGTTTGAACCCCTTCATTCCATTGATATTAAACTTTTATCTTGGAAAGTTCTGTTTTTGATGGCTATTTCCTCGGCTCGAAGAGTCTTGGAGTTATCTGCCTTACATTGTGATTCTCCTTATCTGATTTTCCATTCAGACAAGGTAGTTCTGCGTACTAAACCTGGGTTTTTACCTAAGGTAGTTTCTAACAAGAATATCAATCAAAAGATTGTTGTTCCATCTTTGTGTCCTAACCCTTCTTCAAAGAAAGAACGACTTTTGCATAATCTGGACGTAGTCCGTGCCCTGAAGTTCTATTTGCAGGCAACTAAAGATTTTCGTCAAACTTCTTCTCTGTTTGTCGTTTACTCTGGACAGAGGAGAGGTCAAAAGGCTTCGGCTACCTCTCTCTCTTTTTGGCTTCGTAGCATAATACGTTTAGCCTATGAGACTGCTGGACAGCAGCCTCCTGAAAGAATTACAGCTCATTCCACTAGAGCTGTGGCTTCCACCTGGGCCTTTAAGAATGAGGCCTCTGTTGAACAGATTTGCAAGGCTGCAACTTGGTCTTCACTTCACACTTTTTCGAAAATTTTACAAATTTGACACTTTTGCTTCTTCGGAGGCTATTTTTGGGAGAAAGGTTCTACAGGCAGTGGTTCCTTCTGTTTAATGTTCCTGCCTTGTCCCTCCCATCATCCGTGTACTTTAGCTTTGGTATTGGTATCCCATAAGTAATGGATGACCCGTGGACTGACTACACTTAACAAGAGAAAACATAATTTATGTTTACCTGATAAATTTATTTCTCTTGTAGTGTAGTCAGTCCACGGCCCGCCTTGTCTTTTTAAGGCAGATCTAAATTCTAATTAAAACTCCAGTCACCACTGCACCCTATGGTTCCTCCTTTCTCGTCTTGTTTCGGTCGAATGACTGGATATGACATGTGAGGGGAGGAGCTATGTAGCAGCTCTGCTTGGGTGATCCTCTTGCAACTTCCTGTTGGGAAGGAGATATAATCCCATAAGTAATGGATGACCCGTGGACTGACTACACTACAAGAGAAATAAATTTATCAGGTAAGCATAAATTATGTTTTTACCTCCTGATTATCTAAGCCTCGTCTGACAGCCCGTTTATCACATGGCTAGTTATCTATTGACTTCCATTTTAGCCTGTTAGTGCTGTGCCCTGCACATCTCCACAGGAGAGAGCACAATGTTATCTAAATGGCCCGCATGGATTTTAGCAGTCTCTTGTGAAAAGCTAATTAAAAAAGCATGTGATAAGAAGCTGTAGTGGCTTAGAAATTTAGAAGTTTTAAATGTAATAAATCAAATTAATATAACAATGTTGGTTGTGCAAAGCTGGGGCATGGGTAGTAAAGGCATTATCTATCTTTTTAAAAAAATGACAATTTTGATGTTGACTGTCCCTTTAACCCAATCACATTTAATGCATGTATATAGAATTTAAATGTTTAAGGTCATTGTGTCAGGATCTGACTGATGAAGTAAGCTACCTATCCTGAATACATGAATTCTCACATTTAGTTACCTATCGTTATAGGTATTTACATGTCCTATTTTTTGTGATGTCATCTAATCCACTATCCAACACAATGCCACCCTTTCTGAAAAAAAAATTAGTTTTGGTATTTTTTTTTAAATACCTTATCTCTGAGTGGCACAGTGTGCTAGATTAGTGGAGGTAATTTGGCAAATTGTCCCTCATCTGTATATGGTATTGTCAAACTATAAAATACAGAACAAAAACCCCTATGACATTGCAATTAAATATTACATCACAACTTCATTTGAATAGAGTAGGTGTAGTAAAAGGGACATGAAACCCAACATTTTTTTCTTACATGAGTCAGAGCATACAATTTTACAACTTTCTAAGTTTACTTCTTTTCTTTTAACTTCTATTCTCATATTCGCTTCATTCTTTTGTTAGCCTTTGTTGAAGGATCGGCAATGCACTACTGGGAGCTAGCCGAACACATTGGCCAATGACATGAGACATATGTGCATCTACCAATTGGCAGCTAGCTCCTGGTAGTGCATTGCTGGCTCCTGAGCCTGCTTGGATAACAAGATAACAAAGCAAATTTGATAATAGACGTAACTGTCCTCAAAGTTTAATTTTTGACTTCACTGTACCTTCATGAAGGGTTTGTTAAAATGCAAAACTTAAATTAAAAATAGAGGTCAACATTCTAAGTTCTATGATCAAGAGAGCATGCAAAAAAAAAAAAAAAAATCCCACCTTCTCTTGGTAGCCTTTGCTGAACCGTTTTTCCTTTCCATGAGAGCATACTGTGGTAAGCTCAGAGCATGCTTGTAGTATTATAAACATTGCTGCTGTATGGTGCTCAAGTCAACTTCCTGAGTCTGCCTCAGTATACTCTCATGGAAAGGAAATTCGTTTTAACAAATAGCAAGAGAGAGGTATATTTGATAATGGAAGTAAATTGGAATTTATTTTATTTAATTGCACACTGTCTGAATCATTCAACTTTCATTTTGGCTACCATGTCCCTTTAACGAACAGTTAAAGGGACATAAAACCCCAAAATGTGTGTTTTTTTTTTCTTTCAGGTTAGTGCATGTAATTTTAATCAACTTTCCAATTTATTTAACCTGATTTCAAATGTATTCATCTAGCTCCCAGTAGTACATTGCTGATCCTCCAAGAAAGGATACCAAAAGAATGAAGCAAATTGATAATAGAAGTAAATTGGAAAGTTGTTTACAAATGTATTTTCTATCTGAATCATTAAAGAAACAATTTTGGGTTTTATGTTCCTTTTTTAAATGTCTGTTATTTTACGCCTCCACTGCAAGGTTGCCTACCTTTTTGAGAGAAGAGTCTGAAAAGAACAAGTAATTATCTGGTTAACCGGCCATTATAGTCTGAAAAATACATTAAACGGACAGGAAATCCCATGATTCAGATAGAACATACAATTTTAAATAGCTTTCCTATTTACTTCTATTATCAGCAACTAGCTCCCGGTAGTATAGGATATGTGCATATACTTTTTCAACAAGGGATACCAAAGGAACAAACCACATTTAAAAATAGAAGTGAATAAAATGACATGCTGTATCTGAATCATGCAAGTCTAATTTTGACTTTCTTATCCCTTAGAGCATGTAATATTTTTTTTGACTGTCAACCCTGCACTACTGTGTGTTTAACCCTTCAGTGCTCTGCATGTCCCAAGCAGAAACTACCGCTGATCCAATCGGCAGCACCAGTTATACAGCTGGGCAGTGCTCTGTGGGTCCCAAGCGGTATTTCATCTGTGTTTAACCCCTTTGCGGGGGGTAAACATACAGTAGTGCAGGGTTGATTAGTCTTGAAAAATAACATGCTCTAATTCGTTAACAACATTTAAACTATTTTGGCCTTTTAACTGTACTACCTGTAAACTTTGAAGAACATAAGCAATAATTTAAGGGGACATTATAGTGAAAAACGTATGTTCTCAAATTCATTGGAGCATGTAATTCTGCACTATTCATCTATGAACTATTTGTTTTAAGTCTGCAATGGGGGTTCAGACTTGCACTACAATGTCCCTTTTAAACCAAAACAGGGTAATGCACAAATTGAAATAAATACTATTACAGTATATTCAATTACTTATGTTTTTTATTTCTCAGTTTGTAAAATATCCCTCTCTATTTTGCTATTTTTTCTTTCTCTGCAGGTTTAGATTTAAAGGGCAAACGCCAGATGCGTGTCATGAATAAGCACAGCGAGTTCTGCCGCCCAGAGCTGCTTCTCTCTTCCTACCTCCAGCTGAGATGCTGACCCTCCCAAAAGCCACGTTTTGAGGGCTCTATTTATATATAAGAATTTTTAGCAGCCTCAATGGCTTAATGTCATTCTTAGCATCACTATGTGGATTATGTATCTGCTCTGCAATCATATTTTCTGTCCATAGAACACTAGACGGGGGTGACTTTGCCATAGAATAATTTCTGTGACATGCCGCTGGTAAAATCAATGAGAGATTGCATAGCTGTACGGTAATGATGTGTGGGTGTTTTGGGACAGAAAATAGACTGCATTAAAAATGCACAAAAGATGTGTTTATATTATTGTACATATTTTAATGTTTATGGTATGTAAGCAGGTAAACAAAGAAAAAACCTGAACTTTATTTTACTTTTCACTTTAGAATATACATTATTAACTAAAGTTTGTCACCTAATGTTGCAAAGTTATACTCTGCAATGCTTTATGAAATTTGCTAATTTTACACTATTGGCTTTTCAGAATCTCATCACCTCTTAAAATATCTAGTGGTTTTAAGAATCCAACAAACATAGCACTTAATATGACTGGCAAAATGTGCCAGTGTATGTGGGTTTTATGGTCTGTATACGTCTTACTCTCTATTTACCACAAGTTGGTATTTTGGTCCACCCCCAATTGAAATGAGTCACATTTATTCACATAGTATTTAATGAATCATTTATTTAATTAGCCCCTTTATCTATCTAGCTCAGTATTCTTGGTTTGCATGCTTACAGTAATCACATCCATCATCTTAGCTTTATCTCTGTCAATAAAGACGTTTTACTGTTCATTTGCATTCGCTTAAACCTTTATACGAAGAGTGGCTTTATGGGATTGTGATTATATTTTTAATATGTAATAAACAGTCTGATGTTTCTTGTATCCAAGTGCTAAGTTTATCAGTGATGGTTGGTTTGTACACACGTTTGTGTAATTGTGTACTATGGCTGAGCTCTCTTTAAGCATATTAAATATGTTTTTGCATGGGAAAAGGGTTGTTAATGATGTTTTGATTATGAATAAACTTCACATCTGCAGGAAATTGTGTAATATAGGTTCACTGGCTGATGAGGACAACTCACACAGTTCTGACTTGACACACCTTAAAGTGTTGTTCTGTTTTGTTTTTTTCCTAAGGAACATCTGTATTTCAAATAAATACAATCTAATCCATATTACATTGTTGTCTTTTGGATTCAACAAAAACATACTTTAAATGAACACAAAATGTCTTGTAAATTGCATGACATTTTGAAGTAATATAATTAATATAGCATGTAAGTGTGCACATTTTTCTAAATGCATTAAAACCAAGAAAACTACTTCTTCACTTATCTTATTTGAAGAAGCCAGTCCTGTTACTATAGTAGAACTGACTAGCCACTTATTTTGTTTCTGAAAAACAATGTAACTTTCACTGTTATCTTATCACTTTTGATGCCAGTTAGGGACAGATATGTAAAAATGTTAGGCTTTCACAGTGTGTGCTTTGATTTCTCAGAATTGGAAAAAAATACAGTAATTTTCATAGTTGCTCCAATGAAATTGCTGAGTTAACTAATAGTTGCTAGTGTTCTGCCTCCCATGAAGGTTGACACCATTTTTTTTACGACAGATGGTAAATTCAGCATTAACAAACACAATATCAACAAAACACAGAGGGCTAAATCGCATACCTGTTGTAAACTTAGTAACTGATCATAACAAATATCTCCATTAAACGTTTACAACTGGCACATAATCTAGTCCAACAACAATAAAAGTAAGGCACCACAGGAAGAAACAGCCAGACAGAAGCCAGCAGGATGGACTTTTATGTGCTGTCACTCGGTGAAGAAAATTATTTTACTGTCGCTAGCAAATTCTTATTTACTCTCGCATACGTTTGTTTCTGTATTTGAAGACTGGGATAGTCTATACAGATGGGTCTATAACAAAATTAAAACAGCCATGATAGGCAGGAAAATTGCAATATGAATGAAAAAAAAAACTAGTAGTAGAAACATCAAGGCTATTAATTTGTGCAGCAGATTTTTATGATATTCATTTTTACAATGGAAAAAAAAAAAAAACTTTTCGTTAAACATGTAAAGGGGCAGTCTAGTCAAAATTAAACTTTCATGGTTCAGAAAGGCATACATTTTTAAACGGCTTTTGTTTCTTTCTTAAGACACGGTGAGTCCACGGAATCATCCATTACTGTTGGGAATATCACTCCTGGCCAGCAGGAGAAGGCAAAGAGCACCATAGCAAGGTTAAGTATCACTTCCCACAACCCCCAGTCATTCTCTTTGCGTTCAGTGCAAGGAGGAGGTGAAGTCTAGGTGTCTAAGATTTCTTCTATCAAGATTTTTTTTTATTTTGGAAGCCTGAGCAAGCTTGCTCTGATCTTCCCTGACAATCTGGGTTTAGCTGTATTCCACGTTAGTCTCTTCAGGAGGGCTGAGGTATCTTTTAAGCAGTTGGAAACTTGTGGGGCGGGCCTCACTGCGTTTTCCTAACAGATTGTTGCCCTGCAACAGAATATCAGAGTAGGCTTACTCTGTTCATTCTTTTATCCGCAGGTCTCTGTGAGCAGTGGCTTCCTTTCATACCAAGTGAGATGTCTCCCTGTCAGACGTACAAGGGTGCAGGTTAGTGCCATTTAATTTTATGGGAGAAAGAACTCTGGCACTTAGCAGTATAAGACAGCACTTTTATTGGGACTATGTTTCCTGGAAGACAGTACCGCTTTTAAAATATATTAAAGGGACACTGAACCCAATTTTTTTCTTTCATGATTCAGATAGAGCATGCAATTTTAAGCAACTTTCTAATTTACTCCTATTATTTTTTTTCTTCGTTCTCTTGCCATCTTTATTTGAAAAAGGCATCTAAGCTATATATTTTTTGGTTCAGTACCCTGGACAGCCCTTGTTTAATGGTGGGTGAATTTATCCACCAATCAGCAAGAACAACTCAGGTTGTTCACAAAAAATGGGCCAGCATCTAAACTTAATATCTTAATACCAAGAGAACGAAGAACATTTGATTATAGGAGTAAATTAGAAAGTTGCTTAAAATTGCATGCTCTATCTGAATCACAAAATAAAAAATTTGGGTTCAGTGTCCCTTTTTTAAGAAATAATTTTTTTTAAAAAAAATTTTGTTTTTTATTGCAAGATGGACTTGGAATCTATGCCGTTACAGAGTGCAAACTTTGCTTGCATGCCCAAGTTGAACCCCCTTTGCCTTTTTGTGGTTCTTGTATTGAAAGAACTTTAATATACAAAGACAGACTATTTGATTCTGAGCCACCATTCAATCATATGGATGATTTTCAGGTAATGCCACAGCCTCCTCCACAATTGTCCCAAACTATTTTATCTTCATATACAGTGCCCTGCAGTTCCTCTCAAGCTCCGGATGGAGTGTATTTGATGGCTGAAATTGAGGATGGGGTATTCTCGGTGGTATCTGAGGCGCTAGCGGACATCCCCATGCAGCAGGGGAGACGCAAGAGGAAAATTATTGGATCGGATAGCAAGGTATCAGATCCTGTTCAGGCTAACCAGGTTGCTCTTTCCCATAAGTCGGAAGAGGATACTTCGGTAGCCTCTGAGGGGGAAATCTCTCAGATTTGGATAGTATAATTCCTTCTTCTGATGCTGAAGTAGTTTCCTTCAGATTCAAGCTTAAACACCTTTGTGTCTTGTTAAAGGAGGTTTTAGCTACCTTGGACGACTCCGATATGCCTATCGTTGTCGACCCTAAAAAATCTAGTAAATGTAATAGGTACTTTAATGTTCCCTCTCCTGGGGAGGTGTTTTCAGTGCCAGGCTGTGCCACAGAGGTTACCCGGGAAAGGGAGAGACCAGAAATACCATTTCCCCCCCCTCCCTTGTCTTTAGGAAGGAGTTGGGGCAGACGGTTCCAAAGGAGGAAGGGGCGATTTCCACTTTGCCTAAGAGAACTATTATCCCTATTGAGGATAGGTGCTCTTTCAAGGATCCTATGGATAAAAAGCTGGAGGCCTTTTTAAAAAAAGATGTATACTCATCAGGGGTTACAATGGCAACCGGCGGTGTGCATTGCTACAGTAACCAGTGCGGCAGCCTATTTGATGCCTTGTCTGAATCCATCAGGCTGAAACTTCTTTGGAGGAGATTCAGGATAGGATAAATGCTCCAAAGCTAGCTAATTCCTTTATCACTGATGCTTCCTTGCAAGTGATTAAGTTGGGGGCCAAAATATCTGGCTTTGCAATCTTAGCGTGTAGAGCGCTATGGCTTAAATCTTAGTCTGCTGTTTCTTCTAAATCTAAGCTTTTGGCAATCCCTTACAAGGGAAAGACCTTATTTGGACTGGCTTTGGCAGAAATATTTTCCGGTATCACGGGTGGTAAAGGATCCTTTCTGCCTCAAGACAAGAACAACAAAACAAAGGGATATCAGACTAATTTTCGTTCCTTTCATAACTTCAGAGGTAAGTCTTCCCCTGACTCTACCAAACAGGAACAATCCAAGCCCTCTTAGAAGCCGGGTCAGTCTTTTAACAAGGGGAAGTAATCCAAGAAACCTGCAGCTGATTCCAAGTCAGCATGAAGGGTTTTCCCCCACTCTCAGTTCACGCAAGCTTGGGAACGAGATGTCCCAAGCAGTGGACATAATTTCCCAGGGGTACAAGTTCAAAACTTTTCCTCCCAGGGGCAGGTTCCACTTCTCAAGACTATCAGTATACGAGAGAGGCATTTTTGAAATGTGTACAGGACCTTTCCCTCTTGGTGGTGATAGTGCCTGTTCCAAGTCTGTAACAGGGTCTAGGGTTTTACTCAAACCTGTTTGTGGTTCCCAAAAAAGAGGGAACTTTCTGGCCCATTATAGACCTAAAGTTACTAAACAAATTTCTCAGAGTACCGTCCTTCAAGATGGAGACTATCCACTCCATTCTGCCTCTAATTCAAGAGTGTCAATTCATGTCAACCATAGACTTGAAGGATGTGTACCTGCATATACCCATTCACAGGGACCATCACAAATATCTGAGGTTTGCCTATCTAGACAAACTCTTTCAATTTGTAGGGTTCCCATTCGGTCTTGCCACAGCTCCCACAGTCTTCTCAAAGGTTCTGGGAGCTCTATTGGCAGTAATTTGGGCCTGGGAGTTGCAGTGGCACCTTATCTGGACGACATTCTGGTTCAGGCACCATCTTTGCAACTAGCAGAATCTGATACAAAGATCTTGTTGGCGTTTCTTTGTTCTTACGGGTGGAAGGTCAACCTGGAGAAAAATTCTCCACAAGAGTGATCGTCTTAGGAACCATTATAGATTCTCTATCAATGAAAATATTTCTGATGGAGGTCAGAAGATCCAAGATTCTGTCCGCATGCCTGTCCCTACAGTCGGCGGCTCGAGCATCAGTGGCCCAATGCATGGAGGTAATCGGGTTGATGGTGGCTTCCATGGACATAGTTCAGTCTGTTCGGTTCCATTTTAGACCTCTGCTGCTATGCATGCTTGCTCAGTGGAACAGGGATTATACAGATATATCTCAGAGAATAGTTCTGGATCAACCTACAAGGGACTCCCTACGGTGGCTGTCCCAAGAACGTCTGTCCCAGGGGACGAGTTTTCAGAGACCCTCTTGGGTAATTGTGACCACGGATGCCAGCTTGCTGGGTTGGGGAGCAGTCTGGGACTTGTTAAAGGCGCAGGAATCTGCTCTCCCCATAAACATTCTGGAGTGCGATCTTCAATGCCTTGATGGCTTGGCCTCAGCAGGCCCTAGCTCGGTCCATCAGGTTCCAGACGGACAACATAACCTCAGTGACCTACATCAGTGACTTGCTGGCTGTACAATCATTTTGCCAGGCCCTGGTCAGAATCAGGCTTGTATTTAAATAAGTTGCTCATCCTTGGAGCCTTAATCTTGTTCTTAAAGTTTTACAACAGGCTTTGTTTGAGCCTATGCATTCCATAGATATTAAGTTATTAGTGTGATTGTACTTATCTCATATTTTATGCAGATAAGACCTTTCTTCGTACCAAGTTTGGGTTTCTTCCTAAAGTTGTTTCAAACAGAAATATTAATCAGGAAATTGTGGTTCCTTCTCTCTGTTCTAATCCTTCTCATAATGAACGTTTGTTTCACAACTTAGACGTTGTACAGGCTCTTAAATACTATCTGCAGGCTACGAAGGACTTTCGTCAGTCTTCTGCATTGTTTGTTTGCTTTTCTGGGAAATGCAAGTGCCAGAAAGCTGCTGCTACTTCTCTCTCTCTCTCTCTCTCTCTCTCTCTCTCTCTCTGGTTGAGAAGCGTTATTCGTATGGCTTATGAGACTGCTGGAAAGCAGCCTCCTGAGAGAATTACAGCTCACTCCACTAAGGCAGTGTCTTCTTCTTGGGCCTTCAAGACTGAGGCCTCTGTGGAACAGATTTGTAAGGCTACCACTTTGACTTCTTTGCACACTTTTTCTAAATTTGATACCTTTGCCTTGGCTGAGGCTTCTTTTGGGAGAAAGGTTATGAAAGCAGTGATGCCTTAGGTTACCTATCTTACCCTCCCTAATTATCTGTGTCCTCTAGCTTGGGTATTGATTCCTAACGGTGATTGATGATTTCGTGGACTCACCGTGTGTTAAGAAAATTAAATTTATGCTTACCTGATGAATTTATTTCTTGACACAGTGGGTCCACAGCCCTCCCTGTTTTCAGACAGTAGTTTTATATAAACCTCTGCACCTTGTATTATTTCCTTTCTCTGCTTTTCCTTCGGTCGAATGACTGGGGGTTGTGGGAAGGGAAGTGATGCTTAACAGCCTTGCTGTGGTGCTCTTTGCTGCCTCCTACTGGCCAAAAGTGATATTCCCAACAGTAATTGATGATGCCGTGGACTCGGTGTCAAGAAATAACTTAATTTATCAAGTAAGCATAAATTTCAGATTTATTTTTTCTTATCAAATTTGCTTTTGTTGTGCTAAACCTAGGTAGGCTCATATGGGGATGTTATGGTGTTAATAGTCAGGTGGTTTGCAGTTAGGGGTTGTGGTGGATAGAGATTGTTAATAGATGAGGGAAGTTTATCTCTGGAGGTTCTGGCAGTTAGGATGCTAATAGCAGAGTGGAATTTACTTTTTGAGGCTGTGGACGTTGGAGTTTATACTGCAGGGGGTTTACAATTAGTGGTTATGGCTAGGGGATTATTAGCGGAGGGGGGTTTACCATTGAGGGTTTCGAAATTTAAGGGGTTTGAAAGAAAAGGTGTTTTTACTGTAGGGTTTGTGTTGGTAGAGTGTTAACAGATGAGGATTCTGGTTCAGGAGTTAATAGGGAGTTTTTTTAACGTTGGAGATATTTGGAGTTAAATGTTTTGGAGGGTATAGGATTTATAACAGTATGATTAGATAGACTTTAGTGCTGGTATTTACTGTCACAACTCAGAGTAACAGTTTACACCAGCTTCTAGAAGTGACACTACAAGTTGACTCGTGCGCATTGGGGCATGCAACACTCAGCTTGTAATATCAAGTTAAATGTGGCTAGCATGCTAATTAGTGCTTAACATAAGTATGGGATGTTTTAATAAGGTATGACTTTTAATACCAAGTAAAGTGATACTGATTATAAGAGGCAGAGCCTTGTCATGCACAATCAGTATCACTTGACCTGTAATCTAGGGCTATATCAGTGCTTAATCCATTTGCTTGTAAAGCATCTAGTTATCCCTCTGAAATATTACTTTCTAATCTCTCTACTAGGGCAATTTGGTGCAAGAGGTTCCATCTCACGAAGGATAAATTATGGGTTTATTCTAAAGATGGGTTATGTCAGTGGCTGACAAATATACCATCTTCAAGTGTCTTCCTAATATAAGATGTATGTAATGATTTTTTGTTCATTGAGCATGATCACTGTTTTCTTTCATGTAATTAGCAAGAGTCCATGAGCTAGTGACATATGGGATATACATTCCTACCAGGAGGGGCAAAGTTTCCCAAACCTCAAAATGCCTATAAATACACCCCTCACCACACCCACAAATCAGTTTTACAAACTTTGCCTCCTGTGGAGGTGGTGAAGTAAGTTTGTGCTAGATTCTACGTTGATATGCGCTCCGCAGCAGGTTGGAGCCCGGTTTTCCTCTCAGCATGCAGTGAATGTCAGAGGGATGTGAAGAGAGTATTGCCTATTTGAATTCAATGATCTCCTTCTACGGGGTCTATTTCATAGGTTCTCTGTTATCGGTCGTAGAGATTCATCTCTTACCTCCCTTTTCAGATCAACGATATACTCTTATATACCATTACCTCTACTGATTCTCGTTTCAGTACTGGTTTGGCTTTCTACTACATGTAGATGAGTGTCCTGGGGTAAGTAAGTCTTATTTTTGTGACACTCTAAGCTATGGTTGGGCACTTTTTATATAAAGTTCTAAATAATTGTGTTTAAACATTTATTTGCCTTGATTCAGGATGTTCAAAATTCCTTATTTCAGACAGTCAGTTTCATTATATGGGATAATGCATTTGAATAATCAATTTTTTTACCTTAAAATTTGACTTTTTTCCTGTGGGCTGTTAGGCTCGCAGGGGCTGAAAATGCTTCATTTTATTGCGTCATTTTTGGCGCTGACTTTTTTGGTGCAAAAAATTATTATTTCCGGCGTCGTTCTTGTCACCGGAAGCTGCGTCATTTTTGACGTTTTTGTGCCAAAAGTGTCGGCGTTACCGGATGTGGCGTCATTTTTGGCGCTAAAAAGCATTTAGGCGCCAAATAATGTGGGCGTCTTTTTTTGGCGCTAAAAAATATGGGCGTCATTATTGTCTCCACATTATTTAAGTCTTATTGTTTATTTGCTTCTGGTTGCTAGAAGCTTGTTCACTAGCATTTTTTCCCATTCCTAAAAACTGTCATTTAAGGAATTTGATCAATTTTGCTTTATATGTTGTTTTTTCTATTACATATTGCAAGATGTCTCAGTTGGACCCTGAATCAGAAGATACTTCTGGAAAATCGCTGCCTGATGTTGGATCTACCCAAGTTAAGTGTATTTGCTGTAAACTTGTGGTATCTGTTCCTCCAGCTGTTGTTTGTAATGAATGTCATGACAAACTTGTTAATGCCGATAATATTTCCTTTAGTAATGTTACATTACCTGTTGTTGTTCCATCAACATCTAATAGTCAGAGTGTTCCTGTTAACATAAGAGATTTTGTTTCTAAATCCATTAAGAAGGCTATGTCTGTTATTCCTCCTTCTAGTAAACAGAAAAGGTCTTTTAAAACTTCTCATTTTTCAGATGAATTTTTAAATGAACATCATCATTCTGATTCCGATAATGTTTCCTCTGGTTCAGAGGATTCAGTTTCAGAGGTTGATGCTGATAAATCTTCATATTTATTCAAAATGGAATTTATTCGTTCTTTACTTAAAGAAGTCTTAATTGCATTAGAGATAGAGGAATCTGGTCCTCTTGATACTAAATCTAAACGTTTAAATAAGGTTTTTAAATCTCCTGTAGTTATTCCAGAAGTTTTTCCTGTCCCTGATGCTATTTCTGAAGTAATTTCCAGGGAATGGAATAATTTGGGTAATTCATTCACTCCTTCTAAATGTTTTAAGCAATTATATCCTGTGCCAGCTGACAGATTAGAGTTTTGGGACAAAATCCCTAAGGTTGATGGGGCTATCTCTACTCTTGCTAAACGTACTACTATTCCTACGGCAGATAGTACTTCCTTTAAGGATCCTTTAGATAGGAAAATTGAATCCTTTCTAAGAAAAGCTTACTTATGTTCAGGTAATCTTCTTAAACCTGCTATATCTTTAGCGGATGTTGCTGCAGCTTCAACTTTTTGGTTGGAAGCTTTAGCGCAACAAGTATCAGATCATAATTCTCATAGCATTGTTAATCTTCTTCAACATGCTAATAATTTTATTTGTGATGCCATCTTTGATATCATCAGGGTTGATGTCAGGTATATGTCTCTAGCTATTTTAGATAGAAGAGCTTTGTGGCTTAAAACTTGGAATGCTGATATGACTTCTAAGTCAACTTTGCTTTCCCTTTCTTTCCAGGGTAATAAATTATTTGGTTCACAGTTGGATTCTATTATTTCAACTGTTACTGGAGGGAAAGGAACTTTTTTACCACAGGATAAAAAATCTAAAGGTAAATTTAGGTCTACTAATCGTTTTCGTTCCTTTCGTCACAATAAGGAACAAAAGCCTGATCCTTCCCCTACAGGAGCAGTATCAGTTTGGAAACCATCTCTAGTCTGGAATAAATCCAAGCCTTTTAGAAAGCCAAAGCCAGCTCCCAAGTCAACATGAAGGTGCGGCCCTCATTCCAGCTCAGCTGGTAGGGGGCAGATTACGATTTTTCAAAGAAATTTGGATCAATTCGATTCACAATCTTTGGATTCAGAACATTGTTTCACAAGGGTACAGAATAGGCTTCAAGATAAGGCCTCCTGCAAGAAGATTTTTTTCTTTCCCGTGTCCCAGTAAATCCAGTGAAGGCTCAAGCATTTCTGAAATGTGTTTCAGATCTAGAGTTGGCTGGTAATTATGCCAGTTCCAGTTCTGGAACAGGGGCTGGGGTTTTACTCAAATCTTTTCATTGTACCAAAGAAGGAGAATTCCTTCAGACCAGTTCTGGATTTAAAATTATTGAATCATTATGTAAGGATACCAACATTCAAGATGGTAACTATAAGGACTATTCTGCCTTTTGTTCAGCAAGGGCATTATATGTCTACAATAGATTTACAGGATGCATATCTGCATATTCCGATTCATCCAGATCACTATCAGTTTCTGAGATTCTCTTTCCTAGACAAGCATTACCAGTTTGTGGCTCTGCCGTTTGGCCTAGCAACAGCTCCAAGGATTTTTACAAAGGTTCTCGGTGCCCTTCTCTCTGTAATCAGAGAACAGGGTATTGTGGTATTTCCTTATTTGGACGATATCTTGGTACTTGCTCAGTCTTCACATTTAGCAGAATCTCATACGAATCAACTTGTGTTTTTTCTTCGAGAACATGGTTTAAGGATCAATTTACCAAAAAGTTAATTGATTCCTCAGACAAGGGTAACCTTTTTAGGTTTCCAGATAGATTCAGTGTCCATGACTCTGTCTCTGACAGACAAGAGACGTCTAAAATTGGTTTCAGCTTGTCGAAACCTTCAGTCTCAATCATTCCCTTCGGTAGCCTTATGCATGGAAATTCTAGGTCTTATGACTGCTGCATCGGACGCGATCCCCTTTGCTCGTTTTCACATGCAACCTCTTCAGCTCTGTATGCTGAACCAGTGGTGCAGGGATTATACAAAGATATCTCAATTAATATTTTTAAAACCGATTGTATGACAATCTATGACGTGGTGGACAGACCACCATCGTTTAGTTCAGATGGCTTCTTTTGTTCTTCCGACCTGGACTGTGATTTCAACAGATGCAAGTCTGACAGGTTGGGGAGCCGTTTGGGGGTCTCTGACAGCACAAAGGGTTTGGGAATCTCAGGAGGTGAGATTACCAATCAACATTTTGGAACTCCGTGCAATTTTCAGAGCTCTTCAGTCATGGCCTCTTCTAAAGAGAGAGTCGTTCATTTGTTTTCAGAAGGACAATGTCACAACGGTGGCATATGTCAATCATCAAGGAGGGACTCACAGTCCTCTGGCTATGAAAGAAGTATCTCGAATACTGGTATGGGCGGAATCCAGCTCCTGTCTAATTTCTGCGGTTCATATCCCAGGTATAGACAATTGGGAAGCGGATTATCTCAGTCGCCAAACGTTACATCCGGGCGAATGGTCTCTTCACCCAGAGGTATTTCTTCAGATTGTTCAAATGTGGGGACTTCCAGAAATAGATCTGATGGCTTCTCATCTAAACAAGAAGCTTCCCAGGTATCTGTCCAGATCCAGGGATCCTCAAGCGGAGGCAGTGGATGCATTGTCACTTCCTTGGAAGTATCATCCTGCCTATATATTTCTGCCTCTAGTTCTTCTTCCAAGAGCGATTTCCAAGATTCTAAAGGAGTGCTTGTTTATTCTGCTGGTGGCTCCAGCATGGCCTCACAGGTTTTTGTATGCGGATCTTGTCCGGATGGCCACTTGCCAACCGTGGACTCTTCCGTTAAGACCAGATCTTCTATCGCAAGGTCCTTTTTTCCATCAGGATCTCAAATCCTTAAATTTGAAGTTATGGAGATTGAACCCTTGATTCTCGGTCATAGAGGTTTCTCTGACTCTGTGATTAATGCTATGTTACAGGCTCGTAAATCTGTATCTAGGAAGATATATTATCGAGTCTGGAAGATTTACATTTCTTGGTGTTTTTCTCATCATTTTTCTTGGCATTCTTTTAGAATTCCTAGAATTTTACAGTTTCTTCAGGATGGTTTGGATAAAGGTTTGTCTGCAAGTTCCTTGAAAGGACAAATCTCTGCTCTTTCTGTTCTTTTTCACAGAAAGATTGCTAGTCTTCCTGATATTCATTGTTTTGTACAAGCTTTGGTTCGTATAAAACCTGTCATTAAGTCAATCTCTCCTCCGTGGAGTTTGAATTTGGTTCTGGGGGCTCTTCAAGCTCCTCCGTTTTGAACCTATGCATTCGCTGGACATTAAATTACTTTCTTGGAAAGTTTTGTTTCTTTTGGCCATCTCTTCTGCTAGAAGAGTTTCTGAATTATCTGCTCTTTCTTGTGAGTCTCCTTTTCTGATTTTTCATCAGGATAAGGCGGTGTTGCGAACTTCTTTTACATTTTTACCTAAGGTTGTGAATTCTAACAACATTAGTAGAGAAATTGTGGTTCCTTCATTGTGTCCTAATCCTAAGAATTCTAAGGAAAAGTCGTTGTATTCTTTGGATGTAGTTAGAGCTTTGAAATATTATGTTGAAGCTACTAAGGATTTCCGAAAGACTTCTAGTCTATTTGTTATCTTTTCCGGTTCTAGGAAAGGTCAGACGGCTTCTGCCATTTCTTTGACATCTTGGTTAAAATCTTTGATTCATCATGCTTATGTGGAGTCGGGTAAAACTCCGCCTCAAAGGATTACAGCTCATTCTACTAGGTCAGTTTCTACTTCCTGGGCGTTTAGGAATGAAGCTTCGGTTGATCAGATTTGCAAAGCAGCCACTTGGTCTTCTTTGCATACTTTTACTAAATTCTACCATTTTGATGTGTTTTCTTCTTCTGAAGCAGTTTTTGGTAGAAAAGTACTTCAGGCAGCTGTTTCAGTTTGATTCTTCTGCTTATAATTTCAGTTTTTTTCATTATAAGATTTAAACTTGGTTTTGGGTGTGGATTTTTTTCAGCGGAATTGGCTGTCTTTATTTTATCCCTCCCTCTCTAGTGACTCTTGCGTGGAAGATCCACATCTTGGGTAGTCATTATCCCATACGTCACTAGCTCATGGACTCTTTCTAATTACATGAAAGAAAACATAATTTCTCCTGTTAAGTGTAGTCAGTCCACGGGTCATCCATTACTTATGGAATATTTCTCTTCCTAGCAGGAAACTGCAAGAGAATTACCCAGCAGAGCTTGCTATATAGCTCCTCCCCTCACCTGTCATACTCAGTCATTCTCTTGCAGCCTAACTAGATAGGAAGCTGTGAGAGATCTGTGGTGTTTTTTTAACTTAGTTTATTTCTACAATCAAAAGTTTGTTATTTTTAAATGGCACCGGAGTGTGCTGTTTATTCTCAGGCAGCTTTAGAAGAAGAATCTGCCTGGGTTTTTTTTCTATGGTCTTAGCAGACGTAACTAAGACCCACTGGCTGTTCTCATCTGAGGAAAAGTGAGGTAACTTCAGAGAAGGGGAATAGCATGCAGGGTCCCCCTGCAACAAAGAGGTATGTGCAGTAAATTATTTTCTGAGGAATGGAATTGACTGAGAAAATACTGCTGATACCATTGTAAAGTAAGTTCAGCCTTAAATGCAGCGATAGCGACTGGTATCAGGCTGATGTGTGTGTGTGTGTTCACTGAATGTATTTTCTAAGGAATGGAATTGACTCTGAAAATACTGTTAATACTGCAATAATGTATGAGCCTTAACTGCAGTAAAAGCGACTGGTAGCAGGCTTGTAAATAATAATACATAACTTTTAAATGTATGTTTAAAACGTTTACTGGCATGTTAATCGTTTTTTGTGAGGTACTTGGTGATAAAACTTATTGGGGCTTGATTTTTACCACATGGCCATTTTTGTTTTCTGCATAGAAACAGTTTCTGAGCTTCCCCACTGTTGTAATATGAGTGGGAGGGGCCTATTTTAGCGCTTTTTTGCGCAGTAAAAATTCAGTCACAATCTGTCTACTTCATCCTCCATGATCCAGATCGTCTCTAGAGAGCTCAGGGGTCTTCAAAATCCATTTTGAGGGAGGTAATCAGTCACAGTAGTCCTGTGACAGTGTATTTGACTGTGAGAAAAACGTTAATGATATAATTGTTATCCGTTTTTGGGTACTAAGGGGTTAATCATCCATTTGCTGGTGGGTGCAATCCTTTGCTAACTTAATACATTTACTGTGAAAATTTGGTTGCTATAACTATTTTTGTTCATTGTTATTTCAACTGTGTCAGCTTTTCTGTGCTTCTTAAAGGCACAGTAACGTTTTTTATATTACTTGTAAATTAATTTTGAAAAGTATTTCCAAGTTTGCTAGTCTCATTGCTAGTTTGTTTAAACATGTCTGACTCAGATGAATCTCTTTGTTCACTATGTTTAAAGGCCAATGTGGAGCCCAATAGAAATTTATGTACTAATTGCATTGATGCTACTTTAAATAAAAGTCAATCTTTACATGTAAAGAAATTATCACCAGACGACAAGGGGGAAGTTATGCCGACTAACTCTCCTCACGTGTCAGTACCTGCGCCTCCCGCTCAGGAGGTGCGTGATTTTGTGGCGCCAAGTACATCAGGGAGGCCCTTACAAATCACTTTGCAAGACATGGCTACTGTTATGACAGAAGTATTATCTAAGTTGCCAGATTTAAGAGGCAAGCGCGATAGCTCTGGGTTAAGGATAGAGCGCGCGGATGAGATGAGAGCCATGTCAGATACTGCGTCACAGTTTGCAGAACGTGAGGACGGAGAGCTTCATTCTGTGGGTGACGGATCTGATCCAGGGAGACTGGATTCAGAGATTTCCAATTTTAAATTTAAGCTAGAGAACCTCCGCACATTGCTAGGGGAGGTATTAGCGGCTCTGAATGATTGTAACACGGTTGCAATTCCAGAGAAATTATGTAGGTTGGATAAATACTATGCGGTACCGGTGTATACTGACGTATTTCCTATACCAAAAAGGCTTACAGAGATTATTAGCAAGGAGTGGGATAGACCTGGTGTGCCTTTTACCCCTCCTCCCATATTTAGGAAAATGTTTCCTGTTGACTCCACCACACGAGACTTATGGCAGACGGTCCCTAAGGTGGAGGGAGCAGTTTCTACTTTAGCTAAGCGTACCACTATCCCGGTGGAGGATAGTTGTGCCTTTTCAGATCCAATGGATAAAAAATTAGAGCGTTACCTTAAGAAAATGTTTGTTCAACAAGGTTTTATTTTACAGCCCCTTGCATGCATTGCGCCTGTCACTGCTGCGGCAGCATTCTGGTTTGAGTCTCTGGAAGAGGCCATTCGCTCAGCTCCATTGGATGAAATAATGAACAAGCTTAAAACACTTAAGCTAGCTAACGCATTTGTTTCTGATGCCGTTGTGCATTTAACCAAACTTACGGCTAAGAACTCCGGATTCGCCATCCAAGCGCGCAGAGCGCTATGGCTTAAATCCTGGTCAGCTGACGTGACTTCTAAATCTAAATTGCTTAATATTCCTTTCAAAGGGCAGACCTTATTCGGGCCCGGCTTGAAAGAAATTATTGCTGACATTACGGGAGGTAAGGGCCATGCTCTACCTCAGGACAGGGCCAAATCAAAGGCCAAACAGTCTAATTTTCGTGCCTTTCGTAACTTCAAGGCAGGAGCAGCATCAACTTCCTCCGCTCCAAAACAGGAAGGAGCTGTTGCTCGTTACAGGCAGGGCTGGAAAGTTAACCAGTCCTGGAACAGGGGCAAGCAGGCCAAGAAACCTGCTGCTGCCCCCAAGAAAGCATGAAGAGAGGGCCCCCTATCCGGAAACGGATCTAGTGGGGGGCAGACTTTCTCTCTTCGCCCAGGCTTGGGCAAGAGATGTCCAGGATCCCTGGGCGTTGGAGATCATATCCCAGGGATACCTCCTGGACTTCAAGACTTCTCCTCCACGGGGGAGATTTCATCTTTCAAGGTTATCAGCAAACCAAACAAAGAAAGAGGCGTTTCTACGCTGTGTACAAGACCTCTTACTAATGGGGGTAATCCACCCAGTTCCGCGGACGGAACATGGGCAGGGATTCTATTCAAATCTATTTGTGGTTCCCAAAAAAGAGGGAACCTTCAGACCAATCTTGGACTTAAAAATCCTAAACAAATTTCTAAGAGTTCCATCATTCAAAATGGAGACTATTCGAACCATCCTTCCCATGATCCATGAGGGTCAGTACATGACCACGGTGGACTTAAAGGATGCCTACCTTCACATACCGATTCACAAGGACCATTACCGGTATTTGAGATTTGCCTTCTTAGACAGGCATTACCAGTTTGTAGCTCTTCCCTTCGGATTAGCTACGGCTCCAAGAATCTTTACAAAAATTCTAGGATCACTTCTGGCGGTACTAAGACCGCGAGGCATAGCGGTGACTCCGTACCTAGACATTCTGATACAAGCGTCAAGTTTTCAAACTGCCAAGTCTCATACAGAGATAGTTCTGGCATTTCTGAGGTCGCATGGGTGGAAGGTGAACGTGGAACAGAGTTCTCTATTACCACTTACAAGAGTTCCCTTTCTAGGGACTCTTATAGATTCTGTAGAGATGAAAATTTACCTGACAGAGGCCAGGTTATTAAAACTTCTAAATGCTTGCCGTGTCCTTCACTCCATTCCACACCCGTCAGTAGCTCAGTGCATGGAAGTAATCGGCTTAATGGTAGCGGCAATGGACATAGTACCATTTGCGCGCCTGCATCTCAGACCGCTACAATTGTGCATGCTAAGTCAGTGGAACGGGGATTACTCAGATTTGTCCCCCCTACTAAATCTGGATCAAGAGACCAGAGATTCTCTTCTATGGTGGCTCTCTCGGCCACATCTGTCCAAGGGGATGACCTTTCGCAGGCCAGATTGGACGATTGTAACAACAGACGCCAGCCTTCTAGGCTGGGGAGCAGTCTGGAATTCCCTGAAAGCTCAGGGATTATGGACTTAGGAGGAGAAACTCCTCCCAATAAATATTCTGGAGTTAAGAGCAATATTCAATGCTCTCCTAGCTTGGCCTCAGTTAGCAACTCTGAGGTTCATCAGATTTCAGTCGGACAACATCACGACTGTGGCTTATATCAACCATCAAGGGGGAACCAGAAGTTCCCTAGCGATGTTGGAAGTCTCAAAGATAATTCGCTGGGCAGAGTCTCACTCTTGCCACCTGTCAGCGATCTACATCCCAGGCGTGGAGAACTGGGAGGCGGATTTTCTAAGTCGCCAGACTTTTCATCCGGGAGAGTGGGAACTTCATCCGGAGGTCTTTGCTCAACTGGTTCGTCGTTGGGGCAAACCAGATCTGGATCTCATGGCGTCTCGTCAGAACGCCAAGCTTCCTTGTTACGGATCCAGGTCCAGGGACCCGGGAGCGGTGCTGATAGATGCTCTGACAGCCCCTTGGGTCTTCAACATGGCTTATGTGTTTCCACCATTCCCAATGCTTCCTCGTTTGATTGCCAAGATCAAACAGGAGAGAGCTTCGGTGATTCTGATAGCGCCTGCGTGGCCACGCAGGACCTGGTATGCAGACCTAGTGGACATGTCGTCCTGTCCACCGTGGTCTCTGCCTCTGAGACAGGACCTTCTAATTCAGGGTCCTTTCAAACATCCAAATCTAATTTATCTGAGGCTGACTGCATGGAGATTGAACGCTTGATTCTATCAAAGCGTGGTTTCTCTGAGTCGGTTATTGATACCTTAATACAGGCTAGGAAGCCTGTTACCAGAAAAATTTACCATAAAATATTGCGTAAATATTTACATTGGTGCGAATCCAAGTGTTACTCATGGAGTAAGGTTAGGATTCCTAGGATATTGTCCTTTCTACATGAGAGTTTAGAAAAGGGCTTATCTACTAGTTCGTTAAAGGGACAGATTTCTGCTCTGTCTATTCTTCTACACAAACGTCTGGCTGAAGTTCCAGACGTTCAGGCTTTCTGTCAGGCTTTAACTAGGATTAAGCCTGTGTTTAAGTCTGTTGCTCCGCCGTGGAGCTTAAACTTAGTTCTTAATGTTCTTCAAGGCGTTCCATTTGAACCCCTTCATTCCATTGATATCAAGTTGTTATCTTGGAAAGTTCTGTTTTTGATGGCTATTTCCTCGGCTCGGAGAGTCTCTGAGTTATCTGCCTTACATTGTGATTCTCCTTATCTGATTTTCCATTCAGACAAGGTAGTTCTGCGTACTAAACCTGGGTTCTTACCTAAGGTAGTTACTAACAAGAATATTAATCAAGAGATTGTTGTTCCATCTCTGTGTCCTAACCCTTCTTCAAAGAAGGAACGACTTTTGCATAATCTGGACGTAGTCCGTGCCCTGAAATTCTATTTGCAGGCAACTAAGGATTTTCGTCAAACTTCTTCTCTGTTTGTCGTTTACTCTGGACAGAGGAGAGGTCAAAAGGCTTCGGCTACCTCTCTCTCTTTTTGGCTTCGTAGCATAATACGATTAGCCTATGAGACTGCTGGACAGCAGCCCCCTGAAAGGATTACAGCTCATTCTACTAGAGCTGTGGCTTCCACCTGGGCCTTTAAAAATGAGGCCTCTGTTGAACAGATTTGCAAGGCTGCGACTTGGTCTTCGCTTCACACTTTTTCAAAACTTTACAAATTTGACACTTTTGCTTCCTCGGAGGCTGTGTTTGGGAGAAAGGTACTTCAGGCAGTGGTTCCTTCTGTTTAATGTTCCTGCCTTGTCCCTCCCTTCATCCGTGTACTTTAGCTTTGGTATTGGTATTCCATAAGTAATGGATGACCCGTGGACTGACTACACTTAACAGGAGAAAACATAATTTATGCTTACATGATAAATTCCTTTCTCCTGTAGTGTAGTCAGTCCACGGCCCGCCCTGTTATTACGGCAGGTCTAAATTTTAATTAAACTCCAGTCACCACTGTACCCTATGGTTCCTCCTTTCTCGTATGCTTGGTCGAATGACTGAGTATGACAGGTGAGGGGAGGAGCTATATAGCAAGCTCTGCTGGGTAATTCTCTTGCAGTTTCCTGTTAGGAAGAGAAATATTCCATAAGTAATGGATGACCCGTGGACTGACTACACTACAGGAGAAAGGAATTTATCAGGTAAGCATAAATTATGTTTTATGTAAGAACTTACCTGATAAATTCATTTCTTTCATATTAGCAAGAGTCCATGAGGCCCACCCTTTTTGTGGTGGTTATGATTTTTTTGTATAAAGCACAATTATTCCAATTCCTTATTTTTATGCTTCGCACTTTTTTCTTATCACCCCACTTCTTGGCTATACGTTAAACTGATTTGTGGGTGTGGTGAGGGGTGTATTTATAGGCATTTTGAGGTTTGGGAAACTTTGCCCCTCCTGGTAGGAATGTATATCCCATACGTCACTAGCTCATGGACTCCTGCTAATATTAAAGAAATGAATTTATCAGGTAAGTTCTTACATAAATTATGTTTTTTCCTAAATACAACTTGCCACACAGTAATTTCATAATGTTTATTACATATTGTTTACTTACAACTGAGCACGTTTTATTTTATATTGTTTATTATTTAAACCATTGGTAACTAAGTCAACTAAGATAAGGTTATAGCAGGTCATGCAGCTTTTGCCAGGAAATGTGTAGCATTTTCATTTTTGACAGAAACAGTCCTCATCAGAAAATCCCTTACACATATCTTTAAGCAATTCACCTTAACCCAGCAATTGTATTATGTTTGTAATTCTAACCTCAATTCTTCTAGGGGGCTTACCTTAACCCTTTGCTGTCGGGGTTAAAGTGTCTACATCGGAACAACTGTTCCGATGTAAACAATTTGAAATCTCGCAATCATGCAAGTGATCACGAGATTTCAATGATGGGATCGCGTCAGGGGGGCGTCTCTATGATGCTAGGCACGCCCTCCAGACCTGATCCCATCAGGGAAGTGCCAGTGGTTTCAGGAAAGCCACCCGGTTAGGATGTTGTATTCCGTCCATCAGTGTTAAAGCCCAGAAAAATTTGGATGGAATACAACACTATAACGGTGTTAAAAGGTTAATATCCAAATTTTCTTTGTGTAATCTGTTAAATTTGTTAATGAAAAACAATGTTGTATTGTTACTTTCTTTCCTATGGCATGGAGAGTCCACGACTGCATTCTAATTACTAGTGGGATATTTAACTCCTGGCTAGCAGGAGGAGGCAAAGAGCACCCCGGCAGAGCTGTTAAGTGTCACTTCCCTTACCCATAACCCGCAGTTATTCTCTTTGCCTTGATCATGGGAGGATGGTGAAGATGGTATCTGAAGATATTTAATCCTTTTATGGGTACTTTTCGCTACAAGCAAGGATTGGGGTTAAGCTGTGTCCATGGAAATCTCTTTAGTAAGAGTAATGGTGGCTGTTAGCAGTCAGAAGGTGGCAAAGTAGTCTTTGCTACCCCTTTTTGTAGAAAGCCAGGGTTGGTTACTCTGTTCTTTCTTTTACTACAGGTCCATGACAGAGAGTGGAGTGTCTGTCACACCTAAGTAGCTGTTCTCTGCTCGGTAGCTGGATCCACAGGTAAGTGCCTTTGCCTTCTAGGTACTGAAGGACACCACTTTAGAGGTTAAATCCTCCCCTATTTTGAGATTGGCTGAAGGGTTAATAGGGTTTTGAGGACAAATCTCTGGTATTTCCCCTATTTTATTTGGATTTAACTAAAGGAAAATCGGAGATAGAGGTGTTTTAGACTCATTTGTACTTCGGTTACAGCTGATAGTAACGCGCTTTTAATTCAGTGACTCTTTTTTCTTTTTTCTTAAGCCACTCACGTGACTATCTGCTCTACCGTGTCTCATATAAAGAGCGGAGTATATTAGTCTTGGAGTCGACTATTTTGCTGGGTGTTTTGACAATTGGATCGTTTGTCAAAGGGAGAGGACCTCGGATCTTCTACTGGAGAGTCCCCTTTTCCATTGCTTGTGAAGCAGTTGTGTATTTAGGTTTTGTGCTGCCCTAGGTACTAGATACTCAAAATTCTGCTGCCACCCCCAAAGGTTTTAGGCCTTTTTTCCCCTTAATATTTTTTTGGGTCAGTGTCTAAAATGTTGTTGTTTTTTTCATAATTCAAGAGAAAATGGGCTAGCAAAACACTTGCATGCAATTCAACCCACCTGTAGGTATCTCATACTATTTTCTCCCTGAGAAAAGAAGGGGAGGGGAGAAAAGGGAGGGAGAGAAAAGAAGGGGAGGGGAGAAAAGGGAGGGAAAGAAGGGAGAGAGAGAAAAGTGGGGAGGGAAAGAAGGGAGCAAGGGACGGAGTTTAGAGAAAGGAGGGAGTTGAGAAAGGGAAAATAGCGAGAGAAGAGGAAGGGAGGGAAAAAAGAATACAATTTGAAACAATCACTGCCCTTCACATGCAACAACATACAGTAATTACCATCATTCAAGTAATGAAACTTTTTAAGTGTCCATTCGCTATATACTCCGTGGATTCTTGAATGCAGAGAAAGCTAGCTATTGGAGTTAATGATTAGACATCACAAGCTGATCTAAGCAGTGCACAGACGTATCCAGTCTGTTGGTTATTAAGACCTGCAATAAGCACTGCACTCGCAGACTCACCACAGCTGACAAGAGGCAGCATATCGGCACAAGTTCTTCTCCTCCAGCCTCACCTTGTAAGCATATTCCTGGCAAGTTTCTCACCAAGAATGCTTCCACTGCAAAAATGCCGGCGGCTGTAAATGAAGCAATGGTTTTAAGGAGCACTGTCTGTGAAGAGTGACCTTAATCAGTGCACGTGCCTTGTAAAAGTCTGCACTTCATCACTTACTGTACTCTGTGCTGGCTTTTAGTGAGAGGATAAGGCAGATGTGCTGCCCCTCCCAAATCTGCTGCCCTATGCACCGGCCTTGTTGGCCTTGGCCATAATACACCCCTGTTGTGAAGACTTCAGGCCCCGGTATGGTAGGGTGCCTCAGTCAGACTGAGGTTTTAGAAGTGTGAGGTTTGATTTTTATTTATTTTTTAGCACTATCTGACTTTCTATTACGTATCAAAAATGTTTATGTTTTTTTGTTTCAATCTGGGAGACAGATTTAAGTGTATATTCCTAAAATAAAATTTTGGTTGTTTACTTTTAATCATTTATTAGTGGGACCTGATTCTATAATAATGGATACAGAACAAGATTCTTCTCTTGCTTTAGACAATTGTTGACTTTGTTTGGAGGCTCCAATTGTGCTACCTATGCAATTTTATTCCTCTTGCTTATCTAAAACTTTTTTAAATTTAAAGACAAATTACTCCCTTCAGAGCCAAATGTCTCTCAGGACAATGCTGTTCAAGATATGCCTCAGCTTTCTCCACAGACGCTTCTGACCCCACTAAAACTGTGCTGGTCAAGCTTTCCCAAATGTCTGATGAGGAGGATACTTCAGAAGCTTCTGAAGGTGAGATCTCAGACTCTGACATGATGGGGGAAAATTCTACAGAATCTGAAGCAGTTCATTTCAGATTTAAACTTGAACACCTCCAGTTAATTCTGAAGGAGGTTCTAGCTACTCAGAACCTTCTGGCATTGTCAACCCTAAAAAGTCAACTAAACTTAATAGGGTTTATGATGCTCCCTCATCGGAAGTTTTCTTCCTAATTGGAAAGAGTCCACAGCTGCATTTATTACTTTTGGGAAATAAGAACCTGGCCACCAGGAGGAGGCAAAGACACCCCAGCCAAAGACTTAAATACTGCTCCTGCTTCCCTCATCCCCCAGTCATTCTTTTTGTCCCAGGAGGTTGGCAGAGAAGTATCAGAATTTGTTTTTTTCTCTTATGGAGGGTACTACTCTTCACAATGGGACAGGAGTTTTAAGTAGCCCTATAAGCTTCTGAGTGAGGGCCTGGGTGAAAGTTAGAGTCCAGAGATGCAGGGAGAGTTCTCTTTTGCAACACCATCCCGACTCATATTAACAGCTTCTATAGCAATCTGCGTTGACGAGTTTCACTGACTGCTTTTTCTCTCAAGTTCATGTCAGAAGCAATGCTACGACCTGTCACACTTGAAGGGCCGTGTTCCTGTTCCGTGTTCCTGTTAATTTTTTTAATACATAATGTTAACACAGAAGACATGGTCAGAATGTGGCACCTTTTATCTTTATAGAATCGAGGGTTAATATCTCCTTAGGGGGATTATTGAACAGGGGGCAATAATAATCTTATATGTTTATTTGATTTTATGCTGCTTTATGTGTGAGATGTTAGGAATATACAGGTTTCACGTTCACTTTGAGAGCCATACAGCTTTAAAGCTTGGCGCGCTTTCTCTCATGCAGGGACAGTCCTGCATTGTGCACTATGTGATTCATTCCCTCTTTCCTGACCGGACCATCAGAGAGGAGTCATAAATCTCTTTACTGGGTCATAGGAGGTGGTGAGTGCCCCAGCCATTGCGGTATAAGGGTGCCATTTTTTTAATAAAATAAGATGTTTTAGTTCTCTAGTTCTCCAGTTATTGCACTAGCGATGGAGGATTCTGTTACTTTAGAGGGCACTCCCTCTATTCCTAAAGAGTAATTCCTGTTTATATGGTGAGGGGGCCCTAGTTCCCCCTCTCAATTATGTTTCATATGCCTTGATAATGTGCTAATATCAAACATGTTTGATACCATGGAGCCGTCCACCTTTGAGGAGTTGTCATCCAGTGAGGTGTGTACCCTACATTATCTCTATACACATGCAGTTTTCCCATAGCATTGCGGATACTCCATCTGGAGGGGGCCTTTTATCTCCAGACGTTACTGCGCAGTTCAGATGGCAGTGTCTGCAGTCTTTAATGTTTTACCTCGCCCTGCTAAGCGCAAGCAAAAAGATTACATATTGCACTCCTTCCCAGAGTACATCAAATAATTTGGGGATTTAACTGATAGGGTTATCTGAGGATGAAGTTCTTTCTGAGACTTCGGAGTATGAACTTTCTGGGTTGGAGTATGCTGCTTCTCAATCTCCAGCTGCGGAAGAAACAGACTTTAGTTTTAGCAATTTGCTTCTTCTAAAGGAAGTTTTTGGTGAATTCAGGGGTTCCAGAGGTCATATTGACTGATGAACCTTTATTTCTTAAATTGAATAGAGGACAGGGTGGTGCTTTCCCTTTCCTGCTCCTGCTGTCCTGGGTATTCCACCTTGGACTGTACAGCTCCCTGCGGGTGCGACTGTCCCTGAGTGTTGTGCCTTTCGTTACAGAATTGCACTCCTTTGCATGTTACTCAGACATGTTTTTTCAGTTATTGAACGACCCTATCCTTATCGGATACGGGAATACTCAGTCTGCTCTTCGAATGGCGCACCTCATTAGACATGTGGGGATGATGCAATCTCCTGATTGTCTGTGTATTGAGATCTTTTCCATTTTATTTTGGAAGATCAGGGCTCCGTTTGGCTGGTCCTACGGTAGGCACATTTCTTTTTGGGTGTTAACCTACGGCTTGCCTTGTATTTTATTTTCATCTGATAGGATGTCCTGTCTGTTTTCCTTCTTCCCCTCTGAGGGAGGATTTATGCGGCTTGACGGTTAGGACCTGGATTGCAGGCTGGTCCTGTTTGGGTTAAGTTCTGTCTGGTAGCTGTTCGGACACGTGGCGCCGCTCTGCTTGGCTGGTTCGGTAGAGGCGCTGAGTTCTCATGTTATCCTCTGTTCAACTAAGCATTCTAGAGGACTGGTAGGTCCGTGAGGCAGGAAGGATTGTCTCAGTCCTTATAGCCTTCAATTTGTATGACTGGGTCAGTGGAGTTCTGCTGCATCTCTCTCTTGTGTCTGGGGTTGTCAGACCCTAGAGCTCCTTCCCATGTAGTGGAGTGTTGGTGGACTTGCGCCCTCTTGCCGCCAATTTGGGCGGTTTGGCCTTTTTTCTTTTGAGGCACTGGGAATTGTCCTTCTGGACTTAGTTCTCAGCAGCTAGTAGTTTATTGGGTAGTTCAGCTGCCTTGCAGCGGATGGGTTGAAGAATGTGACCAGCTGCAACCCATCAGCTATTGCACATTGACTGTGTACTCTCTAGCTGTTTTTATGAGACCTTTTGGTCTTCCTCTGTTGTCTCCATGTGAGTTGGGTCTCCTTTTAGGGACCTGGGTTCCCCTCCGGGATATGGTCATTCCCTGTTAGGGACACTGGGTGTGGTCTCCTTGTACTCTGCTCAGAGCTAGGGATGCTATGCATCCTTTTCTCTCTATGATCCTCTGATTGTATGGAGGTGAAGCAGAGACCAGCCTTTGCTCGAGTGATTTTGGCCTCGGGTATCCCCTTGATTGTTGTCCTGCGGCTGTTTGAGAGTCTATGCGCTCTAGTGTCGTTATACAACTTTATGCCTTAGCTCCTTTGGAGCATTGGACTTTGGCAAGGGGTGGTCTCTTCATTGGGTCGGACTTGCGAGTTATCTCGTTATCTGGGTTGATCTGGATATTGCATTGATATCTCCCTGTGCTCTGTTTTTTTTATATCAGATGAGGTGTTAAGTTCACGGATATTGTTTGCTTAAACAATTGGGGTCTCAGATCTGTTTTCTCCCTGGTGTTTCCGGTTGCCAAGGCTTCGCTCATTGTTTTGGCTCTAGGGTTGGTTTGGGGTTCCCCAGTTCCTGGGAACTTGGGCAATCTCCTTTTACTTGGACTAATTGACCTGATCACGGTTGGCCAGGTTGTCTTAGTGCTGATGCTCATTGGGCTGGACTTACGTCTTTATGGTCGGTTTCCCTTGGTCGGCTTGCTGTGGTAACCTTATGGATTCACTGCTCTGTAGGTGAATGGGTTTGCAGTGTCTCTGCTGCAGCTATTGCACATTGGATGTGTGTTGGAAGGAATCCCCCTAAGGCATTAGCTTGCTAAGTTCATCTGCGTTGGAGATTGATTTCTCCTTTAGTCTGTGGCTTTGTGTCTTGTGGGCAGGTGCTCTGGCTTTTTGGCCCCATCCCTTTTCTTAGGGTGGGGGCTTATTCTCCTTCTTATGTAGATTTAGTCCTTTTTCTAGGGATTCTCTTGGATTCAGGAGGTTGGAACTGATAGTTAACCTTTCAGAGAGGGGTGTTTTTCTCTGGGTTGTTACGTTCCATCTGGAGTCTTGCTGGCTCCTTGTCAAGACTATGGTGGGTCTTTTGTTAGATTCCTTTGGGTCTACAGCCTTGAGCTGGTGTTGGGGTTTTTCTGTTCTGTTTTCAAGAACTACCAACGCTTTGGCTGGCCCGGTTGTGAGTGGATTCTATGATGCGTTGTCATCTTCAGGATCTAGGTTGGCATTGTAGCTAGTCCCCTGGGTTTACAAGCTGAGGGTCCTGGGTTACCATTCACCTTCGGGTTCTGGGTGTAACCTCTCTCTCGGGGGTGCAGTGGGTCTTGTTGAGGTTATGTGCTTCCCCTTTTGGATCCCTGTATGTAGGTCTAGCGGCTTCAATTGCTTGGAAGTGTGCCCTCTGTCTGGGAGTTCTCCTTTTGCAATCTGTTCTCTTGCTGGACGCTTTTTACTTCTCAGCAAGTATTCTTCTGTGTCATCCTAATGATGGCTGCGTGTTCTTGACTCAGGTTTTTTTTTGTCTGGGTCTGTATACTATAGTATTCTTAGTTCTGACGATGTGAGGACTCTGTTGTCTTTCAGTGCTTTTTGATGGTGAGAGAGAGGTTTCTCTGTTTTGAGGCCCCGTCCTAAACATCTGGTTTCTGCTTGGTCTGGGCGTAGCCTCCCCTTGTCTGTCAGGACTCATTTGGGTCTATGTGAGCTGGGCTCGCTATTGGAGGTTTTCCTTTTTATGGATCTTTTTGGTTCCCCTTCAGTTCTTTTTTGCCTTATCCCTTGGTGAGGGAAAGCCTGTTGGGCAACTGTGTCTCCTGGAGGACTGTTGGCTTAGTTGAGTCCGATTTAGCAGTCTCTAGCTACCTTTCTGGATTATCTGCAGGTCAGTGCCCTTGGGGCCTTTCCTTTTCAAGGTTTTCTCGGCTTCGGACGAAGCAGGGTTTTTTGTTGGGTAGTGGTTTCTAGCTTAGTGCTCTCAGAATGGGCCGCCTACTGTACCCTCCCGTTTTGGCATTCAATGTCCTCTTTAGCTTGGTTATTGTTTTCCCAAAAGTAATGAATGCAGTTGTGGACTCTTTCCAATTGGGTAGAAAAACATAAATTATTCTTACCTGATAATTTTCCTTTCTTCTGTTGGAAAGAGTCCACAGCTCCCCACCCTTTTTCTATGTGGGGCGTCTTTATATTCTTCTGGCACCTTTTTTCACCCTGATATTTCTTCTACTGTTCCTTGTTCCTCGGCAGAATGACTGGGGGATGAGGGAAGTGGGAGGAGTATTTAAGCCTTTGACTGGGGTGTCTTTGCCTCCTCCTGGTGGCCAGGTTCGTATTTCCCAAAAGTAATGAATGTAGCTGTGGACTCTTTAAAATGGAAGAAAAGGAAATTATCAGGAAAGCATAATTTATGTTTTTCCTATTCCAGAGACAAAATGTTGGAAATGTATAGCTCAGGAATGGGATAAGCCAGGGGTTCCTTTTTCCCCTTCCCCTGTTTTTAAGAAAATGTTTCCTGTTGCTGACTCCATTTGTGACTCGTGGCACACTGTGCCTTAGGTAGAGGGAGCTATTTCTACTCTAGCTAAAAGAACTACTATTCCTATAGAGGATAGTTGTTCCTTCAAGGATCCCATGGATAAGAAGCTCACTTAAAGAAGATGTAAATTAATCAAGGGTTACAGTGGCAACCTGCTGCAAGTATTGCTTTGGTTGTGGGAGCAGCATCTTATTGCTGCGATGCCTTGTCTGAACTGATTTCAGAAGATACTACTATAGAATAGATCCAAGATAGTATCAAGGCTCTTAAAATGGCTAACACTTTTATCTGCAATGCCAATATGGAGGTGATTAGACTGGAAACCAAGATTTTTGGCTTCACTGTTCTAGATCTTAGCTCTGTGGCTAAAATCTTGGTCGGCTGATGTATTGTCCAAGTCAAAGCTTCTGTCTTTACCTTATAAAGGTAAGACCTTTTCTTTCATGTAATTGGAAAGAGTCCATGAGCTAGTGATGTATGCGATATACAATCCTACCAGGAGGGGCAAAGTTTCCCAAACCTCAAAATGCCTATAAATACACCCCTCACCACACCTACAATTCAGTTTTACAAACTTTGCCTCCTATGGAGGTGGTGAAGTTTGTGCTTGATTTTCTTCTGTAATATGCACTTCTAAGCATTTTGAAGCCCAATTCCTCTCAGAGTACAGTGTTTTTCAGAGGGATGTGAAGAGAGTATCACCTATTGATTCTATGGTTTTCCTCACGGAAATCTTTTCAAAGGTTCTCTGTTATCGGTCGTAGAGATTCATCTCCTACCTCCCTTTTCAGATCGACGATAAACTCTCATATTCCATTACCTCTACTGATACTGTTTCAGTACTGGTTTGGCTATCTGCTATATGTGGATTGGGTGTCTTTCGGTAAGTATGTTTTCATTACTTAAGACACTCAGCTATGGTTTGGCACTTTATGTATTAATTTAAAGTTTTAAATATATGTAATGTACTTATATTTACCATGAGTCAGGTTTATGTATATTTCCTTTCTCCAACATTGGTGTGTCCGGTCCACGGCGTCATCCATTACTTGTGGGATATTCTCCTCCCCTACAGGGAAAGGCAAGGAGAGCACACAGCAAGAGCTGTCCATATAGCTCCCCCTCTGGCTCCACCCCCCAGTCATTCTCCTTGCCGCTCTGAACAAGTAGCATCTCCACGGGGATGGTGAGGAGTTTGTGGTGTTAGTTGTAGTTTTTTATTTCTTCTATCAAGAGTTTGTTATTTTAAAATAGTGCTGGTATGTACTATTTACTCTGAAACAGAAAGAGATGAAGAGTTCTGTTTAAAAGAGGAGTATGATTTTAGCAGCAGTAACTAAAATCAATTGCTGTTCCCACACAGGACTGTTGAGATGAGAGAACTTCAGATGGGGGGAACAGTTTGCAGACTTTTCTGCTCAAGGTATGACTAGCCATTTTCTAACAAGACTGTGTAATGCTGGAAGGCTGTCATTTTTCCCTCATGGGGATCGGTAAGCCATTTTCTTAGACTTAGAAACAATAAAGGGCTTATTATGGGCTATTAACTGGTGGACACTCTTAAGGGCTAAATCGATTGTTTATTTAAGTTTTTATTTAAAGTTTGAAGTGGATTTCACACTTTTATTATTTGGGGAACGTTTTTTATCACCAGGCACTAGTTAAGACACCTTCCCAGTCAGGAAGGGCCTTTCACTGTATTAGGCAGAGCCTCATTTTCGCGCCATTATTGCACAGTTTCTTTTAAGTACAGTGCATGCAGATGCATGTGAGAGGGTCTGGTGTCCACTGAAAAAGTTCCTAGAAGGCTTGAAATACCCCCCTGGGATAGTTGAAGTCACAACAAAGGCTGTGGCTGGGACTGTAGTGGGGTTAAAATTGCAAACGGCTCCGGTTTCCACATTTTAAGGGTTAACAGCTTGAAAATTTGGGTGCAATACTTTGAATGCATTAAGACACTGTGGTGAAAATTTGGTAAAGATTGGACAATTCCTTCATAGTTTTTCACATATTCAGTAATAAAGTGCGCCCTGTTTAACATTTAAAGAGACAGTAACGGTTTGTTTTAAAACCGTTTTTGTACTTTATTAACCAGTTTAAGCCTGTTTAACATGTCTGTACCTTCTGATAGATCATGTTCTGTATGTATGGAAGCCAATGTGGTTCCCCCTTCAAATATATGTGATAATTGTGCCATAGCGTCCAAACACAGTAAGGACAGTATTGTCACAAATAGTAAGGTTGCCCAGGATGTTTCCTCAGATGAAGGAAGTAGACATAGTTCTACATCTTATCCTTCTGTGTCTATACCAGTTATGCCCGCGCAGGCGACCCCTAGTACTTCTAGCGCGCCAATGCTTGTTACTATGCAACAATTGACGGCAGTAATGGATAACTCCATAGCTAATATTTTATCCAAAATGCCAGCATTTCAGAGAAAGCGCGATTGCTCTGTTTTAAACACTGTAGAGCAGGAGGGCGCTGATGATAATTTTTCTGTCATACCCTCACACCAGTCTGAAGTGGCAGTGAGGGAGGGTTTCTCAGATGGAGAAATTTCTGATACAGGAAGAATTTCTCAGCAGGCAGAACCTGATGTTGTGACATTTAAATTTAAATCAGAGCATCTCCACGCATTACTTAAGGAGGTGCTATCTACTCTGGATGATTGTGACAATCTGGTCATCCCAGAAAACTTGTGCAAGATGGACAAGTTCCTAGAGGTCCCGGTGCACCCTGATGCTTTTCCGATACCTAAACGGGTGGCGGACATAGTGAATAAGGAGTGGGAGAAGCCAGGCATACCTTTTGTCCCTCCTCCTATATTTAAGAAATTGTTCCCTATGGTCGACCCCAGGATGGACATATGGCAAACAGTCCCTAAGGTCGAGGGGGCGGTTTCTACACTAGCCAAACGCACGAACATTCCCATTGAGGACAATTGTGTTTTCAAAGATCCTATGGATAAAAAATTGGAGGGTTTGCTTAAAAAGTTTTTTGTACAGCAAGGTTACCTCCTTCAACCTTTTTCGTGCATTATTCCTGTCACTACAGTGGCGTGGTTCTGGTTCGAGGAATTGGAAAAGTCGCTCAGTAGGGAGACTCCGTATGAGGAAGTCATGGACAGAATTCACGCACTTAAGTTAGCTAATTCCTTTATTTTAGACGCCGCTTTGCAGTTAGTGAGATTAGCGACGAAAAATTCAGGGTTTGCAATTGTGGCGCGCAGAGCGCTCTGGCTAAAGTCTTGGTCGGCGGATGTATCTTCCAAGACAAAATTGCTTAATATCCCTTTCAAAGGTAAGACCCTTTTTGGGCCAAAATTGAAAGAAATTATTTCAGACATCACTGGGGGAAAGGGCCATGCCCTCCCACAGGATAGGCCTTTCAAGGCTAAGAATAAGTCCAATTTTCGTTCCTTTCGCAATTTCAGGAACGGACCGGCTTCTAACTCGGCAGCCTCTAGACAAGAGAGTAACGCTTCCCAGACTAAACCAGCTTGGAAACCAATGCAAGGCTGGAATAAGGGTAAACAGGCCAAGAAGCCTGCTGCTGCTACCAAGACAGCATGAAGGGGTAGCCCCCGATCCGGGACCGGATCTAGTAGGGGACAGACTCTCTCTCTTTGCTCAGGCTTGGGCAAGAGATGTTCAGGATCCCTGGACACTAGAAATAGTCTCTCAGGGTTATCTTCTAGAATTCAAGGAACTACCCCCAAGGGCAAGGTTCCACATATCTCACTTATCTTCAAACCAAATAAGTAGACAGGCATTCTTACATTGTGTAGAAGACCTGTTAAAGATGGGAGTGATACACCCAGTTCCAACTGTGGAACAAGGTCAGGGGTTTTTACTCAAATCTGTTTGTAGTTCCCAAAGAAGAGGGAACTTTCAGACCAATTCTGGATTTAAAAATTCTAAACAAATTTCTCAGAGTTCCATCGTTCAAAATGGAAACCATTCGAACAATTTTACCTACAATCCAGGAGGGTCAATATATGACTACCGTGGATTTAAAGGATGCGTATCTACATATTCCTATCCACGAAGATCATCATCAGTTCCTAAGGTTCGCCTTTCTGGACAAACATTATCAGTTCGTGGCTCTCCCATTCGGACTAGCCACTGCTTCCAGAATTTTCACAAAGGTGCTCGGGTCCCTTCTAGCGGTTCTAAGACCAAGGGGCATTGCAGTGTCGCCTTATCTGGACGACATTCTAATTCAAGCGTCGTCTCTTTCCAAGGCAAAGGCTCATACAGACATTGTTCTAGCCTTTCTCAGATCTCACGGGTGGAAGGTGAACGTAGAAAAGAGTTCCCTGTCTCCGTCGACAAGAGTTCCCTTTTTGGGAACAATAATAGATTCCTTTGAAATGAAGATCTTCCTGACAGAAGTCAGAAAGTCAAAGCTTCTAAACGCTTGTCAAGTTCTTCTCTCTATTCTGCAGCCTTCCATAGCTCAGTGCATAGAAATAGTAGGGTTGATGGTTGCAGCAATGGACATAGTTCCTTTTGCTCGAATTCATCTAAGACCATTACAACTGTGCATGCTCCAGTAGACAGGATCACCTGTCTCAGGGAATGAGTTTCTGCAGACCAAAGTGGGTCATTGTCACGACCGACTCCAGTCTATCAGGCTGGGGCGCGGTCTGGGATTCCCTGAAAACTCAGGGTTTATGGTCTAGGGAAGAGTCTCTTCTCCCGATCAACATCCTGGAACTGAGAGTGATATTCATTGCTCTCCGGGCTTGGCCTCATCTAGCGAAGGCCGGATACATAAGATTCCACAATTAATCATCAAAAGAAGCTGTGTTCAGAAATGAGTGATCCCCAGGTGCTCAAAACGTGTATCAAAGCACCCAATCATGGAGAAATTTCAGGTCCCAATTAGCAGCGTATTAGTCTAGGACCAAAAAGTCAATATGGAAAGTCACTAGGGTAGGAACAGAGTCCGTTATGCCAAGGAAAAAGTAAAAATAAAAGTAAAGTCCCAAAGTTTCCAAGTATCTCAGTATCAGGTATGTCCCAGAGCCTAATAGTCACGGATGGCAGTGTTAAATCACAATATTGCGTCTCCGATCAACTCTTACCCTCCAATTCGCTGGTGGGGTGTCTGGGGACACTTCTGTACTTCTCCTCGAGTAGGCGATAAGGCCCTTCCGGGGGGGTGCAGTCTGTGTTTCCCTTCTTGGCGTGCCACAAGGAGATCCGACGCAAGGACGTTTCCTCAGTACCTCACCCGTGACGTTGCAAGGCTAAACCAAGTGGTATTTCCTGGGGGGGTAATCCGTGAAGGCAAGTGAATCGGCTCTGTAACCCGAAGGTGGCTTATGCAAGTAAGTGGTGCTATGAAGCGGTAAACCCAACCGCTTAAGGAACATAAAGTCAAAGGAAAAGAGTAGCACCAATAAGACGTAGTATCTGCTGTGGTAAGAAATATTTATTGTACAATCCAATAGTAGTCTACAAACAAAGTCACAGTGGAGAACACCTGACTCGTTTCGCGCATGCGTAGATGCGCTTCTTCGGAGGCTAATTCAAATCTAAATGTGACAGCTTTTAAACAGATTTTCTACCAATCATTTGCGAGTTTGAATGTGAGCCAATGGTGTGGCTATCCAGTGCAATTTATGCAAACATAACTCAGTTCAATGGTGAGCGTTGATGTGCATTTTTTTTTTTTTTGTCCCAAAAAGGTATAATTGCTCTGGAATGTCAGACCTTAAAAATACTAAGGCTCATATCAGGTTTTTATATATACTTGTGCACAATCACTATATATAGCGAAGATATGTGTATTATGTTATAATAAAATCTCCTTCAGTAACAAGCATTGACATTCTAGGCATTAATAGCATATAAGCTAAGGACATAAAATGAAAGAATGTGCATATAGATACATATCGATACCTGCACATATTGACATTTATATAGTTTCTAATGTTGAAACTTCATAAAGTTTGCCTATATAATGACTAGTTGCTGCTAGATGTTAAACATAAAAATGAAAAATTATATAAAAAATTTACTTAAATACAGATTAATACATCTACATCGCACATGTTTAAAGAGATATAAAAAAAAACAAAAAATAAATAAAATTAAATTAACATTCAAACATCTAATTGAACATTTTTTCCCTATCCTCAGTAGGATAATACGGTAAGAGTGTTATTTGTGGTCCTTCTGTGTAGTTAGGCCTTAATTTTAACAAATCAAACTAATTAATACTCCCTTATTCCCTATATTCTTAGAGCATGGTCAAATGCTAGCATTTGGACTTTGCTCAGAAGTAAGAAACCTGGGTAGTTATCTCAAGGTAGTGTACTGTCAAAAATAAAGGTTAATATGAAGGACTGATCTATAAGTGGTTAGGGAATGAATAGATATAAGTGGAAATATAAATATGAAAAAGAAAAAATTAAAATAAAGAATAAAAAATAAGGCAGAAATACTCTGGGAAAATATGAAAATAGTAAGGAATAAAAAATGAAAAAACAGAGATTAAGATTAAAGCTAGAACTAGAGATAAAACTCTAAGGGAAGACACTTGGTTGTATAATCATGTGTCAATGGTGATAAGCTCTTAAGTATATGTGACATTTTCTAATATTGCTGCTATTTCCAAGCTTATGTTTAGTAGAGTAAAGTGTAGTCAGAGGGATAAGGTAATGATCACTGGGGTATGTTAAGATTGACAGGGCTTATTCCAATGAACTGCACCGTTGGATAAGGCTATGTTCATTGGGCATAGGATATGTATTCTATTTTTTAGTTTATTATTTTTTAGTCTTTGTTACTATTCTCATGGGTGACATTTATGTGAACAAATCTACATCCAATCTCCTATTTATGCCGTGAGGATATCTAGTATCCAATTTGAGTATCCAGAATACCTCTCTTTTTAATAGTTTGGCCGTTTTGTCCCCTCCTCTTGCATAGTTAAGGATTCTTTCAATACCAATGAATGAAAAGTAATTTGTACCTATGCCATGTTGGCGAAAATGTTTCGCTACTGGGGTCTTGGGCTCCTTTTCAGTTAAGGATAGGAGATGCTCCCTTATTCGGTCTTTTAATGGGCGTGTCGTGATCCCTGTATATTGCTGAAAGCAATATCAGCATGTGACAAGATAAATGACATATTGCGATGTGCAATCTATCCTCTGTCTAATTTTGTAGGTTTCTCTTGTATTTGTTGATGTAAATATGTTGTTTTTTTGTGTAAAATCACAACTTTTACAAGGTCTGTGACCACATTTAAAGAAACCTGTGTTTGGAGTTAGCCAGTTGTCAGTTGGCTGTGGTTTTTCTGAAAATTTCTTACTAGTTAAAGGGATCAAATTTGTAGCTAAAAAAGCACCCTCACTGAGTGATTTAACTAGTAAGAAATTTTCAGAAAACACGACACGCCCATTAAAAGACCGAATAAGGGAGCATCTCCTATCCTTAACTGAAAAGGAGCCCAAGACCCCAGTAGCGAAACATTTTCGCCAACATGGCATAGGTACAAATTACTTTTCATTCATTGGTATTGAAAGAATCCTTAACAATGCAAGAGGAGGGGACAAAACGGCCAAACTATTAAAAAGAGAGGTATTCTGGATACTCAAATTGGATACTAGATATCCTCACGGCATAAATAGGAGATTGGATGTAGATTTGTTCACATAAATGTCACCCATGAGAATAGTAACAAAGACTAAAAAATAATAAACTAAAAAATAGAATACATATCCTATGCCCAATGAACATAGCCTTATCCAACGGTGCAGTTCATTGGAATAAGACCTGTCAATCTTAACATACCCCAGTGGTCATTACCTTATCCCTCTGACTACACTTTACTCTACTAAACATAAGCTTGGAAATAGCAGCAATATTAGAAAATGTCACATATACTTAAGAGCTTATCACCATTGACACATGATTATACAACCAAGTGTCTTCCCTTAGAGTTTTATCTCTAGTTCTAGCTTTAATCTTAATCTCTGTTTTTTCATTTTTTATTCCTTACTATTTTCATATTTTCCCAGAGTATTTCTGCCTTATTTTTTATTCTTTATTTTATTTTTTTCATATTTATATTTCCACTTATATCTATTCATTCCCTAACCACTTATAGATCAGTCCTTCATATTAACCTTTATTTTTGACAGTACACTACCATGAGATAACTACCCAGGTTTCTTACTTCTGAGCAAAGTCCAAATGCTAGCATTTGACCATTCTCTAAGAATATAGGGAATAAGGGAGTATTAATTAGTTTGATTTGTTAAAATTAAGGCCTAACTACACAGAAGGACCACAAATAACACTCTTACCGTATTATCCTACTGAAGATAGGGAAAAAATGTTCAATTAGATGTTTGAATGTTAATTTAATTTTTTTTTTGTTTTTTTTTTATATCTCTTTAAACATGTGCGATGTAGATGTATTAATCTGTATTTAAGTACATTTTTTATATAATCTTTCATTTTTATGTTTAACATCTAGCAGCAACTAGTCATTATATAGGCAAACTTTATGAAGTTTCAACATTAGAAACTATATAAATGTCAATATGTGCAGGTATCGATATGTATCTATATGCACATTCTTTCATTTTATGTCCTTAGCTTATATGCTATTAATGCCTAGAATTTCAATGCTTGTTACTGAAGGAGATTTTATTATAACATAATACACATATCTTCGCTATATATAGTGATTGTGCACAAGTATATATAAAAACCTGATATGAGCCTTAGTATTTTTAAGGTCTGACATTCCAGAGCAATTATACCTTTTTGGGACAAAAAAAAAAAAAATGCACATCAATGCTCACCATTGAACTGAGTTATGTTTGCATAAATTGCACTGGATAGCCACACCATTGGCTCACATTCAAACTCGCAAATGATTGGTAGAAAATCTGTTTAAAAGCTGTCACATTTAGATTTGAATTAGCCTCCGAAGAAGCGCATCTACGCATGCACGGAACGCGTCAGGCGTTCTCCACTGTGACTTTGTTTGTACACTACTATTGGATTGTACAATAAATATTTCTTACCACAGCAGATACTACGTCTTATTGGTGCTACTCTTTTCCTTTGACTTTATATACATAAGATTCCAGTCAGAAAACATGACTGTAGCTTACATCAACCATCAGGGAGGAACAAGGAGTTCCTTGGCGATTAGAGAGGTATCCAAGATCATCAAATGGGCGGAGGATCACTCCTGCCACCTATCTGCAATCCACATCCCAGGAGTAGACAACTGGGAGGCGGATTATCTGAGTCATCAGATTTTCTATCCGGGGGAGTGGGAACTCCACCCGGAGGTGTTTGCCCAGTTGACTCAATTATGGGGCATTCCAGACATGGATCTGATGGCATCTCGTCAGAACTTCAAGGTTCCTTGTTAGGGGTCCAGATCCAAGGATCCCAAGGCTACTCTAGTGGATGCATTAGTGGCGCCTTGGTCGTTCAACCTAGCTTATGCGTTTCCACCGTTCCCTCTCCTTCCCAGGCTTGTAGCCAGGATCAAACAGGAGAAGGCCTCAGTGATTCTGATAGCTCCTGTGTGGCCGCGCAGGACTTAGTATGCAGACCTGGTGAATATGTCATCGGCTCCACCATGGAAGCTACTTTTTGAGACAGGATCTTCTAGTACAAGGTCCATTCGAACATCCAAATCTAATTTCTCTGCAGCTGACTGCTTAGAAATTGAACGTTTGATTTTATCCAAGCGTGAGTTTTCAGATTCAGTGATAGATCCAGAAAACCTGTGTCTAGAAAGATTTACCATAAAATATGGAAAATATATATCTGTTGGTGGGAATCCAAGGGATTCTCCTGGAGTAAGATTAAAATTCCTAAGATCCTCTCCTTTCTCCAAGAAGGTTTGGATAAGGGATTGTCAGCGAGTTCTCTAAAAGGACAGATTTCTGCTTTATCTGTCTTGTTATACAAACGACTGGCAGCTGTGCCAGAGGTACAAGCTTTTGTACAGGCTTTGGTCAGAATCAAACCTGTTTACAGACCCTTGACTCCTTCTTGGAGTCTAAATTTAGTTCTTTCAGTTCTTCAGGGGGTTCCGTTTGA